>NC_091439.1:107723985-108051127 GCF_964237555.1 Oryctolagus cuniculus
CACCCCATTGGGTGCCAGTTTGTATTCTGGCTGCTCTTCTTCCGATCCAGCTCTCTGCCTATGGCCCGGGAGAGCAGTGAAGATGGCCCTGGTGCTTGGGGCCCTGCACCCACATTAGAGACCCCAATGCAGCTCCTGGCTCCAGATTGGCCCGGCACCAGCCATTGTGGCCATTTGGGGAGTGAACCATTGGATAAAGACCTTTCTGTCTGTAGCTCTACCTCTCAAAATAAATCTTGGGAAAAATTATTTAAAAAGCAGAGTTAGGGAGAGACAGCTCTCATCTGCTGTTTGCCAAATGGGCACAACAGCCAGGGCTAGACCAGGGAGAAGCCAGGAGGTTCTGGGTCTTACGTGGGTGGCAGAGGCCCAAGCACTTGGGTCGTTATGTGCTGCTTCTCCAGACCCACCAGTAGGAAGTCGGAACAGAAGCGGAGCAGCCAGGACTCAGAGAGACTCCAATATGGCATGCTGGTGTTCTCAAAAGCCCCCTGACGACGCGGGGCCCTGTCACAAATACACCCAGCCCCATCTATCTACACCTCAGGGCTCAGTAAAAAGGCACAATGACGCACCCAACTGTAGTGAGAAGCCCATTGTGAATTGGCTCCAACTGCAGGTCCCAAAATACAGCGAGCAACAAACCCTTGGCAAAGCTAATTCCTTGGCACCGAGACTTTCCCTGATGAGCAGACGTTCCCCCATGGTTCTCGGGACTTTGATCGGCCTGCCTTTGTGGAACTGAGAGTTGTGGAATACCCTAGCGGAGACACAGCTCTGCCTGGGGTCAAAGCCTGCTTGAGTCCAAGAATGGGCACCAGGGCCGGCGCCGCGGCTCACTAGGCTAATCCTCCGCCTTGCGGCGCCGGCACACCGGGTTCTAGTCCCGGTCGGGGCGCCGGATTCTGTCCCGGTTGTCCCTCTTCCAAGCCAGCCCTCTGCTGTGGCCAGGGAGTGCAGTGGAGGATGGCCCAGGTGCTTGGGCCCTGCACCCCATGGGAGACCAGGAAAAGCACCTGGCTCCTGGCTCCTGCCATCGGATCAGCGCGCCGGCCGCGGCGGCCATTGGAGGGTGAACCAACGGCAAAGGAAGACCTTTCTCTCTGTCTCTCTCTCTCACTGTCCACTCTGCCTGTCAAAAAAAAAAAAAAAAAAAAAAAAGAATGGGCACCAGGCCAAGTGTGAATGTCTTTGCTCATCCTCCCTTCTAAACAACTAGAACCCACAGGCCTTCAACACGCGGCTCTCCTGTTTTCCACTGACAGGAAGCAGAGCGTTAACTGCAAACACACTGTGTCACTATCGTTTGGTTTCACTTCCTCCTCCATTAAATATAACTAAGTCGCCCAAACCATGCGTGGAGGAGCCAAGCACTGGGGCACAGCCTGCATCTCACGTAAGCACCAGCTGGGGTCCTGGGTGCTCTATGGCTGTGGGGGAGAGTGAACCAGTGGCTGGAAGATCTGTCTCTCCCTCTGGAACTCTGCCTTTCAAACACAGCAAAGCGAAGCACTGCCCTGGATCTGTCAACACCCAGTGTAATTCAATTCACCCTCCTTCAAGACACCTTTCCCCAGTGGGGCAAAGATGTGCTCATTCTAAGCCTGTTCCTGCGGAGGGATCTGCCCACCACACCGTGTAGGGGCCCTGTGGCCGGGGAGGCGAGTTCTGCACAGGAGCTGAGACCCACCCAGGCTCTGCGCCTCCACCTCGTGCAGTGTCCTCACTACTGGCTGGGACTACCACCCCACACAAGGACCGTGTGATATTTCCACCCACTGTGGGTCTCCTGGGGAAAATAATCTTGGAAATAACTAATATACCTGAAACACCATCAAAATAAATTTGGCTTCCTTGACACCTGTATACCAATAAGAAAGAAAGAGACCAAATGCTTTTTTAAACTTTATTTCAACATAACTATGCTTACAGAAATACACTCATATTGGTTAATAGAACACAATTTAAATTTAACTTATCCTACAATTTTTACCAAAAACCTGGTACATGGTTTAAGATTTTTAAAAAAAGGATTTGCAGCCTGGTTTATTTTTACCTATTACAAATGTATAAAAGATCTTCCATCAAATGCTGCACAAGAAGGCAGCAAAAACCTTGAGAAATTTACCTTTGGTTTGCCTCAGAAAAGTAACACGTATTGCACTGTAAAAGTTTATAAAAATCGGTGCAATAAAACATTGCTGTAATGTTTCAATGCCAGTTAACAAAGTTCCGTAAGAAATGAGGAAGGGGCAGCAGGAGCCTCGTGCACGCGCGGAGCTGAGGAGCTCTCCGATGTAGGCACTACTGCATGTAGTCTGTGAACCTACACAGACCCAGATTCAGAGGACTCCTCAAGTCTGAATTAATACTACCAGCTCACTTAATCTGCCGAGGCTAACGAGGAAACCCAGCACACTAAGCTTTTCTGATTTATGCAAAAGAAGAAAATTCCGTTTCTTCCCAGCTGTTCAGTCCAGAGATGATGGTACGCTACAGGCAGGGCACTCCTTCCACGGGCGGCAAGTGATGAGGTCTACTTGGGTTTCAATTTGCATCAACACTCATACAAAACAGTCCCCAAAGTTAATGACCACAGGACTTCAGAAGTGACTCTAAAAAATAAAATGGCTCTTCTTGGAAGACTACGACAAAACACAGAGCCACAATTAAAAGAAGCCTTACCGAAACAACACAATATAGACCCTTGTGAATTACATCTCAATTTAAAAAAAACAAAGTAGCCCCAAAATAAGCAGCTCTGAAAAAAAAAAAGAGAAAAAATATATATAACTTAAAATACATTGAAAAACCAATGTGAAGATAGGTTCAAAAGATAAGAGATACATTTAATATGACTACCTAGAATTAGGCTTACAATGTATTCTACTATTTCAAGTTCACCACTAGTTACTAAACATCAATTTACAGATATCATGTTCTTCTTTGTTCCTTGATCAAAAGGGAAAAATTCTAGCTTTAATTCTACAGAGGGAGAGGGTCAGAGGCCAGGGAAAAAAGGCTACAAAATAAGTTCCATGCAAATATCACATTTGTCAAAACGGAAGAACTCCCAACTGGATCACGAAAGTTCATCGTTACTGATTCGCTTTTCACTGAAACCATCGTTCATGATAAATACAAATACACGGATTAGGGCTCAGAACCTAATATAGGCCTGACAAGTCCTTGTTTTCTGAAGAAAGGCCTCAGGTCCCAGTCGATTTCCAGGAACAATGTTTTTTAAAGATTTAATAATGGGTTTTCTTCCTATTTGTGTTTTTAGCCTTCTAGTCTTATAGACTAGATCAGAAATTAGTCTGATTCCCTAGTAGGCAAATGTTTTACCTGCAGTATGAAAAAAAAAATCACAACATGTCTTCTCCAAACTGATGCCCAATCTCTAATTTGTGCTTAAAATATTTTTCTATAAAAGTAAAAAGCTAACTTAGGTAAAATGCGCCCATGAGCATTATAACTAGTTGTTAGAAAGATTTAACTAGTTTTATAACTTAAATTTTAAAACATAAATATTTGCAGCTTGATCTTCTGCTGACAATGATTGTCGGAGCCTAGATTTCAACATTTACAAACCTTCATTCATACACACAAAACACACACCATTTATCACACAACTTACTCCTGTGTCTTAAGAGAATCTTGTTTCTTAAATCTTTGGCCTCCCGATCAATGCCAAGTTCAGACAACTTTTACCTCAAACTCCACTCTCAGATTTTTTACCCAGTTTCCCACTCACACATCACCGCTTGTCCTAACTGTTCCTGTGTACTGACAAAACCCGAGACCTGCCTCAGGAAGGAGGCCGGGAGAGCTGTGCTGCCCTGGAGGCCTCCCCTGTAGACGGCAGCGCTCACAGGGACAGAACACCCACGAGGCTTGGAGATCCCTGAGGAAGCGTGGACCATTCTCAAGTCACACCGCGTCTGTGGGAAGCTGAGCTGGTCTGCAGCACTCACGCCGCCTCTCACGGCGTAGCTTCATCCCTCCAACACTTGCGGCCATGGAATCTCCCAAGTGATATTCTGTAAACCTGAAGGAACTGCTCCCTCTCCTAATCCCAGGTTTGCAATTTCCAAGTAGCACTTACTGTTCTTTCTCAGCTGAGCAGCCACGTGGACACCAGCCATCTATGAGAAAGAGTTCTCCTCAAAGGTATGGTCCGACGCTCTACAATGAGGAAGCAACTATACCAAAACGGGCAAGACAAAAAAACTGATGGCTGACAGCTGAGATAAAAATGTGTTCAGTATGGAACCTGGTGGTGTGTTTATTGAGAAATCAAAACTGAGAGAATCCACTACAGCCATTTGAAATAAATAATCTCTAAGAAATGCAGATTCTGGCATAGATACAAGATGAGAAAATAAAAAATCAATGGGTGGAACTGGCACATTTCATTTGCTCACAAACTTGCACACACATTATTCAGCAAAAAAGACAATCAGAGCAAAGGAAAGAAAAAAAAATACCCTTTTGCAAACAGGCCCTAAAAGCATCCCTCCAAAGAGGCCAAAATTGACATGCATATATATATGTATAAAGTGTTACTGTTCAACACAAATGCTATCTCTAGAAAGACTTAACTGCATAGGTTAACAAAAAAAACTGTGCAACATCTTAAGCCATTAAAGCACCAAAAAAAAAAAAACAAAAACCCAAATCACTGTTTTATGACAATTAACATACACAAGTAAGAAATATTGATCAAAACTCAAGAAGCAAATATCTGGACTAATATATTGTCCACTATTGGGAGACTTTTTCTTCAATTTAAACCTTTTCTCTAAAAAAAACAAAAACAAAAACAAAACCTTAAAGTGCTAACTTTATAAAGCAGGCAAATTCTTCAAGTAATTTGCTATTAAGGAAGCTGATTTCTATAGACCTAAACAAGGAACTAAAAGCAAAGTGAAACAGGAAGATAGACGTGGAGAGAAAAACTGACAAACTGTAGCTGGACAGCACAACGAAGCTGCGACCTTACCGTTGTGGTCTCTGTTCACTTACACACGGGAGCTGGCGCACTGAGGCACCTGCTGGTTCAGTACTCCCTCGGATGTGCTAAAAGTTACGCGACTACCAACAGGTACACATGAAGTCCTAAGGAAAAGCAAGCCACTTAAAAATCAACACTGGACACTAGTTAAAGCAATCTTAAAGGGTGTCTACTACTATAAATGAATAAAAAATGCAATCGCTCTTACAACCTAGGATCCAAAACTTTGTCCAAAGTTTAGTTACTCCTGTCCTTTAGCTGCTTTTTCAAGGAAGTACACGTTGACCAAGTGGCGATTGAGGTGTTTACTATAGTCCTTTT
Organism: Oryctolagus cuniculus; assembly: GCF_964237555.1. Lineage (NCBI taxonomy): Eukaryota > Metazoa > Chordata > Mammalia > Lagomorpha > Leporidae > Oryctolagus > Oryctolagus cuniculus. The sequence goes on from NC_091439.1 coordinate 107,729,324, forward strand.
CCTTTCTAAAAGAACGGTCACAGAAGATACAAACAAAATCCCCCTCAGCCACTTTGACTGCTGAGGTCTCCTTTGCATTTTTCCTACTGCCTTCTTGGGGGCCGGGCCGAGCCCCGTGCAGTCCAGAGTCGTCACTGCCCTCTGACATGTTGTCGCTTAAGTCACTGCCGTCATGACTGTGGATGCCTTCGTCTTCATCGATTTCCTGAGATTCGTTTCCTGCCGTGGTGACCGGAGGTGATGCCGGGGCAGCTTTGGACGCTGCTTCCTGTTCTTCTGTCTGTGGGGGGGGGAGCAAGGGCGAGGCTGGCTCCTCCGCGGCTGGGTCTGTCCCGGGCAGGCTCTCTGCGGTGCCCTGGTCAGCGAGCACCTCCATCTCACAAGGCGCCGTGTCTGTCTGAGGGTCGCCGTGCAGCAGCTGCCCGACCGGCGTGTCCGGGCCTTGTCCTGAGGGTGGAACGCTGGCAGACGTGTCGCTGCTGGCAACAGGACCAGCGGGACACGCTCCTGCCTCTGGAGCTGCCTCCTCCTCGGCAGGCCCTCCTGCATCTCCTCCCGCTTCGCAGAGGAACTTCTGGTCTCCCGCCTCCTCTGCCTGGGACTCTCCCGCGGGCAGGGGTGGGGAGGGCGGGGAGGGCTCCTGCGTGGCTGCGGCTGCTTTCACGGGCACTAGGCCCACCTCAATGAGGACCTGCTCCTTCCGTGCCATTTCCTTCTGCGTGTCAGCCTTTTCCTTTCTGCTGTCTCTGCGCGGGGGAGACTTTTTGGGAACTGGTTCAGCGTGAAGAGGACGCTCTACCGGAGGCGGCGGGTCCACGGGAGCAGGCAGTTCCGGCGGGGCAGCCGCCACGGGGGCAGCCTGGGCAGCAGGAGGCTCGGGCTGAGCAGGGGCCTCCTGCGCAGGTTCCTTCTGGGGCGGCTCCTTCTGAGCGACCCTGCTGCCTTTCTTACTTGGTTTGCTTCTCAGCGTTTTCTTCTTTGCGCTCCTCTTCACGCTGGCATGCTGGTGTTTTCTCTCCTCGGCTTTGCTGTCACCCTTCGGTGCTTCCTGACTGTTCTTAGACTTGCTTTCTACCTTCTTTCTCTTTTTTGGCACAGGCTGCTCCTCACTCGGAGGATCCTGTAGGGACCGGCTTTCAGGTTCCAGCTTTCTTTTGCTTTTCTTGGTCTTATTGGACTTTTCCGAATTGCTCCCCGAATGTCCGTCTGTCTCTTTAGCCTCTGCTGCCTTGCGAGTTCGGGTGGTCACCTGTATCACTGACACATTGCTACACGGCTTTTTCTCCTTTGAAATATTATCTTTTTTCTCCACTTTCACAGACTTCTCATTTTTCTTTCCAGCTGCATCCCCCTTCGTCTTTGTCTGCTCTGCGTCTGCTTTTTCGTTGGTAGCACTGGTATCGGGCAAGTCAGCCTCTCGCTTTTTGGTTTTCTTTAGCTTCACCTTTGAGACATCCATCGTTTTATTCGGACAAGTGGGATGCTTGGACTTGAAATGGTACTGCAGGTTGCACTTCTTGGAAGCTGCGTAGTCGCACACGGGGCAGTTGAACTGCCGTGGATTAACGTGTAGCTCCACGTGCTTTTTGAAGTTGCTCCGATCCGCTGTTTTGTAGTCACAGTGTGGGCAGTTAAGAGGCTTGGGCCCGTTGTGGACCTGCCGTGCGTGGCGAGTTACTTCATGCTGATTAGAGGCCACATAGCTGCACTGATCGCACTTAAACGGCTTCTCACCTGAGGGTAAGCAAGGAGGGTTCGAGAGGACACAGATTAGGACACAGGCTCCAGATTTCCGGGAATCTACTCAGAAGGACTGTGTGTGTGAAACCACCACAGACGATTTACCGAGAGGACCATCATGCACCTCACATTTACCATATTCATCTGTGTAACTTCTCTCTAGCCCTTGACATTGGCTCACACAGGACGCAGAGGATAATTATCTCAGCCACCTGCACCTTCAAAGGAGCTCGCCCACTCGGGCTCTCACACAGCGTTAAAGGACACAGGCTCGTCAATCAGCACTCAAGTACTGGCAGAGTGCAGCTGGATTCTGGATGTTAATTCTGGGGCAAGGAAACTCACTGAAAAGCATCTTAAATTTTTTCTTGCTTAACCAAAACAAATGTATAATGCAGTAGAATGTAAAATTCCCGTGTATTTTAAAGCATGAGTATCTATCTTTCCGGACTACACGCCCAGCCCCAGGTGCACATTTTGCTCCAGACGCAATAAGTGGCTTTTTCTTGAAATTTAATCCCTTTGTCCATTAGAGCAAGCACTAAGTTCCCCTCCCTCAATTTCTCAAATGGCAGATTTTGCTACTTTGAAGCAAAAACAGGGGCAAGAAAACTTTTCTTGGTTTTCCCCTCACCTTGTCCATAAAATTGGCAAAGAAACCAGGTAAATGAGAAGTGGCATACAAATAGATATGGTAAATGACGTAAGTAAACACAGTCATATCACAGACACATACAAGACCAGAGCCAGCCCACCCCCGATGAAAAGCAGAAGAGTGACACATTCTACCTGCATACGTACCCACCTAGATCACACTCTAGTAAATATTACCAAATGGTATCCACACCCCACTGGTCCAATGGAATGCATAGTAGAAAAATGGAAATTGACATTTATGAAAATTCATCTCTCCAACATTTTGAAATTCACACCAAATCTTATGAAAATTTCTCATAAACCAAAACTCAGACATTAAGCAAAACCATGTAGACATTAAAGTTTTACATGATTAGAAAATGTCTGGTGATAAAATAATCAGAAAAGCAAAAACTTACCCAGATCTCTGATTAAACATGTAGCTAACTGGACAGCTCTTCCCCAGGTTAGCCTACCATTAGACCTACACATACGGTAATTCCTACAACATGCTACAATAATCTATACTTGGCCCTAAAAATGCTCAATGAGTGACGTAAATGGAGATAAACACTTGCTTAACATGTAGAGCTGGAATGGAAAAAGACAGATGAGCATAATGGCTAGGAGCCTGTTCTGGGGCTCTGTGATCTGATTACTGGGAGACCCTGGGTGAGGTACTGAAACCTCCTTAAGGCCCGCCCAGTTTCTTCATCTATAAAATACTCTTGACATCTATAAAATACTACCTTAAGTATAATGAACTGTAAATAATCCAGTCCATGCAAAGTATTGGCGATACACATGATAGCAAACACTCAATATGCCTGAGCTGTAACTGGTAACTTCTAGTATGGCTAACGCAGAGAAGAGCCAGGGCTGGTGCTGTGGCACAGCAGGACAAGCTACTGCTTGTGACGCCTGCCAGCGAGCCCCAGGGAGTGCTGGTTCAAGTCCCCGCTGCTCCCAAATCCAGCTTCCTGTGGCTGCACCTGGCAAAGCAGCAGCGGATGGTTCAGGTACTTGAGTCCCTGCACCCCCATGGGAGACCAGGTCGGAGCTCCTGGCACTTGAGTCCCTGCACCCCCATGGGAGACCAGGTCGGAGCTCCTGGCACTTGAGTCCCTGCACCCCCGTGGGAGACCAGGTCGGAGCTCCTGGCACTTGAGTCCCTGCACCCCCATGGGAGACCAGGTCGGAGCTCCTGGCACTTGAGTCCCTGCACCCCCATGGGAGACCAGGTCGGAGCTCCTGGCTCTGGCTCTGGCTTGGCCCAGCCCCGGATGTCACAGCCATTTGGAGAGTGAATCCCTCTGCTTTCAAATAACTAAGAGGGAAGACTCAAGTACTTATCTGGCCTTCTCTAGATACACCCTACTTCTAAGTTAACATACTGATGGAATTTTCTTTATGAAAATACCATGCTAATAAGAAATAGAATTTTAAAATTCTGTACTTTTTAAAGATTTATTTATTTATTTGAAAGAGTTACACAGAGAGAGGAGAGGCAGAGAGAGAGAGAGAGAGAGAGGTCTTCCATCTGCTGGTTCACTCCCCAGTTGGCCGCAGTGGCCAGAGCTAGGAGCTTCTTCCCGGTCTCCCACGCAGATGCAGGGGCCCAAGGACTTGGGCCATCTTCTATTGCTTTCCCAGGCCACAGCAGAGAGCTGGATCGGAAGTGGAGCAGCCGGGTCTCGAACCGGCATTGGCGCTTCAGGCCAGGGTGTTATGAGCCACAGCGCCGGCCCCGGAGGGGACCTACACAGCAATCACACTTCAAAGTACAAGGCTCCACCTAAGAGATGGTCTTGGAAAAAGATTTTTCTGTTTAAAAAATCTGAGGGCAGAGCCTGTGTTATGCCGCAGCAGGTTCAGCTGCTGCCTTAGTGCCAGCATCCCATATGAACACTGGTTCAAGTCCTGGCTGCTCTGCCTCCACCCAACTCCCTGAAAATGTATCTAAGAAAGCCGCAGAAGATGGTACAAGTACTTGGGCTCCTGCCACCCACACGGGAGACCTGGATGGAGTTCCACCAGGCTCCGGGCTTCAACCTGGCCCAGCCCTGGCAGTTGAGTCATTTGGGAGTAAACTAGCAGATGGAAGATCCTTCTATGTCTCTCCTTCTCTCTTTGTAACTGCCTTTCAAATAAGGAAAACATTAAAAAAAAAAAAAAAAAAAGCTTTTATCAAGAATTCCTATCTTATGAGTACCTGGCTAACTACAATTTTTATTTTGCCCTAAACAAATAGTTTTCCTTTTCAAATTCTGGTATCATTTACCTATGTTTTTAATTTTTACAAATATGTCAGTTGTCTTTTTTATTTTTCCCAAAATTACTTCCAAGTAGATGCCAAGTCAAAAGAGAGAAACATTTTAAAGCCTCTGACACATTCTTACCAGGAAAAATCCAAAAAGGATAGTAAAATTTTTTACCAAAAGAGTAACAGGAACATATAACGGATTAATGAATCACCACTCAGCAATAAAAACCAAGTTATGATAAATAGTGCAACACAGGTTATCTCAAGAGGTGTTTATGGAAGAAAATGATAATACTCTTGATAGAAGTCAGAAACCACCCAGTGGAAAGCCTATGTGGGCACTGCCTCAATAAGGCAAAGAACGTCTGGGTACCACATTGGGGCCAGTGGGTTAAGCAGACGGCTGTGATGCCGGCATCCCATATGGGTGCCAGTTCGAATCCTGACTGCTCCACTTAGGATCCAGCTCCTGGCTAATGTAGCCGGGAAAGCAGCAGAGGATGGCCCAAGTGCTTGGGTCCCTGCACCCACATGGGAGACCAAAAAAAAGCTTCTAGCTCCTGGTTTTGGCCTTGTCCATTCCCGGCTGTAGCAGCTGTTTGGGACTGAACCAGAGGATGGAAGACATTTTTTTCTCTGTCTCTTCCTCTAACTCTGGCCCTTCACATAAATCTTAATAAATAAATAAATCCTTAAAAAAATATTTTAGGGGCTAGTACTGTGGCGTAGTAGGTAAAGCCACTGCCTGCAGTGCCGGCATCCCATGTAGGCACCGGTTCGAGTCCCAGCTGCTCCATTTCCTATCCAGCTCTCTGCTGTGGCCTGGGAAAGCAGTAGAGGATGGCCCTCCCTGTACCCACGGGGGAGACCCAAAAGCTCCTGGCTTTCGATCAGTGCAGCTCTAGCTGTTGTGGTCAATTGGGGAGTGAACCAGCGGATGGAAGACCTCTCTCTCTCTGCCTCTCCTCTCTCTGTGTAATTCTGACTTTCAAGTAAAGTAAATAAATCTTAAAAAAAAAAAAAATCTTATTCTAGAGTCCATGCAAAGACTCTCAACTTGTGACATATTTCATATAGTCGTATTTCATATAACTTCAGGTATCAAAATGATTCTTCCATGATAATTATCATATGGCTGGAAAACAAATTTACTGTGGAGTATTTTTTTGCATCTTAAAAACAATCACAGTGAAGGATGGATCTTGGTAAGTTGGTAGTTTGCTTTAGCAAAAACATTACATGTACAATAAGAAAACAAACTAAATGAATTCCTATGCCAGCAGGAGGGACCAATCAGCTGTGGATGATAGATCTCCCAAGAGAGCTGGGGAAGCGGCTGAGGAGATGGGATACCGAGCAGAGGACATCCCAACACTACCAGGCAGAATCCCAATAAAATGGAGAGGAACTGCAGATCAGTTACTATGTCTGTATTTTCACCAATACACAATTTTCTGTTTTAATCAAACCAATACTCTGATTCCTCCTTAACTTGCCCTGAGAAGATCCACCATCTAGATTGAAGTGCTCCACGTGATGAGCTTTATTTAATGTGTCACTGTTTACAGTGTAACTTAACAGAGCTTAGGCCTTTCCAGAAATAAGACAACCCGGATACCAGTCCTGAAGAAGGAGCCAAATGCCCAAGAGGATCTGTGAAGATCCGATCCAAACCACACAAGACAAAACTGTCACCCCTTGCAATCCAGTCTCAAAGGCTACCTCAAGTAGCCTCAACCTTATTACATGTTATCAGCAACTTTTATTAAGTTTTAAAAATAATTAAAAGTGGTGCCAGCACTGTGGCATAATAGGCTGGGCCTCCGCCCGCAGCATTGGTTCATGTCCCGGCCACTCCTCTTCCGATCCACCTCTCTGCTTGTGGCCTGGGAGAGCAGAGGAGGATGGCCCAAGCGCTTGGAGTCCACATGGCAGACCACGAGAAAATTCCTGGCTCCTGGCTTCAAATCAGCCCAGCTCCGGGTGTTGCGGCCCATTTGGGGAGTGAGCCAGCAGATGGAAGACCTCTCTCTGTGTCTCTCCCTCTCACTGTCTGTAACTCTACCTCTCAAATAAATAAAATCTTGAAAAAATAGTTGAAAGTGCACAAAAATGATTCAGCATTTGCATGCACAAGAATAGCCATTTTTACTGCCTATTATTGGTAACTCACAAGCTCTCAAATACAGTGTACGTGTTTCCAATTCTGCCTGTGGCGGCTTCACTTCAGCCCCTTCCTGAATTGTACATTCCTCTGACTCTGAACAAAGTAAGAGGGTGCAGGACTCCCTGTTCCAACGTTGAAGACCACCACCCTTACAGCACTCACCCTCTCTGAGCCCATGTCCTAATATGTAAATGAGGATTCATTTCTTCACAGCACCAAGTACAACTCTGCAGTACCCAGCATGCATGAAGGAGTAGCGGCTACCACTTAGTAGCTGTAACTAGTAAGTCTATAAAGATAGTTAACTAGACTGAAACAGCAATCTTTAAAATGACAGGCAGTACTCCAGATGACACTTAGCAAACCCAAACAAAATTGTTCCAGGGATATGAACTTGTGTAAAACACCATCAACATGTAGACAGTGATGAAAAACAACTCAATGAAAGGGTACAAGTGAGCTGTCATTCTAACCTACCGCCTGACCATCGTTAATAGTGGGTCAACCAGAAGTGACCAGGTGAGACACATCCCAAGCATCTAATTTCCAGTTTACAACACAAAGGATGCTTTCAGAAAAAAGTAGACAAATATACAGAACATTCCATGGGGGGAAAAAAAGGCTTTTTCTTGTAAAATGGGGTAATAGAACTTACACAACGTAGCACAGTCATGAAGACAAGCAGGAGTTAGCCATGTAAAGCTCTGAAATGTTCTATTAAAAGGCAGGAGTTCAGCTGTCATAGGACATGATGTCTGCTCTAGCCCCAAAGCCCAAGGCTTCACCCAAGATACCTCAGAGAACACAACCAGGCTTCTGGTTAAGAGACGCGACTATTACAAGAGGAAGACAGTAACATGACAAGCCTGTCAACTCAAAGGCAGGCAGGGGCACCTTCACAGCTGCTCAAGTAAATCAGAACACGTGATACCATCAAGTCTTATTCTTACCACTGACTTAAGGCAGCAAAATCCAATAAAAATCACACATGTCGTTTTGTATTTCCTACTGGTCACAAAGGTAAAAAGTAAGTAGATAGCATTAATTTTGCTGCTTCTTTAACCCAATATATTCAATATTCTCAAAATACAATAATATTTAAAAAGCCGTTTTATAGGCTTTAGCGCATCCTGTTAAAAATCCAGTTATGTGTTCGTCTCAATTCAAACTGGCCACATTTCACAAGCTCAATAGTCACATGTGGCTGTGGCTACCAAACGGACAGCACAGATCTCAGGTAATGATTAACTTAAGGGAGTTGGCTCCAGACTTTTGTAAACAGCAAGAATTTGGCATACTTTCCCCATGGGGATACACATGCTGAATCTGGGAGGAGAGTAAGGAGTAGTTGGCCAAGGTCAGTCAGGACCAAAATCAAGTAGTCACCCGTTCAAGACCAGCTGTGCTGCCACTGACTTGTCCAATGTGGCCATTAACCCCGGGGTCAACTCTGAACTTAACATGACCGCTTCTGTCACTGCTGTGCATTCTCCCTTGTTTCAGTCTGCGCTCTAGTAGAGATTAATAAACTGGTATGCTATGCTATGGTTTTAAGTTCAGCTTTTGAAAAATCAAGTCCTCAAAAAGCCCTTATCAACTCGAAACAGGATAAACTCAAACTCAACAGGTGAGAAGCTAAGGGATCCCTGAGACAGGACAAACACTTGACGCTTGTTGTCGCACTGCTGGGGCACTGTGGGGAGGCAAGGATGAGTCAGACTAGGCCCATGTTAGCACAGCGTTTACTGGAGTCACAAACTCTTTGAAGATCTGATGGAAACTAAGACCATCCTCCCACAACAAATACACACACTTATTTATAAAACTCGGTTTCCCGAGTTCCACCTTTGGATTCCATGTTAAGAACTTCCATTTAAATACAGCTCCACCTTAACAGAACACTGATTTTTAATTTCTAATCCTTAAATTAAAAACAAATCACAAATACATGGCTCAGCTCCCAATCTAAAAGAACTTCTTTATAAAGACAGTCTACTGAAAATGGTAGGAAAGTTCCCACTTCTTACCAACCTGAATGAGTACGCATATGTCTTGTTAGATGAGTCTTCTGAGAACTTGAGTAAGGACAAAGTTCACATTTATATGGGCGTTCTCCTGCAAAATTACAGATTAGTGCTTCAAGCAACAAAATCAACCAAACACAATTCTAACAATGTAACAGTATTCAGTACAGTGCACTTTTTCACAAGGATTTTTTTTCCTATTTCCTGCCAAGACAATTTATCACATTATTGCAAATGTAAATAGTTTAGTTCATAATAAACGTTAACTACATTATTTCAACTTGGCCGATAAAATACCATTGGCTTCCTGAATTCTGACATGCCTTTTAATTTTCACAGGGATGTTACATATTTGAGAGGGAATGCTGATGTTTTAATCTAAAAACTCTAATGGCGGGGCCAGTGCTGTGACATATCGGGTAAAACTGCCACCTGTAGTGCCGGCATCCCATATGGGTACTGATTCAAGTCCCGGCTGCTCCACTTATCCAGCTCTCTGCTATGGCCTGGGAGAGCAGTAGAAGATGGTCCAAGTGCTTTGACCCCTACACCTATGTGGGAGACCCGGAAGAAGCTCCTGGCTTCTGATCGGCACAGCTCCAGCCGTTGCAGCCAATTGGTGAGTAAACCAGCAAATGGAAGACCTCTCTCTGCCTCTCCTTTTCTGTGTAACTCTTGACTTTCAAATAAATAAATAAATCTTTAAAAAAAAAAAAAGCTCTAATGGTAACGCTAGCTAGCATTTATAAGACACCTATGTCACTAGTGTAAACCATGAAGCCACAGGGACTGAGAGCAACTGAAGGTGAGGCCAGTGATGTAAGACTCAAAGGTAAGACGTGTATGTTCTTTTTTTTGGACACAGGCTGTCGGCTACAAAACAGGTAAAATACATAAATAAATTCTGGATAATTTTTTAATTTGGTCTTTTGCCATAAGATAATACTTAGGCAAGTTATTAAAAACCCAGTTTCCGATCTACAAAAATAACAGTACTGGAACAGCCCATGGCACAGCAGGTAAGCCACCACTTGTGTCCTGGCTCCTCCACATCCAATCCAGCTTCCTGCCAATGCACACCCTTTTGCGTCTGCAAAAAATGATGACTCAAGTACTTGGGTCCCTGTCACCTACATGGAGACCTAGTCTGGCCCAGCTGCTGCAGACATCTGGGGAATGAACCAATGGGTGGAATATTTCTCTAGTCTCTCTGCCCTTCAAATAAACATGAAATAAAGTAACGCTGACTTTCAAACTAAATAAAGCTTAAAAAAGGGACAGGTGCTGTGGCATGGCATTTAAGCCACCTCGCGTGGTGCCAGCATCTCGTATGTGCTGGTTCAAGTCCCAGCTGCTCCACTTCCAATGCAGCTCTCTGCTGAGGTGCCTGGGAAAGCAGCAGAAGATGGCGCAAGTGCTTGGGCCCCTGCACCCGTATCAGAGACCCGGATGGAGCTCCTGGCTCTGTATCAGACCAGCTCTTGCCATTGCGCCATTTGGGGAGTGAACCAACAGATGGAAGATCTCTGTGTCGCTTCCCCACCTCCCTCTGTAACTCTGCCTTTCAAATAAATTCTAAAATCTCAAAAAATAAAAAGTAACTTTATTTCCTATAGCTGCAGAAATCTGAACAATACATGCGAAGCACTGAACACTGTGCTGGGCACATAGTGAAGTCTAACTATCAGCTACCAACTCAGTACGGCAAGCTACGGTAACACATGTGCCTAGTGAGACGAGACAAGGAAAGACGGCATAAAAACAACACCGAGGTGTAGTAAATGAGCTCCTAGGGACGATCCCACTAGTATTGGCTGGAAGCTATCAGCTGTACACAGCTTGCAGCAATAGACTAGAATGCATATCTTAAGACCTGGAAGAATTAAGAGTTTAAATGTTCATGTGTTTCTTTAAAAGTAGACATGCAGCCAACAAGCACATAAGAAACACCTCACCACTGAACAGGAAGAAAACAGAAATCAAAGAGCAAGCCCCGGCTCCTGGCACTGTGGGGCTGCAGGTTAAGCCTTACTAGTCTTGAGTCCCGGCTGCTCCACTTCCCATCCAGCTCCCCATTAGTGTGCCTGGGAAAGCAGCAGAAAGACAGCTGAAGAACTTGGGTCCTTGCCACCCAGTGGAAGATGTGGGGCTGGCTGCAGCCTCAGACCAGCCCCAGCTGTCACAGGCACTGGGGGGAGTGAGTCAGTGGGTGGGGAGCTTTTGCTCTCCCTCTCTGCCTCTGGGGGTGGGAGAAACACCACCAAAAGATGAAGACCTCTATCCATTTCAACAGTTGTAATCAGAAAGATGGGTACCAGCAGCACTGATGAGGTCGTAACTGGAACCCTCATACACTGCTAGCGAGGCTGTAAAATAGTGCAACCAGCCTGGGAAACAGTCCGCAGTAACCCAAAAGGTTACATACAAATAAATAGCTGCCGTCCCCTCCTGTAGCTCCAGGCCTACCTGCACACTCAGGAGAGACAAAAACCTGTTTCAACAAAAAATCTCTACAGCTGAATGTTTAGACCATTATTTGTAACAGAATGTAAGTGGAAACACCCATCAACTGATGAATGGATAAACAGAATGTTATTTGGTGATAAGCAAACAAATAGTGTAGAGATGACAACATGGCGTGAACCTGGACAACAGTCTCCTAGTGACAGGAGGCAGGACCGGAGGACCCTGCACTGCACACTTCCACTTCCAGGAGACGTCCAGAGCAGGCCATCCCAGAGAAGCATATGCCACGGGAGTTATGTCAATAAAGAAGTGATAAAAATGCCAATGGGAGAAAAAGTCAATTCCATTACAGATCCAACAGGAAGCACCAAGTAAGGCTAATTCCCTGTTAAATTCTCTTTAGAAGGACAGGTTACTTTATCTGTGCAATTCCACAAACTATGCATAACTATTTTTAAGATGTATTTATCATTTGAAAGGCAGAGTTACAGAGAAAGAGAGGTCTTCCATCTGTTAGTTCACTCCCCAAATGGCTGCAATGGCCGGAGCTGGGCTCATCTGAAGCCAGGAGCCAGGAGTTTCTTCCGGGTCTCCCACACAGGTGCAGGAGCCCAAGGACTTGGGTTATCTTCTACTGCATTCCCAGGCCACAGCAGAGAGCTGGATCGGAAGAGGAGCAGCTGGGACTCAAATCGGCACCCATATGGGATGCCAGCACTGCAGGCAGTGGTTTTACCCACTACGCCACAGCGCCAGCCCTGTATAATCACTCTTATACAAAGTTTAGTCAAGCACTGATTTTTCAGTCACACATAGGCAAAAAGGTTATCTTTCATTATTTTTAAAAGTTTTATTTATTATTTCAAGGCAGAGAGAGAGACAGGGAGATGAGACAAAGACGGTTCCTCATCCACTGGTTCACAACCAAAATACACACAATAGCTAAGGCAGGGCTAGGCCAAAGCCAGGAGTTGGGAACCCGATCCAGGTTTAATACATGGGTGGCAAGGCCCCAACCACTCAAGCCATCACCCACGGCCCCCCAGGGTGTGAATTAGCACAAAAGGCAGAAGAGTGGAGCTGGAATCCAAATATAGGCACCCTAACATGGGATACAGACACACTGACTGCTTAGTCAAAAGTCAGCTCCCAAAAGATCATTCTTTAATGGCTGTGAATTGGTAAATTTCAATTGTGCCAAACTGAGCAAGTGTAATCCCCCACTCTCCTACTACCTAATACTCACCTGTGGTGTAACAGGATTTCTCAACTCTGAATGTTACCTGTAACGTGTACCTGAGGAACTCAGTTCAGGCTTTCAATCTAAAATTTCTCTCTCCATAAACATGGACTGTTACTCACAGAGACTGCTTTCCTCAATGCATTGTTCTGAAGATTAGCATAGAAGAGAAGCATCAAACCACTGGGCGCTCAGTAAGGCTAGGAATAAACTCATTAGGCAAACCTGAAAACCAGGCTACCTAGCAGGGCGAGTCAAAAGGAGCTCTTCCCACACACTACCCACTCGGGGACTCCTGCTGTGGTTTCCTGACTCTACTATTCAGCACTGCATGAATTTCTCAAGAGGTATCTTCAGAACTATGCACTGAGCACCAGATATAATCCCCAAGACATCAGTGTATGTACTATGAACTTGCTTAAATACAAAAAAAAAAAAAAAAAAAAAAAGAAGGGGCCAGCACTGTGGCGTAGCAGGTTAAGCTGTTGCCTGCAACACTGGCATCCCATGTGGGTGCCAGTTCATGTCCCAGCTGCTCCACTTCCTACTCAACTCCCTGACACTGCACCTGGGAAAGCAGCAGAAGATGGCCCAACTGCTTGGGTAGGTGCCACCCATGTAGGAGACTCAGATAAAGCTCCTGGCTCCTGGTTTCAGCCTGGCCCCGTCCTGGCCGTTGAGGCCATCTGGCAAGTAAATCAGTGGATGGGCGCTCTTTCTCTCCCTCTAACTCTGCCTTTTTAAAAAAAAAAAAAAAAAAAAAAATTTTTTTTGACAGGCAGAGTAGACAGTGACGGAGAGACAGTGAGAAAGATCTTCCTTTTTCCATTGGTTCACCCCTCAATGGCCACTGTGGCCGGCGCACTGCGCCAGTCCGAAGGCAGGAGCCAGGTGCTTCTCCTGGTCTCCCATGGGGTGCAGGGCCCAAGCACTTGGGCCATCCTCCACTGCACTCCAGGGCTACAGCAGAGAGCAGGACTGGAAGAGGAGCAACAGGGACAGAATCTGGTGCCCCGACTGGGACTAGAACCTGGGGTGCCGGCGCTGCAGGTGGAGGATTAGCCTAGTGAGCTGCGGCGCCGGCCCTAACTCTGCCTTTCAGATAAACAAATCTAAAACAAAAAACAAAACTGGGGCCAGCATTGTGGTGTAGTGGGTAATGCCACCACCTGCAATGCTGGCAACCCACATGGGTGCCTGTTCAAGTCCCAGCGGCTCCACTTCCAACCCTGCTCCTTGTTAATGCACCTGGAGCAGCAGCAGAGGCTGGCCCAAGTCCTCAGACCCCAGTACCTACACAGAAAACCAAGAAGGTGGTCATGGATTGGGCCTGGCCCAGCCCCTGCTGTTAAGGCCACTGAGGGAATGGCCCAGAGGACAGAATATCTGTCTCTGTCTCTCCTTCCACCTTTGAAATAAATAAAATGGGGCCAGCACTGTGGTATAGTGGGTAAAAGCCGCCACCTGTGGTGCTGTCATCCCATATGGGCAGCGGCTCGGGTCCCGGCTGCTCCACTTCCGATCCGGCTCTCTGCTGTGGCCTGGGAAAGCAGAAGAATACATCCCAAGTCCCTGGGCCCCTGCACCCACGTGGAAGACCGGAGGAAGCCCCTGGCTCCTGGTCAGCACAGCTCCAGTCATTGCGGTCAACTGGGGAGTGAACTGGTGGATGGAAAACCTCTCTCTCTCTCTGCCTCTCCTTCTCTCTCTGTGTAACTCTTTCAAATAAATTAGTAAATCTTTAAAAAATAAAAAAGCACAACTGAGGCCAGCCAGCATGTGGCACAGCATGTAAAGCCACGGCCTGCCGAGCTGTCATCTCATGGGTGCCGGTTTGTGTCCTGGCTGCTCCATTTCCAATCCAGCTCCCTGCTAATGGTCTGGGAAAAGCAGAGAATGGCCCAAGTATTTGGGCCTATGCTACCCACATGGGAGACCTGGAAGAAGCTCCTAGCTCCTGGCTCCGACCTGGCTGTTGTGGTCATCTGGGGAGTGAACCAGCAGATGGAAAATCTCTCTCTCTCTGTAACTCTAACTTTAACTGTAACTTTCAAATAAATAAATCCATGGGGGGGGGGGGGAGTGAAAAATCCTTTTTAAAAAAGCACTGGGGATGGCTCTGAGGTGTAGTAGTCCAAGCCTCAGGCTTCAGCACCAGCATCCCGTATGGGCGCCAGTTCGTGTCCTGGCTGCTCCTCTTCTGAGCCAGCTCTCTGCTTGTGACTTAGGAAAACACCAAGTGCTTGTGCCCCTGCACCTATGTGGGAGATCTGAAAGAAGCTCCTGGCTCCTGGTTTGACTGGCCCTGCTCCAGGCATCGCAGTCATTTGGGAAGTGAACTAGCAGACAGAAGATCTGTCTCTCCCTCTGTCTGTAATTCTACCTCTGAAATAAATAATAAGACCTTAAAAAAAAAAAAAAAAGCACTAAGATCAAGTAAGTTTAGCACTAAAATGCAAAATGAAATGAAATATTCAAAACTAGTGATTACTATGTATTCATAAACCTTACTGTAGAGCTATCAACCTTATACTAACACACAAAATAGTTAAGTACTGTATGACATAGGAGATTAAAAAGTTTGTGGGAGAGCAGGCATCTGGCTGGTGGTTAAAATGATCATATTGAACATGGAAACAGCTCTGGCTCCCGACTCCTGGGTCCTTGTACACACAGACCCGGAGAGGCAGAGGTACAGCTCAAGAACTGCCACGCACATGGGAGACCTGGACCGAGGCCCCAGATCCTGTCTTCAGCAGGGCCCAGCCCTAGCGGCTGCAGGCACTTGAAGAGAGCCAGCAGACAGACACCTGTCTCCTCTGCCTTTCAAGTAAACGGTTTTTAAAGTGAGTAACGTGGGGACATCAGGGGAAAAAGAGAAGTGGTTGCTAACAGAAAGGGCTTGCTTTCTGGAGCAATGAAGATGTCCTAAAACTGACTGTATCATCATCAGTTACACAGTGATGTGAATACCTTAGAAACACATTCGCCAGGGGCAGGTGTCACGGAACAGAAGGCTACGCTGCAGCCACAACGCCAGCATGCCGTCCAGGCGCTTGTTTGAGACCTAGCTGCCCTACTTCCAGTCCGGCTCCCTGCTGATGTGGCTGGGAAAGCAGCAGAGAACGGCCCAAGTATTGGGGTTCCCACACCCACACAGGAAACCAGGATGGAGTTCTTGGCTCCTGCCTCTGACCTGGCCAAGCTGCAGCTGTTGCAGCCACCTGGGGAGCGAACCAGCCAATGGGAGATTTCTCCCTTTCCCTTTCTCCCTCCCTAACTGCCTTTCAAGTAAAATAGATAAATCTAAAAAAAAAAAAAAAAAAAAAAAAAAAAAAAAAAAAGCCCACAAACGCACTTGTATGTATTAAGTGGATGAACTGTATACCAGTGAAGTATATCTCAAAAAGCTATTTTTAAAAATGAGTACCTGAAACATGTCATTTGTGACATGCTACTGATAACTGCTGAGTGTGCAGTAATGGGTCTGTGTTGTGCATTGTAGCACTCTCTTTACTTCTGAGATGCTTGGAATCTGTCGTATTTTTAAGAAAGCGCCGGGATCAGTGTTGTGGCACAGTGGGCTGAGCCCTTTCTTGTGACACAAGCTCCAGCCAGTGTGCCAGCTTTGAGTCCTGGCAGCTCCACCTCCCATCCAGCTCCCTGCTAAGGTGTCCTGGAAGGTGGCAGAGGGCGGCCCAGGTGCTTGGGCCCTGCCACTCATGTGGAAGACCCAGATGGGGTTCTTAACTTTGGTCTGGCCAGGCCCTGGCTGTTGTGGGCACTTGGGGAGTGGACCATGGGTAGAAGGTCTCCAAAGCTTTCTGTCATTCTGTCTTCCAAATAATTAAGTAAATCTTTTAAAAAAAACTTTTTGACAGTTTTCATTACTGACTACAAAGGTCCTTTTAACCTGTGTGTTGAAGCATACTATAAACATAATTGTTCCTATTTTCTGTCTCTGTATGCTTGGTTTTTTAAGAAAACAGTTTAACTCATCTTTTAAAACTAACTTACTTCTATGTTTTAGAGACACAAGGACAAGCTGTTTCACTTAGAAACTCAATGCCTTAAGTCAAAATGTTTTTCAAAGTCCAAGGTTTTCATTAAAAGCAGCTATGCAAGGTTAATCACTGGTTTCACTTTTGTTTAAGACCTCAATTCCTTTGGGAAACCACTACATTTCAGATGTGTTCCTTGTAACAGGAATACATCTGCAAAGCTAAAAGCGGCCTAATTTAACAAAATCATCTGTCCCAAGTTGTTGACATTTATGCCCTGGCCAGAGCACTGGTCAGATTTCTCACGGCAGAGCAGGTGTTACAGCACAGCAGGTTAGGCAGACAGCAGCATCTCTCGAGTGTCTGACCAAAGTCAATCCATGTGGGAGGCAGCAGATGATGGCCCAGGTACCTGGGCACCTGCCTCCCACACAGGAGACCCAGATGGAGTTCCTAGCTCCTGGCTTTGTTCTGGCCCATCCCTGGCTATTGCTGGCATCTGGGGAATGCACCTGTGGAAGGAAGATGGATCTCTTGCTACCACTGTGCCTTTCAAATGATTAAATACGTAAGTCTTAAACAAGAACGCCTTCTCCTGGTTATTTTTCAAAACAAACCTCAGCGCTTTACATGTTACCTCACTTAAGCCTATATGCTGTCACCCCATGAAGAAAATGGGGCACCAAGAGGTTAACTGACTTGCTCGTGGTTGACGATAGCAAACACTGGAACCTAGACTTGAACTCACTGTCCCTTTCCCCAGGCACTGTGTAACTAAGCACTGAACAACCAGAGTGCGTGCTGAACTTACTGGCCAGAAAGCTGCTCTTACCTGTGTGGGTTCGAACGTGCTGCACGTAATTGTTCTTTCTGTCTGAGAAATAGTTGCATTTCCCACACGTGTACACTTTCCTGGGAAAATGGTTTCTCAGGTGCTTCCTCCAGTGGTACTCGCTCACCGTTGTGTACGTGCAGATAATGCACTTGTAGACGCGCTCGTTGGCGCCCGCCCTGGTGTGGTGCTTCAGGTGCGCGGTGTAGTGGTCGTAGCGGTTGGTGTTGTAGCCGCAGCGGTCACAGCGAATGGGGCCCTTGGAGAAATCGCCCTCTTCCGCAGGGCAAGAGCCGGCCTCCCTGGCTTTGGCTTGCTTCTCTGCGCTCTCCTCCACAAAAAACTTCTTGGCGCTGTGAACCCTGATGTGGTGCACAAACTGCTCTTCAGACTCTGCTTCGTACTGGCACGGCTTGCAGCGGAAAGGCTTGGTCTTCAGGCTTTTGCATTTGTCCTCCGCTCCCGGGGCTTCCGGAGGAAGATCTTTATTTGAGCTATACACTTCTGGGGTGGCTGTTGTCTCAAATACAGGCTGCGGGTCCACAACACTGAGTTCCAGGCTTCGCATTTCCATGGTTTCCAGCCCGCTCGGTTCGCCTTTCATGTCGGAAGACTCCTCCAGTCCTTCTCCCTCACTATCGGAGAAGTTGCTATCCCCGACAGGCATCAGCTCTGCCATCTGTCTTTCTTCACCAACCAGGTAATCGCAGCAGCTGCCATTCACCTCCCCAGTCAGGGCCACGTTTGCCAGCATGATAAGCTGCGGTGCAGCCAGCTCAGCTTTGGAGAGGTCGTGTAAGTCATACATGTCGTTGGGCAAGGCCATGCCAATGTTGCCGCTGCTGGTGAACAGCCCTCCTCCTCCTGCAGACTGCCCCATTACCTGGGTAGCCATGGTTGTGTCCTGAACAAAACACAAAAACACACAAGAGTACCAGTTTAAACACAATGTTACTAACCCCAAACCAAGCCATCGCTGTTAATTCTTCAGACCAGCCCCATCTTCAGCACCAGTATCCCATGTGGGTGCCAGTTCAAGACCCGGATGCTCCACTTCCAATCCAGCTCCCTGCCAATGCACCTGGGAAAGCAGCGGAAAATGGACCAAGTGCTTGGGTCCCTGTACCCATGGGAGACCTGGAATAAGTTCTTGGCTCCTGGTTTTGGGTCAGCGCAGCCATTTGGGGAGTGAACCAACAGATGGGATATCTGTCTCTCTCTGTAACACTGCCTTATAAATTAATAAACTGGCCGGTGCCACGGCTCACTAGGCTAATCCTCCGCCTGCAGCGCCAGCACCCCAGGTTCTGGTCCCGGTCGGGGCGCCGGATTCTGTCCTGGTCACTCCTCTTCCTGTCCAGCTCTCTGCTGTGGCCCGGGAAGGCAGTGGAGGATGGCCCAAGTGCTTGGGCCCTGCACCCCATGGGAGACCAGGAGAAGCACCTGGCTTCTGCCTTCGGATCAGCGCAGTGCACCGCTGCAACGCGCCAGCCGCAGCGGCCATTGGGAGGTGAACCAACAGAAAAGGAAGACCTTTCTCTCTCACTGTCCACTCTGCTTGTACCCCCAAAAAAATTAATAAATCTTCAGAAAAATATTTTTTCCCAATATAATCTCCAAACCTCAATCACTTTCACTAAACACCAGAAAGAGGGACAGACTTCCTGGCCCAGGTGAAGCTGCTACTTGGGATGTACTGGGTCAAGTTTCAATTGCTCAGTACTTCTGATCCAGCTTCCTGCTACTGCACCCAGGAGGCAGCTCAGGTACTTGGTTTCCAGCAACCCACATGGAAGACCCAAAAGGGGTTCCTAGATCCCTGACTTCAAGCCTGGCCTAGCATGCCTACTGGGGACATTTGGGGTATGAACCAAAGGAGGGAAGATCAATCCCTCTCTCTCTCAATCTGGTCACTCTGGCCTTTCAAACAAAAACGTCAGTCTTTTAAAAATCTGTGGAAAATTAGAATTAAACATAATTTTATTTAGTACTAAAAAGAAACAAAATATTCATCAATTCCCAACTCTCTTACGGTCACCAAGAAAATTTCTAGTATCCCTAGAAAAAACTTCTACCAATTATTTTACATAGCTTATTCACCAACTGATCAATCACTGGCAAATCTTCCATCAAGCCCTTTTAATTCTGGTGAAAAGAGAAAGGTAACCTCCATTTTTTAATGTTAATTAAAATTACTCTAAAAGTTTGATGAGTGAGGAATTTGTCCTCCAAATTCTCCCCTTCAGGGGTTCACTGGTCTGAATCAGAACCCCGGGAAATCCACAAGCCACTCTCTGCATTTATGAAGTCCACAAACACGTCTGTAAAGTAGGAGGCCTGTAAAAATTGGTCAACTTAATTGAATTTCATATGAACTCAACTAACTCCAAAAGAATAAAACTGCTGTGAACAAAAAGTACCACTTAGTCCCTCTTGAATTTCCCATGACTCCAACGTAAAAGGGGGGGGGGGGAGGGAACACACCCTATGGACTCTTTTTCGTGTGAAAAACAAAGTCTGGCTGATTCGAAACTTCACGGAAGAAAACAGTTTTCAGCCCCCTAATAAAGCAATCCTGCAACTCCACTCGGCTACCAGCAACTCGTACTGGCACTGCCTTCACTTGGCCTACTCGCCCAGAGGAAGCCATTACAAAATCACTTTCCTGAAAACAAGTTGGCCTTTTTAAATGGCCTTAACCAGGCTCCTTCCCAATCTCAAAGGTGTCCTCTTGCACGTTAGCAAAAAAGCAAAGTGACAATTACTGGGAAAAAATTTAAAAAAGGAAAAAAAAAAAACCTAAAAGGAAGCTACACTGCAAATTCACAAACAAAAAGCAAGCGTCTGGCCCAAGTGCATGCACACGGGCGGGCGGCTGGGTCCCGTGCGCCCACGGAAGGTGCCCCAAATGCCATCACACGGACGGAGGCCAGGCCGGCCCGGGGCCGCGCAGCCGGGCGCCCTCAGCGCCGTCCTGGAAGCGACTTGGGCGCCTCCCGGCCAGGGCCGGCCAAGCATGGCCCCGGAGCCCCGCGTGCCGCACGAATTCCTCTGCGCCCGGCCTCCAGCGCCGGCCCCGGCCGCGGCATTCCTCACTCAAATAGGCATTCGGCCATTTTCTCAAAATACCAAACACAAAGCAGCTCTTTGCAAACTCGGGCGCTCTCGCTTCCTCTCGGCCCGGCCCGCTCGCCGCGCGCACACGCACCCCCTCCGCTCGCGGGAGCTGCGCCCCCCACGCGCGCCCCCACGCCGAACCGGACACGCGGCCCGACTCCGGGCACCGGGGGCCCGGCCGCCGTCTCTGCCCCGCGCCCCGGCAGCCCCCTCCCCGGCCCCGCGGGCCCGCGTCCGGCAAGAGGGCGGAAAGTTACCTCCAGCGGCGCCGGGCTCCTGCGACCGCCCCCGGCCGCGCTCCGCGCAGGGCCCGGGCAGGCTCCGCGGGCGCCCTCCGCAGGCGCCGGGCCCCGAGCGCCCGAGGGGGCCCCCACGCGGGCCGGCTGCCGCCCCCGCGCCCCGGAAGTTTGCGAACTTCACTCCGCTGAGCGGCCGGCGGAGCGCGCGTCCCGCCCGGGCCGGCCCGGGGAGCGGAGGCCCGCGGGCCGGAGCGCGGAAAATCGCTGTCCAGCCCCGCGGGCGGCACCGCCCGGGCCCCGCGGCTGACTCAGCCCGGCCGGCCGCGCTCCGCGGCGCCTTCCGGCGAAAGGGAGAGGCCGGGTGGGGGCGGGGGCGGGGTGGGTGCCGGCGGGGCCGAGGGGCTGCGGGACCAGGGGGGACCGGGGGGACCAGTTTCAGGACCGGGGCCCCGAGCAGCTCCGCTCCTGGCCCCGGGAGCACCGCGCGCTCCGAGCGGCGGCGGCGGCGGGGGTGGCCGCCCCGCCTCGGCTGGGGCGGGGGTCCCGGCGCCGCGCGGCTCCCCGCCGACGCCCCCGGCCCAGCCCCCGGGCAGCCGCGCTGTAACCCGATCCCGCTCGGCCGCCCGCCCCCGCCCGGCGCGGCCGCCGCCGCCGGAGCCACCGTATCTGCAAATCAGCCCTGGACAGCGCCTCGCTCCGCGTCCTTCCGCGCCCTCCCCCTCCCGCCGCCGGGCCGGCCCTCCCCCACCCCGGCCGAGCCCCCAGCCCCCCGCACACGCGCGCGCGCGGCGCTCACCGGCCTCGCCTGGCCGGGAGGCGCGGGCGACCCGGCGTCGCCGCTTCCTTCGCCGACTCCTTTTCTTTGTTGCCGGAGTTTCCAGGGAGGGGAGGGGAGGATGGAAAAGTTGGGCGCCGCGGCCGTCGAAAGAGCGAGGCTGCAGGCGTCGCTCAAGCCTCCGCCGGCCCTCGCGCTGCCTTCCCGGCCGCCGCCGCCGCCGCCGGGGTCTGGGGCCCGGGGCCTCGGCGGCGCCTGCTCTGCTGCTGCGCCGACGGCCCGCGGGAGCCGCACATTCCAGCACAGGACGCCGAGCCGCGCACCCGGGCCGCGCCGCCGCCGCCGCCGCCGCCGCCCGCGGGACACGCCCCCGCCCGCGCGCGCCCGCGGGGCACGCCCCCTCCACCGCCCCCCGCGCGCGCGCCCGCGGACGCGCCCCGCCCAGCCTGCGCGGGGAGCGCGAGCGCTCGGGCCCCGCCGGGGGCGCGCCCGCGGGCCGGAGCGCGGGACCTGGTCCTCCCGGTCGCTCACGCCGGCCCTAGCGGTCGCGGGGGCGGCGGGTCCCGCTGTGTCTCGCCGTTTAAACAGAACAACAGACGGGACCCCCCCCCCCGGCCCCGGGCGTGCACGCGTGGAGGATGGAGTCGTTGTGAGCAAAGCCTGCGGGTTCAGAGCCGCATGGTCGCCGGCCTGCGGGGGCGGCGGCGCTCGGAAAACGCCCCTCCGAGTCGCCTCGGGGCTCCGCCGCGGCTGCCTTCGCTCCTGGAGCTTCGTTTTAAGCGTGGAGACCCGCAGGCGGGTGTGCGGATTGAGAACCGTCGCTGAGGGCGAAGACCCGGGGGGCGACGGGCCGAGCCCCCGGCGCGGGCTTCAGGGCGGGGTCGCCAGCCGAGGGCCCCGAGGACGGGCGACGCCTGCGCTCCTCGCTTCTTACCTGCCGTGCGCACCGGAGACGGGGTCCCGCGTGGTGCGGGCAGCCCCGGGGACTCGGACTCAGCGGAGGACGCGGGTCCCGGGAGGTCTGCGCGCCTCCCAGAGCAGAACACTGTGCGTCCTGGCCTGGACAGGGAGGGCAGGGGACACACAGCGCGCTAGGCGCAGGGTCCCAGAGCAGCTGTCCAGGATCACCCCACCCCGGAAGCGCCTCAAGTTCCATCTCTGCGGGTCTTTTCATTTGCGCCCAGCTGCCTAAGTTCTTGTTTTCCTGTTACACCTCTGTACTCGTGTTCCCTGCGTCTAAACAGCAGACTATGGGTTAAGATGGAAGCGGACACAAGGTGGATAAAGTCCTCCCTAAAGTGCTTGCCTACCAAAGTTTTCAGTGACTTTATTCCAAACACTGGCCATTGAGAAGGCTGAAAATCAGACTTGCAAAATGTTCATCTTCATTGAACCAAAGAGGAAAGAAAGAGAAAACCAACTATTTTAAGGCCTAGTGTACACTTTTCTACATTCATTCATTTTTTTTCTTTTAACTAAAATATGACTTGAGGTTCCATGGGTTTTTTTAAGATGCTGTATCCCAAGGAACAATTCTGGATTCCGCCAAACTTGCCAGAGACATGGATTGGAGGCAGGCAGTTGGCCTAGCTGCAAGGCCAAGGTTCGAATGCCGGCTTCCGTACTGAAGTATCTGGGTTCAAGTCCCAATTCTGAAATCCAGTTCCAGCTTCTTGCTAATGCACAGCCGAGGAAGCAGCAGGTGATGGCTCAAGTAGTTGGGTCTTGCCACCCTCAGAGGACACACAGATTGAGTTCCTGGGTCCCAGCTCTTAGAGGAGTTTGGGGAGTGAACCAGTGGATGGGAGTGCACGCGCTCTCCCTCTCTCTCTTTCTCTCTCTCTCTTCCCCTTTCTTTACATCTGCATCTCAAACAATTTTTTAAAAACCAACAGAAAATACATGAACTGTTTTATTTTCCTTTTGTATGTCCAGAAAAGTAAAAATGAAACATTTCTTTTTAAACTTCACAGATAAACGCCCCCCCTCCCCATTTCTCAGTCTGACCACTTACTGGAAATGTTTTATTAATTGCTAATTTATTCCTACACATTGTGATGCAAATGGAAGAATGGCAAATGGGCAGCTGCATTCATTTAAAATTAGCAGAGGCCCTTGTTCAAGGAATGGCATATTCAGAGTGACCCAAATTATCATGACATGAAGGCCATAGGTCAAATTCAAAGCCAAGTTACAAATCAATAGAATATTTCCTTGGGGGTGGCTAGTGCTATGAACTTCAATTCATCATTGTTTTTCCAAGAGTTTATATTTTACTTTGATGTACCCAAAATGTAAAATCATCTGCAAGATAGACTTTGAAATGTGAATGAGTTCTGCTTTTCTTAGATGAGTTCTTTGCTTCTTACTCATTTCGTCCTTTCCAAAATTTTTAATTATGTGTGCTTAATAATATTTTTCTTTAGAGATTTATTTCAAAACTTTGGGAAAATATTGTTTTTGAGCTTCCCATGGGCCTTTTATTTCAAGTGTTTCATTTTTTTTATTAGAGCTTAATTTGACTGAACCCACATTCCTGTTACATTGGAATTCAGTGATTTGCTTTAAATGTATCTGTTGCTCCTGCTTTGTGTTGATTACAAGTCCATTGCTGTCTGCTCTGTGTTCTCTTTAGCCAATTGGAATACACTGCTCCCTTAAGGACTGAAGTTGGGGGCCTTTCTCCCATTCTTTGCTGTCCCCACCTCTGTCCCCACAGGGAGCTCCTCGTAGGTAACTAATCCTGCAGGAATTCACTGCCAGCCAAGACATTTTTGCTAAATCAACACAGTTTCTATTTCTCATTTAGTTAAGAGTTAAAACACAATTGAAAACATTGTTTGAGGGCTGAACATTGTGGCACAGTGAGTTAAACCTCTGCTTGCAACATGGGCAGGTTCAAGTCCCCGGCTGCTCTGTTTCCAGGCCAGCTCCCTGCTAATACACCTGGGAAGGTAGCAGAAGATGGCCCAAGTAATTGGTTCCCTGCCACCCACATGGGAGACCCAAATGGAGTTCCTGGCTCCTGACTTTGGCCTAATCCAGACCTGGTTGTTTCAGGTATTTGGGGCAGTGAACCAGCAGATATAAGATCTTTCTCTCTCTCTCTCTCTCTCTCTCTCTCTCTCTAACTGATGACTGCCTTTCAAATAAATAAATAAATAAATCTTAAAAAAAAAAAAAAAGTGATGGTGTGTGCACACAGAGGGATTTGAGCCTGGTCCAGTCCTGCTGAATGTAGCTTGCTGCCTGTTGGACTCTGACCTTTGGCTCGGCTCCTGCCAGTTCCCTGTGGCATCGATAGCTTGAGGCAGGAGGGTGTCTCTCACTTATCACAAGGGATGGAGGTGAGCACACAACTTGAGGCTGAGCTGGGCTCCTTCCCAGCTTCTTTTGGAGATGAGATCCCCTTTAAGATTGCTCTCCTCCTCATTCTCTTCCATTCAGCCACACTAGCCTCCTTGAACCCTGGCAACCGCACACTCAGATCCATGGCTCTGCCTGTTGGCAGTCTGAAGAACCACCCAGCGCCCTCCTCTCTCCTCCTGCAAGTGTTATCTTCTCAGTGGCTTTATTATTTAAAACGATAACCCCCTCCCTTGGCACTAATCCAGTTGTCCTTGCCTGCTTTCCTTCTTGTGGGCTTCTATCGCCAGCACGCTAACATATTGGATCCATTTACCCTCGTCATTGTCTTTGCCCTCACTAGAAGGGTAGGCAGATTTGTCTTTTTCCCCAGTGCCTATCACCTGGTAGTCACTCTGGAGGAAATTGCTAAATGAAGGGCTACAGCATCCTAACGTGGTATCACAGCTGCCCACTGTGGGGACCCTCCTCACCCCCGCGGTCCCCCCAGTTCAGGACCCATCACAATCTTTGCAGTCTGCTAGCCTGCCTCCCTGATTCTCCCTGGTAAGCACTGGCTGAAGGAATCTCCCCGCCTGCTCTTCTGCCTCCAAGGGAACTTCTAGAAGTTTTTAGAAAGTGGAGTTAGGGGGCCGGCACTGTGGTGTAGTGGTTAAAGCTGCTGCCTGCAGTGCCAGCAACCCATATGGGCTCTGGTTTGAGTCCCGGCTGCTCCACTTCCTATCCAGCTCTTGGCTGTGGCCTGATAAAGCAGTGGAAGATGGTCCAAGTCTTTGGGCCCCTGTACCCACGTGGGAGACCCAGAAGAAACTCCTGGCTCCTGGTTTCAGATCAGTGCAGCTCCGGCCGTTATGGCCAACTGCAGAGGATGGCCCAAGTCTTTGGGCCCCTCTACCCACGTGGGAGACCCAGAAGAAACTCCTGGCTCCTGGCTTCAGATCAGTGCTGCTCCAGCTGTTGCAGCCATTTGGGGAGTGAACCAGCAGGTGGAAGACCTCTCTCTCTCTGCCTCTGCCTATCTGTAGCTCTGTCTTTCAGATAAATAAATGAATCTTTTAAAAAAGAAAAATATGACTCAGGAGGTTGAAGTCTGTCTACCATCTTAACAGGGAAGAGGATGGGCAGAAGGACACTGAAGGGAAAACAGAGGACTTCCTAGTGAGGGGAGGGGAAGCAAGGGGCATTTATGGGAAAACAAATGAACTTTTTCAAAGACAAACCCTGGCTTTGAGAGATCCTCGCTTTGTGACAGTCTTTGAGGTGCGGTGCCCTGATAAGAGCTCCCTGGGAAGGGATTTATGACCATGGATTTCTTGTGAGTGTTTCTGCGAGGCTCTGTGGAGGGAGATAAAGGATTTCAGGAAGTCACATCTTCGTGCTCAACATAATTTTTATGTACCACCTTTGCCTCTTCAAAAACAATGAAGAGGAACTAAGTACCTACCCATGGAGCTACATAAATGAATCTCAAAGGCATTGTGCTGAGTGGCAGGAGCAAGATGCAAACATAAATCATCAGTAATTGCTAAGGGATGGTGGAAGAGGAAGAGAAAGATGACCACAAGGGAGTTTTGGGGGTGTCATAGGTGATGTGTATCTCAGCTCTAGTGATAGCTACCCAAATGTCTAAGTTTTTCCAAATCTGTAGAAATGACCAACTTAACAGAGAATTTTACCAAATGCTAATCACACCTCAATAAATCTTTTGAAATAACTGTAAAAAGGCAATAACTTTTGTTTGTGTGGATGTCTTGGCTATTTGCATTTTGGTTAAGTGCTCAAATCCCTGGACAAAATATCATATCTGAGAATGATCTCTTTTCTCCTGATAGTCTCCATTAACACATACTAAAAAGCCACTTTCTATCCTTAAAGTTGTACGCACCAGGTATTTCTTTATGAGACAGAGAAAGAGAGCTTCCCACTATTGCTCCCTCCCCAAATGCCCACAGGGACCTAGGGTTGTGCTGGGCCAAAGCCTGGAAGCAGGAATTCAATCCAGGTCTCCCATATGGAAGGCAGGAACCCAATCACTTTAGCCATCACCACTGCCTCCCAGGATCCCCGTTAGGAAGTAAGTAGAAACAGGAGCCAGAGTTGGAGGTTGAATCCATGTACGTGAAGGTCAAACTTGGACTTCTTAACCAGAGTATCAACAGCTGTGCCAAATGTCACCACCACCGTACCGCCTCCACCACCCTCATAGCAGGCATTTATCAAGCACCTTCTCTGGTGAAGGCACATGAATATTGGGAATTGGAGACAGGTAAGGAAGTTTAAAATGGGATTTGACCTCCGTCAGCTTATAACCTGGTTGGGGAAATAAAACAAAGCATGCTTTAGTAAAAGCACAATCGGCGGCTGCCACCACCATACGACTGTTGCTCTCTAATGCCAGCGCTGCCTCTCACTTGCCTTGCCTCAGCCGAAGGAGGAAGGGGGTAGGAAGGAGGTCTTTATATCATGGCTCTTACAAAGCAGACTGCCAGCAAATAGACCCGTGGTAAAGCACCAGGGAGCAATTGGCTACAAAGGCCACTTGCAAGAGTACGCCCTCTACTGGAGGGGTGAAGAATGCTCCTTGTTACAGGCCTGGTACTGTGTCACTTCCTGAAATTAGATTTTACAGAAGTTCACTGAGCTTCTGATTCGCAAATTCCCCTTCCAGCATCTGATGCTAGAAACTTCTCAGAACTTCGAAACAGATCTGCCCTTCCAGAGCGCAGTTATTGGTGCTTTGCAGCAGGCAAGTGAGGCCTACGTGGTTGGCTTTTCTGAAGACACCAACCTGTGTGCTATCCATGCCAAACGTGTAACAGTTACGTCAACAGTCATCCAAATAGCATGCGAACGTGCTTAAGAATGAAGTAACTAACACCTTGACAGTAGGGACTCCATTTTGGAGCACCTGAGACTCCATTTTGAGAAGCACCCACCACCACCACCATGAGACTCTGGTCTGAAACTGTGACCTAAAACACTCAGACAATAGCAGTCCACTACATCACACTTGGCAAACCACATCACACTTGGCAAAGCATAGAAACCCCCTAGCATGATTGCTCAAGCTTAAAAACAAATAGGCTGTACCTGGGTTAATGATAAGATTGTAATTTGTCTATGTCCCACATATGATTTAGGCCAATACCTGGATAAATGTCAAGATTATAATTAAAATTGTTAAGATTGTAACTAGGGGCCGGTGCCATGGCTCAATAGGCTAATCCTCTGCCTTGCGGCGCCGGCACACCAGGTTCTAGTCCTGTTCGGGGCGCCGGATTCTGTCCCGGTTGCCCCTCTTCCAGGCCAGCTCTCTGCTGTGGCCTGGGAAGGCAGTGGAGGATGGCCCAAGTCCTTGGGCCCTGCACCCCATGGGAGACCAGGATAAGTACCTGGCTCCTGCCTTCGGATCAGCACGGTGCGGCGGCCATTAGAGGGTGAACCAACGGAAAAAGGAAGACTTTTCTCACTGTCTCTCTGTCACTGTCTACTCTGCCTGTCAAAAAAAAAAAAAAAAAAAAAAGATTTTAACTAGGGGGGCAAAAAAAAAAAAAAGATTGTAACTAGTACCGTTAAGGTTATAATTGATACCAGTTTTGCATAGGCTTTAGGTTAGCTGGACCCCAGTACCATGTATTCCCCCTGACCCTCACAACCATGTATTCCCCCTCCTGTTTTGTGTTTTTTTTTGCCTTTATAAACCCTGTTGCTTTGGGCTTCAGGGTCGAGAGTTCTTTAGGGCATGAGCCCACTCTCCACCGCTGGCAATAAAGGACCATCAAATTTTATTAATGTGCGGTGCTCCTCTGTTTGCACTTGCTCAGGTACAACAAGAATCCACTCTGACGGGAAACATTTCATTCTCAAAAATTTTTTTTCTCTTCTTCCTGTTATTGGTAGTTCTGAACATTAGATACATTTTTCATGGGGTCAATCATATACCTAAGTATAGGACTGCGAATGGGAAAAACAGGGGACAGAAACCCAGTATGGGCAATTTTTCTGTTTTCATTTGTGTGTGGATTTTTAATATAAATGCTGGGAAGCAAAGCATTAATGCAAGTCACAATGCTTCAGTGAGCAAGTTTTAGCAGTTCAACTTTATATTATAAATAAACCTGTTAAATTTTTCTGGGGAAAAGAAAGCCCAGTCAGTAACAACTTCAGTGTTGGAAGGAGAAATTACTTCCGGTGAGATGAGCAAGCTTCAAGGAGGAGCCTGGAGTTTGTCAAGCCAGAAACTAGGGAGCCCACAGACACAGTTCACACGGGGCAAGTCCAAAGTACAGGAATCAGTTGCTTTAAGGTGGTTCCTAATGTGTCGCTCCCAAATGGTGCAGAGAAGGGATGCCAGAGAGCTGCCCACTGGAAGAGAGAGCAAACAGGATTGAGGTGGAAGTGCATGAAATCAGGGTGGGACAGACACCCGTTTATGGCTGGGTGTGGCTTCCACTCCCACCCTCCAGGTTATTCAGTAAATTATCATGCAGTCTCTCAGACAGGCACAAGTGCAGCACTTCAACCCAATCCTCACAGCCAGACTTGAACCAAGCAGTGAGGAAGTCTGTATTGTGCACAGAATAGCAGGACTAGGAGCCAACACCCAGGCCACAGGCACAGTCCTAATCCCATCACCTTCCATGCCCGGTCAGCCATGCTGAAGACCCGGCACACCCTCTCCTCATTATGGAGATAAGCTTCAATCTACATCAGGCACCAGAGGCCATGACAGCTTTTTGGAGGTCACTGGATGAGCAGCAACCCCACCCCATACCTTTGGATCTTCAATCAGAATCTGTCCTGAGCACCGCCCCGTTCCCTGTAAAAGAATGATCCCAGCCTGGATGGGAGAATTCACCCTCTTGAGATTTGCCCACACTGCAGTCTGAGTGCTTATTACCCTTTGCCTTTCAGTGAATCTTGCTTTTCTTCTCGCCTCTATCAATGTCTCCTAGTTGTATATATATATTTTTAAAAGATTCACTTGTTTATTTGAAAGGCAGAGTTACAAAGAGGCAGAGGCAGACAGAGAGAGATCCTCCATCTGCTGGTTCACTCCCCAAATGGCCTCGATGGCCAGAGCTGAGCTGATCCAAAGCCAGGAGCCAGGAGCTTCTTCCAGGTCTCCCATGTGGGTGCAGGAGCCCAAGCACTTGGGCCATCGTCCACTGCTTTCCCAGGCCACAGCAGATAGCTGGATTAGAAGTGGAGCAGCCAGGACTCAAGCCAGCGCCAGTATGGGATGACGGCACTGCAGGCAGCTGCTTTACCCGCTACACCACAGCGCCAGCCCCTCCTAGTTGGATAGAAGACAAGAGCCTGGACTAAGTCTAACTGGAACTCTCCCGAGACCAGCCACAACATAATCCATGGCCGTCCCCAGTTCTAGTTGGCTCTGCTCCTGAGTCCAGTTTCCTCCTGGTATATGTGATTTGGGGTAAGATAGTTGGCTGAGCTGCAGGTCACAAACCACAAGGCCCTGCCCCGTGTAATTCTATCCTGTCAGAACACCCCCTTTCCTGGAATGGCCTATTTCCATCCGGGACCTGGGGAAGGGTCGCCACGTAAATATGTATATTAAGCTCCACGTGGAATTTTATGGAGGTTCATAAATCTCCCAGGTGAACACACTACCTCATCAAAGGAGGTGCTGGGAGGTGCTCATTCCCTTAGAAACAAGGATGGGAGAAGGTGCTGAGGGTGTCCCTGTCTCCCTACTTCCCTTCCTCCACCCCCATCTCTCACTGGCCCACACTACCTATGCCCACATGTGTGTGTGTGTTTGTCTTCTTAACTTTTAAATACGCTTTATCACTTTGTGCACTGTATATGTGTCTGTGGTTAAAGGGGCCAGCGCTGTGGCGCAGCGGGTTAAAGCCCTGGCCTGAAGCGCCAGCATCCCATATGGGCACTGGTTCTAGTCCCGGCTGCTCCTCTTCCATCTCAGCTCTCTGCTGTGGGCTGGGAAAGCAGTAGAGGATGGGCCAAGTCCTTGGGCCCCTGCACTCATGTGGGAGACCTGGAAGAAGCTCCTGGCTCCTGGCTTTGGATCAGCCCAGCTCCAGCCATTGCAGCCTTCTGGGGAGTGAACCAGCGGATGCAAGACCTCTCTCTCTGTCTCTGCCCTTCTCTGTAACTCTGTCTTCCAAATAAATAATATAAATCTTAAAAAAAAAAAAAAAAGGTGGCAGATCTCTGTCTGCCTTTCAAACAAATCAAACAAACCAATTTTTCAATTTTTTTTTTTTTTTTTTGGACAGGCAGAGTGGACAGTGAGAGAGAGAGAGACAGAGAGAAAGGTCTTCCTTTGCCGTTGGTTCACCCTCCAATGGCCGCAGCGGCTGGCATGCTGTGGCCGGCGCACCGCGCTGATCCGATGGCAGGAGCCAGGTGCTTCTCCTGGTCTCCCATGGGGTGCAGGGCCCAAGGATTTGGGCCATCCTCCACTGCACTCCCTGGCCACAGCAGAGAGCTGGCCTGGAAGAGGGGCAACCGGGACAGAATCCGGAGCCCTGACCGGGACTAGAACCCAGTGTGCCGGCGCCGCAAGGCGGAGGATTAGCCTAGTGAGCCGCGGCGCCGGCACCAATTTTTCAATTGTTAAAATGACAAAAAGATTAGTTTTCTCCTGACTTCCAGTCCATGCTTGCCAAGTCACTTATACTTTGATTTCAAGCCATAAGTAAGTCTTACCGGCTAGAATTCTACATTATGATGTCTTTCTACTATTCATCCCTAACATCTCTTGCGTCTCCTTTTCTCACCATTGCTCACTGGTTTCCAGCCACACCTGGTCCTGTCTGAAGACCTTCGTATATGCAATTAAATTAAGGCTCTTTGAGGAGCTCATCCTGGATTATCTGGGTGTATCTTAAACCCAATGGCCATGTCCACATAAGAGAAACACAGTGGAGAGGGCAAAACTGTTTTATCCAGCAGGAATATTAAGCATCTTCTGTGTTAAAGGCACGAGGTAGGGGTGTGTGTGTGTGGGGGGGATGTCCAGGCAGGGGTGGGTAAAGGAGTCTAAAATCTCAGCAGTGATGGAGCAGCCGTCTGTGCATGTGAATCTGAAGGAGGCCCGTGGACTGTGCTAGGGTCAATGTCCTTGTTTTGATTTTGTGCTGTGATTATGTCCGGCGCTGACATTGGGGGAAAGTGCTTAAAAGGTGACACAGGACCTCCCCTGTGTGCCTAGGATCATTTAAACATTAAAATTTACAAAATTAATTGCACGTGTTTCCTTTTACTATTTTCAGTTTTGGCCACCAGGAAGTTTTACATGACATCTGTGACGTGCATGCTGTTTCTGTGTGGTCAGTGCTGTCCGTAAAAGGCACTGAGCGGCCTCCTGCCTTGAAGTCTCAGCTGAACTTCCTACAATTGTAAGAGCAACTATCTGGTCACTTCAAGGAATTAGTCTTAGGACCTGCCTGGATATCAAACTATGAGGATGCTCATGTCCCTCATACAAAAGGCACAGGATTTGCATAGAACATAGAACATAGAACACATCCCCCATATACTTTAAATCATCTCTGGATTGTAACAGAATCTATGTGCAACAGCAATGCTATGTGCACACACAGAAATCTGGTGCAACAGCAATGCTATGTGAATAGCTCTTATGCTTGTTTTGTTTAGGGAATAATGTCAAGAGAGAGTCTGTACATGTTCAGTACAGATTTTTTTTCCCCTCTCTGTGGTTATTTGAAAGCATGGATGTGCAAACCACAGATACACAGGGACGACTGTGTTAAGCCTGGGAAGTCAAGTAACCCCGTAGAGAAAGTACAAGCTGAGTCAGACGGATCTGGGGGCGGGGAGACTCCTGGCTCTGCTGTGACTGTGAGAACTTTCACTTCTCAGCCTCAGCTTCATTTCTTTCTTCTTCTTCTTCTTCTTCTTCTTCTTCTTCTTCTTCTTCTTCTTCTTCTTCTTCTTCTTCTTCTTCTTCTTAAAATATGTATTTTATTTATTTGAAAGGTAGAGAGAGAAAGAGAGAGAGAAAGGGAGAGAGAGAGAGATCCTCTACCCCCTAGTCTACTCTCCAAATGGTTACAACACCCAGGGCCAAAGCCAGGAGCCTGGAACTCCATTCTGGGATCCAGCATGGGTGGCAGGGGCCAGGCACTTGAGCCATCTTCCACTGCCTTCCCAGGCACATATGCAGGGAGCTGGATCAGAAGCAGAGTAGCCAGGACTGGAATCAGTCCCCTGCTATGGCTTGGCATAGTCACAAGGGGTGGCTTAACCCAGTGGCCACAACGCCGGCCCCTCAGCCTCAGTTTCTCTCTCTCTGGAGAACCAGAGATGGGGCCAGCCGACAAGGCTGATGTGAGCATCACATAAGGTCCCAGATGGAGAGCACCCAGCCCAGTGCCTGGCCCAGACTGAGCGCTCGGTCACGGTCAGCTGTTTGCCTTCCTCTTCCAAGTTCCTCAGGTCATACAGGACTTGACGGTTGGAGAGGAGAAAGGAAATCCCCAGAGCCCATCGGCAAAGCACGTAGCTGCGTACGTGCAGGTGCTCCAGACAATCCTATGATACAGATCGTTGCTATCAACCATGAGTCTTCCGAAAGACCTTCAGAAACACACGTTGAAGAAGCAAAGCTAAGGTGTGAAAATACTGCGAGAGAACAGCACTTGGACAGCAGTCAGGGGGAGATATTACAGGGGTTACCAGACCAAGTTGGATGACTTTTTTTTTAATAAAATTTAAAATTTTTTCTTTCTTTGAGAAGCCGATAGACAAAGAGAACAGCTGTTCTATGCTCTGTTCACTCCCCAACTGCCTGCAATGGACAGAACTGTGCTTGGCCAAAGCTGGGAGGCAGGGACACAATCCAGGTCTCCTGTGAGAGTGACAGGAGACCTCACCACTGTCTCCCAGGGTGCACACCGGCGGGAATCTAGAGCAAGGAGCCGGAGACAGGACTTGAACCTAGGCGCTCTGCTATGGAACAGGGGCCTCCCAACCACGAGGCTAAATGCCTGCCTCCAGGTGGATGACTTTCAAGGCAGGGAACGGCCTACTAATGTGCCTGGGAAGACAATGGAGGATGGCCCAGGTGCTTGGATCGCTGCCTCCCACATGGGCGCTCTGGACAGAATTCCAGGTTCCTGGCTTTGACGTGGCCTGGCCTAAGCTATTGTGGCCATTTAAGGTAGTGAGCCAGCAGGTGGAAGACCTCTCTGTGTGTCATTCTGCCTTTCAAATAAATAAAACAAATCTTTGTAAAAATTTAAAAAGGCAGGAAGCTGGGAACGGGCAGGGTTTGTAACACAGTAAGATCGGTGAACATAGTGAAGTGAGGTCTAGTGACAAGTATCAGTGAGCAAGTTGTGAATTTTGGTAAGTGAACTCTTCAGTTGGCTCAGAGCCAGAGTATCCTCCAGAGCAAGAATTTCATACAGCAAACAGACAAGTTGTTTATGTCCAATCCCAGAATTGTTTAGCACAAGGAAACGAAAGCATGTTTGTTCACCAACTCGTTTATAATTGTTTATATTTATTGTCACAGCAACAAGAAAGTGATTTTGAGTGCTCACAGCAAGCGATCTTAAAATACACATTAAAGGGCCGGCGCCGCGGCTCACTAGGCTAATCCTCCGCCTAGCGGCGCCGGCACACCGGGTTCTAGTCCCGGTTGGGGCACCGGATTCTGTCCCGGTTGCCCCTCTTCCAGGCCAGCTCTCTGCTGTGGCCAGGGAGTGCAGTGGAGGATGGCCCAGGTGCTTGGGCCCTGCACCCCATGGGAGACCAGAAGTACCTGGCTCCTGGCTCCTGCCATCGGATCAGCGCGGTGCGCCGGCTGCAGCGCACCGGCCGCAGCGGCCATTGGAGGGTGAACCAACGGCAAAAAGGAAGACCTTTCTCTCTGTCTCTCTCTCTCACTGTCCACTCTGCCTGTCAAAAAAAAAAAAAAAAATTCCCCCCCTCCAAAAAATACACATTAAAGGATTAGATTAACAGTTCATGGTACATCAACAAGAAATAAGCAATTAAATGCAATTATTACTAAAAGTACTCAAACATACATATACATTTTATTATTTATGGTATAAAGTTAAATGAAGGAAACAGGAGAAAAATTTTTCAGAGATTTACTTATTTTTTTATTTGAAAGGCAGAGTGACAGAAAGAGACAGACAGAGAGACAGCACTAGGTCATCTTCTGCTGCTTTCCCAGGCACGTTAGCGGGGAGTTGGATCAGAAGTGGAGCAGCTGGGACACGAACAGGTGCCATCTTTTTCAATACTAGAGGGGGAAAATGTGAAGTAAATGATAACAATGATCTTTGGAAAGGACATTCTAAGGAGTCGCATGCTGTGTAAATTGCAGTACAAATAGTTTGTTACCTCTTGGGATGGTAATTTGGCTAGGACTCTTGAAGATTTCATTGTACATACCCTTTGTCCCAGCAATTCCTCATGTAGGAATTTACAGAAATACTTGCAAAAATCTGCAAAGATATCTGTATAAGTTTGGTAACTGCAGCACTACAGGTACAATGCAAAAAAGTTATCAACATAGAGGTCTCTCTGTAAGATTTATTTCTTTATTTGAAAAGCAAAGTGACGGAGGGGGAGAGAGAGAGTGTGTGTGTGTCTTCTATCTGTTTTCTCATTTCCCAAATGGCCACAGCCAGTTCTGGGCCAGGCTCAAACCACGAGCCAGGAATTCTATCTGGGTCTCACATACCGGTTGGCAGGAGCCCAAGTACTAGAGCCATTATCTGCTGCCTTTCCAGGTATGTTAGCAGGAAGCTGTATCAGAAACAGAACAGCCAGGACTCAAACTGGCACTCAGACGTAGGACTCCAGTGTTACAAGTGGTAGCTTAACCTGCTGGCCACAATGCTGGCTGCTCAACCCTTAATAGAATTTTTAAAAATTTCCTTCTTGAATTTATTTATCTGAGAGGCTGAGAGACAGTGATACAGACAGAGAAAGAGAAAGGTCTCATCTGCTAGTATACTCCCTGCTGTGGGGAAATTAGGCACAGGAGGCAATTCAAAGATGGCGCCTGCAGGGAAATTAGGCACTCATGGCAATTCAAAGATGGCGCCCAAAGGAAGTAAGGTGGGCGGTGCCCAAAGGCGTTTACCACCAAAGCTGATTGGCCGCGCAGCATCAGGGGAGGTGACAACTGATGATGAGTGTACAGACATATGGCTGGTCCTGTAAAAAGTCACCCCATAAAATGACCTTTTAAGTAATTGGTTGGTCCTTATGCCCTGCCCCAGTAATCCTGCGGTCTTGTACTTTAAAAGGCTTTGCTACACGTGCAATAAACGGAGTTCTTGCTTGCTTCACTTGACTCTCCGCTGCGTCTGATTGTCTCTGGGATTGGGAGGCTGGGGAATGGGCAAGCGGCGCACTTACCTTTCTTCGGACCCAGTCCATCCTCGGTCGGGTGGACTAAGACCTAGCACTCCCCAGATGTTCACAACAGTAGGATCTGGGCTGGACCATGTCAGGCTGAAGCCGAGACCTGGGAACTCAGTCCAGGTCCCCCACCCGGGAGTAGGGACCAAACTACTTGAGCCATCACCATTGCCTCCCAAGCTCTGCATTAGTGGGAAGCCAGGCTCAAGAGCCAATATGGGCTATACCTTAACCACTAGGCTAAACACTTGCCCACGTGTTTTTATAATAAAATGGAGAGCCAGTGCCATGGTGCACGAGGTTAATCCTCCGCCTT
The DNA here is from genome assembly GCF_964237555.1 of Oryctolagus cuniculus. Classification (NCBI taxonomy): domain Eukaryota; kingdom Metazoa; phylum Chordata; class Mammalia; order Lagomorpha; family Leporidae; genus Oryctolagus; species Oryctolagus cuniculus. Next base: position 107,765,900 of record NC_091439.1, read on the forward strand.
TGGCGCCAGCATCCCATTTGGGCGCCAGTTCTAGTCCCAGTTGCTCCTCTTCCAGGCCAGCTCTCTGCTATGGCCTGGGATAGCAGTGGAAGATGGCCCAAGTCCTTGGGCCCCTGCACCCACATGGGAAACTTGGAGGAAGTACCTGGCTCCTGGCTTTAGATCTGCGCAGCTCCAGCCATTTCAGCCATTTGGGGAGTGAACCAACGGAAGGAAGACCTTTCTCTCTGTTTCTTTCTCTCTCACTGTCTGTAACTCTACCTGTCAAATAAATAAATAAAAATCTTTAAAAAAATAAAATAAAATGGAAATTTATTTTGTTATAAAAATATACCTGCAGCATACTGTGCAATTTTTTTAAAAAATAGGTTTCAGAATAAGACATATAATGTAAGTTTTAATTTTTTTTTAAGGTAGCACCTAGTGGAGTGGTTAGATCAGCAATTAGGACCTACTTGGGATGCCGCATCCCATATCCAAGAGCCTGATTCAAGTTCAGGCTCTGTTTCCAAATCCAGCTTCCTGCTAATGTGCATATTGGGTTGCAGGAGATGATGGCTCAAGTAATTGGGTCCCTGCCGCCATGTGGGAGACATAGACTGGATTCTGGGTTCTTGGTTTTGACCTGACCCAGGCCATTTTGGGGGGAACCAATGGATGGAAGATCTATTTATTTCTATCTGTCTCTCCTTTTTTCAAGTAAAGTGAAAATAAATAAAGAAGGAAAAGAATATGCTATGAAAAGAATCTGGAACGACATTTCCAATGGTGAATGGTGATTTGGGACTCAAGACAACAGACTCTGCTTTCAAATAACACTTTCCTTACCATTCACTATAACGAGTATTATTATTTTATAACCAGAAGCATACACGATCAGCCAGTGAGTGCCTTAAACATCAGTTGGCCTCGGTCAGAGTAGCTCAGCCTTGACACTGACATCTGGAGCTGGAGAATTCGTCACCCATGTGGGATTGTCCTTGTCCTGTAGGGTGCTAACAGCTTTGTGACCTCTACCCACAAGATGCCAGTGGCACTGCCTTCCCTAGCTGTGACCCCAAACATCAGCATGTGTCTCCCAGGGATGCTACTGCCACATGTAGGGATTCTGTTAACTTTGAATTTCAATTAAATAATAATTTTTAAAAATATTTATATATTTGAAAGGCAGAGAAACAGAGAGATCTGCCATTTGCTAGATCACTCCTCGAATTCCCACAATAACCAGCACTACATCAGGTCCAAGCCAGAAACCCGGAAATCCATTTGGGTCTCTCACATGGGTGACAGGGACCCAAGAACTTGAGCCATCAACTGCTGCTTCCCAGGGTGCATATTAGCAGATCCATATTAGCTGATCCGAAGGCAGGAGCCAGGTGCTTCTCCTGGTCTCCCATGGGGTGCAGGGCCCAAGCACTTGGGCCATCCTCCACTGCACTCCCTGGCCACAGCAGAGAGCTGGCCTGGAAGAGGGGCAACCGGGACAGAATCCGGTGCCCTGACCCGGACTAGAACCCGGTGTGCCGGCGCCGCAAGGTGGAGGATTAGCCAAGTGAGCCGCGGCGCCGGCCTGTTCCTGCAGTTTTATTCACTGCATCTGATAACTCTCCCTGGGGGAACATTGCCCCAGCTGTGAGCTGCTGGCCTGGACAATCCACTGCTTCATTACTCAACTTTTTGAGGAGAGCAATCCTCGCACAGAAACTCAACTTCTTTGTCCCACTCTTCATTGTGAAGTATGCATAGCCAATAGGCAGTTTGAAGGCCAGGAAAAGGTCATTTTCTTCTCCGTTGCTTTCACTGTCTGCCACCAACTCACAGTGGTTCCCAGAAAATGCCCTCACCTGAACTGCTCTGAGGAGGCCCCCAGTGTTTTACTGAAGTCTGCTGGACCAGACTGTTTGGCCTAGAAAACAAAGCACGCCTTGCTCTGCCACCATCATCTCTAAGACAGATCAGCTATGTCAACCAATTTACCAAAGTTTAGGAAATTGTTTGGACCTCAAAAATATTTTGGTGACTTCAAACTTTTTGTCTTTAAGGTCTGGGGGTCCCCTGGAGCTCTAGGGTTCCAGCACCCAAGGGGATTATATAGCCCCAAACTTTGAAAAATTGCGAGACAGGTACTGATATTTAATGAATTGCCTACCAAATATATTAGGTCAACTTAATAAATTTAGCATTTATAGAAATGTCACTATACTTGAAAGCAGAAAGTTAAAAGATGTTTTGAAAAAACCTGCTGTTCAATTACCAGCTACCAAAGGTGAAAGGTGCTTAAGACCGAACAAAGAAGCAAATAAGCCCAGGTTTATAGTCCATGTCCTCTTTACTGGGACACTGCCAACAGACAGTCAGGAGTCTCTACTCTGCACCATGAGAAAGGGAAGAAAAGCTTTATAGACAAAGGTGACTCATTGCAACCAGAATTGATGTCCCTGGACTTTCCTAAGAATATTAACATGAGGCCAGCACTGTGGCACAGCGGGTTAACGCCCTGGCCTGAAGCATCCCATCTGGGTGCCGGTTTGAGACCCGGCTGCTCCACTTCCAATCCAGCTCTCTGCTATGGCCTGGGAAAGCAGTGGAGGATGGCCCAAGTCCTTGGGCCCCTGCACCCACATGGGAGACCCAGAAGAAGCTCCTGGCTCCGGGCTTCGGATCAGTGCAGCTCCAGCCCTTGCGGCCATCTGGGGAGTGAACCATCGGATGGAAGACATCTCTCTCTCTGCCTCTCCTCTCTCTGTATAACTCTGACTTTCAAATAAATAAATAAATCTTAAAAAATATATTAACATTAACCCCTGCTCAAGTCAATTCAAGACCCGTTAAGTGCAAACTAGAGAGTTTCGTGTTTGTAGATGGTCTTAGATTCCCCAGGATTTTGGTTTTGTTTTGTTTTTGCATGCAATGTGTGCTGAGTGTTGTTAAATGCAATGTTTGCTGAGTGTTGAACTGAACTGTAGAGTGCCATGAAATGGTGATCCTTTAGAACAGGATTTCACCTCTAAGACACAGTATGTTTTTTTCTCATTAGTTTTTGTTTGCTTTAAGGTATTCTTTCACATGCTTTTCATCACAACTTCATCTTCAGGCTTCTTCACTCTTCACTAACTTAAGAGGCTATTAAGGTTTTGTCTTCCTATTCTTCTGTCTACTTTATAAACAAATTCACCAACTCTGTGGTTTTTAATGTTTCAGGTAACGTTTGTGAACTCTGCTCTTCATCTTCTAAAACCTTTAAAATAAAAAGTAATTACATCTACAGTGTTCACTCAATGTGACAACTCACAAATGTCAAAGATCAGAATCTTTCAATATATCTTAACATAATATGACGCATGGTATAGAAAGTGGTCAGAATACTGGCCACAGTGATTAGGGGTATCTCACTTCCCGTACCATACAGTCATATAATATGCATCTAACAATGTTCTATTTTAATTATAGGGCTCAAATTTGCTTGTTAATTGCTTCATTTACTCAACAACTATAGGTACTTAGAATGCGCTGGTTTTGCTTCTTTGAATTAAAAAGGAAAGGAAAGGAAATGGGGAGGCGACTGATCAAAATCTTGTGTATATAAGGGAGTCTGTTGGGAGGAGTTGGAAGAGCTCCCGGATCACCTCCAAGGAAGCTTCACCTTGAACGAGAAACAGAGCCCAAGCGCATCCCTTCAGCATCAGCCAGCAGACTCCACAGCTTGAAACAAACAGCATGACCTCACCCCCAAACACCTTCCATGTCATTGTTTTCATAACTGAAGCCCTTATCTTTGCTATCTGTATGATAAGGCTATACAATGAGTAAGGACCCCTGAGAAACACAACAAAAACCTTCAAGTTTAAAATGCAGTAGGAAAGGTCTTCAAAAAATCCATGGGAAATGTATGTCAGGAAAAAACTGCATGGATTCCAGAATTTTTTGCACCAAAGTACACATCTTTTAATTCCGTTTTTCCACAAATGTTTTACATGCCCTGGTACAAATCATGAATAGACAACCACCTGATCCATCTTGATTTGGGACAGTGCTGCAGTGGAGTAGGTGAAGTTACCATCTGCAGCACTGCATCCCATGTGGGTGCCAGTTGGAGTCCCGGCTGCTCCACTTCTGATCCAGCTCCCTGCTAACATGCCTGGGAAAGCAGAGGAAAACGGCCCAAGTGCTTGAGACCCTGAACCCATGTAGGAGACCCGCAAGAAGCTCTGGCTCCTGACTGGTGAGGTCATCTGGGGAGTGAACCAGTGGATGGAAGGTCTCTCTGTCTTTCCCCACCTCTCTCTATAACTCTGCCTTTCAGATAAATAAATATAATCTGAAAAGAAAAAAAGTCTTGGTGGTTTATGCAGATATGTGAGGTGACATTTTCCTTGTCAAGGAAAAGTTAAAAAAAGAAAAAATCGTGGGTGTGAGAGTGTAGAGCAGGCAGAGACTTCTGCATCCATCAGCTCACCTCAGTCTATCATTCTCTGTGTCTCATCTTACAGAAAAGCCAGAGAGCTTTCTCTTTTTTTAATTTTTTTATTTTCATTTATTTATTTATTTATTTTTGACAGGCAGAGTGGACAGTGAGAGAGAGAGACAGTTGCCGTTGGTTCACCCTCCAATGGCCGCTGCGGCCAGCGCACCACACTGATACGATGGCAGGAGCCAGGTGCTTCTCCTGGTCTCCCATGGGGTGCTGGGCCCAAGCACTTGGGCCATCCTCCACTGCACTCCCTGGCCACAGCAGAGAGCTGGACTGGAAGAGGGGCAACCGGGACAGAATCCGGCACCCCGACCGGGACTAGAACCTGGTGTGCCGGCGCTGCAAGGCGGAGGATTAGCCTAGTGAGCCGCGGTGCTGGCAAGAGAGAGAGCTTTCATTTTTCCATGTCTTACCCCAGGCAAGAGCCATGGAGTTCAGCATTCTGGCTCTGGGTTTGACTGTCACAATCAATCCAAAAGCCACCCACCTGAATCTATAGGGCTGGGAATTGGAGTGCGCTGTGCCAATATAGGAGCACCAAAAAGTCTTGTAAACTGTTCTAAAGGCCTATGCCACAACAGTTCTAAAGCACTGCTTCTTGTAAACCTGCTAACCGTCATCACCATTTTCAGACAGATCAAAGTGGAGAGAGCAGTATGATGAACGCCTTCTGTGTCTCGGTGTAGTGCAGTGCTGCTTCTTTAAAACTCAAGAACTGGGTCGCTGGAGAAGAGCCAGGAAAGAAGACAGAAAGGGGTGAAAGGCAGAGCAGGGAGGCAGTGCTAGCCTACTGTGGAAAGCTGCACCGTACCCAATCCTCGGCTGCACCTCTCAGGGACTCAATTTACTTCCTTTTCTTTTAGAGACTTATTGATTTATTTGAAAGTCAGAGCTACAGAGAGGGAGAGACAGAGAGAACAAAATCTTCCATTGCTGGTTCCCTCCCCAGATAGCCACAACAGCCAGCACCCGGCCAGGAGCCAGGAGTTTCTTCTGGGTCTCCCACATGGGTGCAGGGGCCCAAGCACTTGGACCACCTTCTGCTGCTTTCCCAGGCCATTAGCAGGGAGCTGGATAGGAAGTAGAGCAGCCAGGACATGAACTAGAGCTCATATGGGATGTTGGTGTGTTGTAGGAGGCAGCTTTACCGGATATGCCACAACACTGGCCCCAGGGACTTAGCTGACTGAGATGTAGAACCAGGGGTGGAATCTCTGGGGATTTTCCAAGCACTATAGTCTATGTTTTGGCTCTAATTTTCACTCATTCACTCAACACACACTAAGCTACAGTTATCTCTTTGCCTCAACTACTAATCTCCCTTTGCCCTTTCCTGTTATTCTACATTCCAATCTATAGCCTAAAACAGTTCATTTAAAAAAAAGATTTATTTTATTTATTTAGAAGGCAGACTGACAGAGAGAGAAGGGGAGACAGAGAGAGATCTTCCATTAGCTGGTTCACTCCCCCAATGCCTGTAACAACCAGGGTTGGGCCAGGCCACAGTCAGGAGCCCAGAACTCCATCTGGGTCTTCCATGTGGGTGGCAGGGGCTCAAGCACTTGGGCCATCATCAGCCACCTCCCCACATGCATTAGCAAAGAGCTGGATTAAAAATGGAGTAGCAGGGACTTGAACAAGCACCCTGCTACAGGATATAGGAATCCCAAGCAGTAGCTTAAAGCTATAAAATGTAAATCTGAACAGATCACATTACACCCTCCACTTCTCCTGCGTTCCATTGCCTAAGGTACCGTTCAGCCTGCTCACCAAGTCCTTCGAGGAGCTGCCTGATCTGACCTTGGCTGGGGCTGTCCCTTCCCCTCGCTCCAGCTCTGCCACTCAGGCCATGCCCAGCTTAGAGCTCTAGCTATATGCTGCTCCTACCACCTGGTGAGTTCTCCCGGACCTCACCACCCGCGCACCCTCTTCCAGTGCACACACTGTGCCTGGGCCACCTGGTCTCATTCCTCAGGTTATCAGCTTTCGGGCCCTACCTCCCAGGAAGTGTTCATTGAATGAGATCAAGTCCTACCAAAGCTATATGGGATCTTCAAAAAGGTCATGGAAAGCACGTATTGTAAGAAAGATGCAGATTTCAAAACATTTCTGCACCAAAATAAACTGACCCAATTCCATTTTCCAAGAACTTTTTTTTTTTTTTAAAGATTTGTTTATTTATTTGAAGGCAGAGCCAGAGAGAGAGAGTCATCCATCGCTGGTTCACTCCCCAAATGGCTGCAATGGCCAGAGCTGAGCTGATCCAAAGCCAGGAGCCAGGAGCTTCTTCCAGGTCTCCCACACAGATGCAGGGGCCCAGGGACTTGGGCCATCTTCCACTGCTTTCCCAGGCCACAGCAGAGAACTGGATGTGGAACAGCTGGGATTTGACCAGTGCCCATATGGGATGCCGGCACTGCAGGAGATGGCTTTACCTGCTATGCCACAGTACCAGCCCCTTTCAGGAACTTTAAAAAAACAATTATCTATTTCATTTACTTGGGAGGTAGAGAGAGAGAGAGAGAGAGAGAGAGAGAGAGACAGAGATATTTTATTCACTGACTCACTCTTCAAATGCCTACCACAGGCGGGGCTGTGTCAGGCCAAACTGAGCCTGGAACCCAACACCAGCCTCTCACAAGGATTGCAGGAACTCAGTACCTATGCCATCATGTGCTGCCTCCCAGGGTACTTGTTAGCAAAAAGCTGGGATACTTCGGTAGGATACAGGTATTCCAAACAGCTTCTTCTTCCTTTTTTTAAAATATACTTAAAAACTTTATTCTTATTATTTATTTGAGAGGTAGAGTAGCAGACAGAGAGAGGGAGAGACAGAGAGGTCTTACATCCACTAGTTCACTCCCAAGTGGCCACAGCAGCAGGAGTTGGGCTGATCCGAAGCCAGGAGCCAGGCGCTTCTTCGCACGTGAGTCTCCCATGTGGGCACAAGGACCTAAGCACTTGGGCCATCTTCCACGGTTTTTTAAGGCCATTAGCAGGGAGCTGGATTGGAAGTAGAGCAGCCAGCCTCAAACTGGCACCCATATGGGATGCCACACTGCAGGGGGAGGCTTAACCTACTACCCACAACATCGGTCCTCTAAGCAGCTTCTTAACCACTGTGCTGGACATCCATCCCTTCTCATGAACTTTTGGAGTATCTCCCTGTAAGTCACTGAAGTTGCTGTCTGAGAAAAACATTGGCAGGCCTGTTCACTGAATCAGTATAAGGAATCACCTGTGCTGTTAGCCCCTAGCCTATGGTTTGAGTGGCCCTAAACACTATTTTAGTTAATTAGTGCTTGTACATTTATTTAATGAATGATTGTCCTGACTGCAAATTTTATTATGTCACTTCTATTATTACTATTTATTTTATTTATTTGAGAGAGAGACAGCCAGAGAAAGCAAGCTCAGACTGCTGGCTCACACCCCAGATGCCTGAAACAGCTGGACCTGGGGGCCGGGAGCCCCGTGTGGGTCTCCCATGTGGAGTGGCAGGGACCCAAGAGCCTGAGCCATCATCTGCTGCTAAGGATGCTCATTAGCCGGAAGCTGGACTGGCTGGAAGAGGAGCTGGGACTCCACATAGGCACTGTGATGTGGGATGCAGGTGTTGTTAGGTAGGAAGTTAGATACGAGCTGATGTGTGTGTGACAGGCCTAAAGAGAAGACTTCTATGTCCCGCATACGCTGCATCTCAAAGTCATCCCGATAATGTTTGAGGGGCAGCCCTGTGTTCCCATCCTGCCCTGCCCCCTCTACCTGATAACCTGCCAAGTGGGGGTCCCCGCCCCTTCTGCCTGACAAATCTTCCACAATCTCCCAGATGCAGCCCAGTATCTGCATTTCAAACACCCTGCTCCGGATCCCCATTCTCCAGGGGGTCCTGCTCACCCTTCCTCTGAACCCAGGATGGCACCAGCTAGGCTTCCTCCTGTCTGATACCTTCAAGGGAAAACTCAGATAGGAGCTTCTTAATATTTGCAGCCATAAAATCCTTTGTTTCAGGAGGAAATGTGTGAAGACAGAGACCCATCTTAAAATCCCCTGGCCTAAATGTAAACCAGGCACTCTCTCTCAGGTTCTGTCTGGAGAGGTGCCCAACCGTTCTTGCAGATGTCCCTACCCTAACAAACTTTGCTACTTTTACTTTCCACTACTCTCTGTCTCACGCCTGAATTCTTTCTTGCGCGAAGACAAGAACCCTGCCACTCTCTGGTAACAGTGTCACAAGTGGCCTTTTAAATGCTGCACCAATTGCCCATCCCTGAAAATGGACTGCAGGCAAAGGCTTCACCCTCTACACCACAGCGCTGGCCCCAAAACATAAACATTTTTAAAACAAAATTGTTTCACATGCTCCTAAAACATTTTCCTTTCATATTCTATCTTTTCTTAATTTTTAAAGATTTATTTATTCATTTGAAAGTCAGTTACACAGAGAGAGGAGAGGCAGAGAGAGAGAGGTCTTCCATCCAATGATTCACTCCCCAGTTGGCCACAAAGGCTGGAGCTGCGCCAATCTGAAGCCAGGAGCCAGGAGCTTCTTCCAGGTCTCCCACACAGATGCAGGGGCCCACGGATTTGGGCCATCTTCTACTGCTTTCCCAGGCCATAGCAGAGAGCCGGATCAGAAGTGGAGCAGCCGGGTCTCGAAGCAGTGTCCATATGGGATGCCGGTGCTTCAGGCCATGGTGTTGACCCACTGTGCCACAGCGCCGGCCCCCACACATTCTATCTTGACTCTGTTCCATAGGCGCATCTGTCTAGTTCTTTTTCAACAACTTCCCAGAATTCCACTTAATTAAAATTTTAAAGCATTCCAAAGGCAAATATTTGCATACTAAAGTGTATTATGCTGTATAAATGAAGTATCCTTTAAATAAACAAAAAAAAACCATTTTCACTGGGTTCAGCCCCCTAGCAGGATTACAGTGAAATTCGCTCAGCCGGAAGCCCACCTCCCAGCCAGGACTTGCTAGGGGCAAGGGTTTGAGGTTGATTTGAACTCCACAAGCAAGTGCTTAGTAGAGCCCCCACACACCATGCTGATCATATTGGCTACGGGATGAATAGTTCTCCTTTGGCTTTTGGATAAATTCAAAAATTCTTATTTTTACAAGGAAATTGAGGCCCGCCAGTGGGGCTGAGAGTCTGCCCTTCAGACACAAGCAGGCTGCCAGCTGTGGCTGGAAAACCTGTCTCCAGGCCACCTGACATCTCCCCCACTAATAGCTTCTTGTGCTCCGTGTGTGACCTTGCAGCCTTAAATCACACCTTCAGGGTGGGGTCAATCTTTCACTCAGAGCTGGCAGGGGGTGGGGTGGGGAGGGTGGGCTGAGCCCCTGGGGAGAGTTGGACCCGCTCCAAGAGACCCTGGCTGTGTTGGGTGACCTTGAGCCCTTAAAGAGACAGTCTTCAGGAGACCCCTGCTATCTCCATGAGCTCCAAGACAATCAACATACGTATGTGAACCCCACCCCCCACCCCGTCCAATGGGCACCCCCAATAGGATGACCCAGTGAACAGACAGTAATGCCTTAAAAACCTGGGATACTTCCTCAAAGCCAGTGTCCTGCTCGGGCACTCCACCTGGTCTCCTCTCGGACTTGGCTTTCTCTGTGGCTTGTCAATCAAATCAAAGTTTCTGCCTCTGCAGGTTGTTTCCCAGCTTTTTATTTCTACACTAAGCTGAGGAAAAGAACCCATGAGACTCGCCCTCCCCTTGGTGACCTTGAGTGGTAACAGAAATCAACGAGTATCTTGAAGGAAATCACCCCAAAGTAGCGTTCTGGGAGAACAAAAGCAGAAGGGGTAGAACAAGTCGGTAGAGAAAGGAAGGAAGAAGATGGACACAAACCTCTGTTTAGCTGGTGCGTTTGGGACTGCAGCTTCAAGAGTACAATAGACTTGGATCCCACTTACAGAAACCAGGAGTCTACAATGGAGATACAGTTTTGGCAGAGAAGATAAGCCAAGGAAGGTTGTTTTGCATATGCACATCTCCTAAAATTCCGGGGAGACCTGATTTTAGTCTAGAGGAGATTTGCCCTCTATAACCACCGCAGCCGAACACCCAATTGATTTGTGAATTTTCATCCCTGTGCAAGGAGAAACAATTGGAGGGTTTTGGATGGGGGTGGCCAGGCCGGGCTACACCTGTGAAAGGTTACTGGCAAGTGCAGGTGAGATTTAAAATACACAAAGCCTCAGCCCTTCCTGGGCTCAAAACCCCTCCAGTCCTGCCCTGCCCCTTGTCTACTCCAGACCAGGCTCCTTCCTGAGGGCAAGGATTTTCTGGTTTATTTATTGCCATGGGGCATATGGCCCCTGAGCCTCACTCAATGGTACTGATAATGTGGGTCTCTGAGTGACTGGTTCTGCTTTGGCTTTAGGATAAATGAGAAGATTCCTGACTTGGAACCCTGGGCGCCTCCTTATCACTTATCCTGAGGGCTCCAGCCTGCATTTAGCTTTCTGAGTCATCGAGTTCCCCGTGACCTCTGCCTAGAAGGATTCTGAAGTCCTCTTCTCATGACCAACCCTCTTTCTAGGCCAGCGCTGTGGTGCAGCAGGTTAAAATCTCGGCCTGAAGTGTCAGTATGCCATATGGGTGCCTGCTCTAGTCCTGGTTGCTCCTCTTCCGATCCAGCTCTCTGCTATTGAAATTGTACAAGACCCCTAAAATTTTACACTAAAATATGGCCCCTTAAATTTCCCTAGAAATGCTATCCGGGGTGCCACATGCGCTACCGGAATTTGGGGTGCCTTATGATTTCACTACGGGCTTATTACTAAACCCCCTATATTAATAAGCCCAAGAGGGTTCTTGCCTAATATTTAGAAAAGAATTCTAAATACCGGCACAGATAAATGAGGCAGCATGGTACATTATAAGTTTTTATTTAGTGAGAAAGATGCATAGGAGAGTGAGAGCTTTATTTAAGAGAGAGAGGTGAATGGGGGTTCATACTGAGCACCAGGAACCAGCCACGTGGAAGAGCATCTAGGCCTGTATCTGGGTCAGGAAGCCTGGAGCACAAGGCCTGAAGGCCATGCACCCTGGGGGCGCGGGGCTGCAGCAAGCCCCCTCCTGGTAAGAGACCAGGGCAGAAGAGCCCCCCAGACCACACTGTGTCCCGGCTTTTAACCCACTTCCAAAGGGGAGTGGTTAATTAACCTGATTGGCTGGTGGGCACCCAGGTGTGGCCAGGTAGGGGGATGAGGCCACTCAGGGGCATGGCAAAGGCGTGGTCTTCCAGTTCACAAAGCTAACAATTTTAATCTGTATGCCTGTCTACTTCACCATGGCCTGGGAAAGCAGTGGAAGATGGCCCAAGTCCTTTGGCCCCTGCACCCATGTGGGAGACCTGGAAGAAGCTCCTGGCTCCTGACTTCGGATCAGCTCAACTCTGGCTGCTGCAGCCATTTGGAGAACAAGTGGATGAAAGATTCTCTCTCTCTCTCTCTCTCTCTCTCTCTCTACTTCTCTCTGTAATTCTGTCCAAAAAAAAAAAAACTTTATTTTTTTCTCTCTCTTTTTTGAAGATTTACTTATTTGAAAGCAGAGTTACAGAAAGAGACAGAAACACACAGAGAGGTCTTCCACCCTCTGGTTCACTCCCCATATGATCACCATGGCTGGGGCTAGGCCAGGCCAAAGCCAGGAGCCTGGAACTCCAACTGGGTCTCCTGTGTGGGTGTCAGGGGGTGACAGCCCAAGGACTTCGGCCATCTTCTGCTGCTTTCCCATGCACAGTAGAAATGGGCTGGGTGAGAAGTAGAGCAGCCGGGACTAGAACCAGTGCCAATATGGGATGCCAGCACAGGCAGAGGATTAACCCACTCCCTGTGCTATAACTCTGGCCCCTCTTTTTCTTGTCTTTTTCTTTTTCAATGTTTACTATCAGATTTTGTGTGATCCCTTCAGGAAAGCCTTTTCTTGTCACCTTTAAATACTGGAACCAAAAAATGGTGTTGTACCTCCCTGGTATAGGGTTTTTTTTTTTGTTTTGTTTTGTTTTGTTTTTTGTTTTTAGATTTTATGTATTTATTTGAGAGGTAGAGTTTACAGACACACAGAGAGAGACAGAAAGGTCTTCCATCTGCTGGTTCACTCCCCAAATGGCCGTAATGGCCGGAGCTGGGCCAATCCAAAGCCAGGAGCCAGGAGCTTCTTCCCCATCCCCCACGTGGGTGCAGAGTCCCAAGCACTTGGGCCATGCTCCACTGATTTCCCAAGCCGTAGCCGAGATCGGGATCGGAAGTGGAGCAGCCAGGACTCCAACCAGTGCTCATATGGGGTGCTGGCACTGCAGGCGGTGGCACTGCAGGCGGTGGCCCTACACACTACACCATAACACCAGCTCCTGAAACTGTTTTAAAAACTATTTTGAGGAGCCAGTGCTGTGGCGCAGTAGGTTAATCCTGCATCTGCAGTGCTGGCATCGTATATGGGCTCCTGCACCTGCGTGGGAGCCCCAGAAGAAGCTCCTGGCTCCTGGCTTTGGATCAGCGCAGCTCTAACCATTGCTGCCATTTGGGGAGTGAACCAGCGGATGGAAGACCTTTCTCTCTCTCTCCCTGCCTCCTTTCTCTGTAACTCTGACTTTCAAATAAATAAGTAAATCTTTAAAAAAATCGTTTTATATTTACAGAATTGCTGAACAGATTGCAGAGCCAGTTCTGCTATATCTTCTCCCCAGAAAATCCCTGGCTTCCTCGATTATGCTTATCTTATATTAAAATGATACATTTTTCACAATTCATAAATACACAAATTATATTCTTTAGACAATGAGTTCTCAGGGCATTTTGAGGATACTGAGTTTTTAGATTTATTTTTATTTTTTTGAAAGGCCGATGGACAAAGACCGAGAGAGATCTTCCATCTGCTCATTCCATTCCCGCTACTGGAGCTGGGTCAGGCTGAAGCCAGGAGCCCAGAACTCTGCTCAGGTCTGCTATGTGGATGGCAGGGACCCAAGCACTAGCGCTATCTGCTGCCTCCTGAGTATGCATTAGCAAGAAGCTAGAATCAGAAGTGTAGCTGGCACTTGTACCAGGCACTCGGAGAGGAGGAACAGCTGTCCCAACAGTGTCTTCATCTCTGTGCCAAATACCCACTCAATGAGCCAGTATTGATACATTGTTATTAACTACAGCCCACAGCTTACTTAGAGTTCCTTATATTTTTAAAAAGTATTTATTTGGGAGGCAGTGACCCGGAGAGGGAGAGAGAGTGAGTGAGAGAGAGAGAGAGGGAGCTCTCATCTGCTGGTTGACTTTCAAAATGTTTCCAGGGACAAGGAGACCTGGATTGAGTTCCAGGCTCCTGGCTTTGGCCTGACACATTCCTGGCTGTTGCCAGCATTTGGGGGGTGAACCAGTGAATGATGGTGCGTGCGCTCTCTCTCTCTTTCTCCATCTCTTTGCCTTTCAAATAATTTGCTTTAAATTGAAGTTCTGATTTTTTTTTTAGAAAGGAAATACAATTCAGAAAAAGAGAGAGAAAACATTGGGTAGCCTGCAAATGAAGAAATATAAAGGCAAAGCATTTGTTAGGTGTCGGGGAACAGAAAACTCACAAAGAGTATGAAAATCCAAGGGGTCACTGGGCTTGAAAAAGTGTATAAGGATTCTGACACTTGCTAAAAATGATCCAAAGCACGGAAGAAAGTCCCCAAAAGAGGGCTGTGCAAATTCTCGATGTCATAAGACTTGAGTTGCAAGAAGGGCCCTACGATGCGGGCCTCCCATATGAGTACAAGTTCAAGCCCTGGCTGCTCCACTTTCAATCTAGCTCCCTACTAATGTGCTCAGGGAAGCAGCAGAAGATGATCCAAGTATCTGGGCCCCTGTCCCCAGGGTGGGAGACCCCAGTGGAGCTCCAGTCTTAGAACTTGACCTGGCCCAGCCCTAGTTGTTGTGGCCATTTGTGGGTGTGTGTGTGTGTGTGTGTGTGTGAAACATCAGATGGAAGATGTCTCTGTCTCTCCCTCTCTCCCTGTCACTCTGCTTTTAATAAAATAAATCTGATATATATATTAAAAAGAATTTGGGGCAGCATCCTCATAAATGCCACTTATTTTCTTTTTAGAAAATTATTTTATTTGTTTGAAAAGCAGAGAGAGAGAGAGAGAGAAAGAGAGAGAGAGACTTGTCATCCGCTGGCTCATTCACCAAATGGTTGCAAGGGTTAGGGTTGGTCCAGGCTGAAGCTAGGAGCCTGGAGCTCAACCTGGATCTTCTACATGGGAGGCAGGGGCCCAGGCATTTGGGCCATCACCTGCTGCCTCCCAGGCACATTAGCAGAGAGCTGGACTAGAAGCATGGAGTAGCTGGGAAGAGCATTGCTATGATATGGAGTGCAAGCATCCTTGAATGGCGGCTTAACCCCCTGCACAATGCCCGGCCCACTTGTTGCGATTTCAAAGAGGAACTCCAATACTTAGACACCCATGGAGGATGAAGAGCGGCAAACTAGGGAGCAAACAGACAACACGGAACAAAGCCTGACAGCTCCCTATGTGCTGCTGGCAGAAGGTTAGATAAGGACCCAGACCACATAAAAGATTTGGTGGTAAAGATGCTGCTTCGGACATCTGCATCCCATTTGGGAGCGCCTGGTTTCCAATCCCAGCTCTGTTCCCAATTCCAGATTCCTACTTTTTTTTTTTTTTTTAAGATTTATTTATTTGAAAGTCAGAGTTACACAGAGAGAGAAGGAGAGGCAGAGAGAGAGAATCTCTTCCATCCACTGGTTCATTCCCCAATTGGCCACTACGGTCAGAGCTGTGCTGATCCAAAGCCAGGAGCCAGGAGCTTCTTCTGGGTCTCCCACACGGGTTCAGGGGCTCAAGGACTTGGGCCATATTCTACTGCTTTCCCAGGCCATAGCAGAGAGCTACAGAGAGCTGGATTGGAAGTGGAGCAGTCGGGACTCGAACTGGCGCCCATATGGGATGTTGGCACTGCAGGCGGAGGCTTTACCTGCTATGCCACAGCACTGGCCTCCCAGCTTCCTGCTAATGCACACCCTGACAGGTAGAAGATAATGGCCTAAGTACTTGTCTCCCTGCCACCCACATGGGAGACCTGAACTGAGTTCTAGTCTCCTGTTTTCCTCTCCTCTGGTCCTCCTCCTCTTTAAAATATTTAATTCTTATTTATTTGAAAGGCAGAGTTAGAGAGAGAGAGAGGGAATCTTCCATTCACTGGTTCATTTCCCAAATAGCCACACTGGCCAGGGCTGGGCCAGGATCAAGCCAGCAGCCAGGAGCTTCTTCTGGGTCTCCCAAGTGGGTGCAGGGGCCCAAGCCCTTGGGCCATCTTCTGCTGCTTTTCCAGGAGCATTAGCAGAAAGCTGGATCAAAGAGGAGCAACTGGGACCTGAACGGGCACCCACATTGGATGCTGGCATCACAGGTGGTGTCTTTACCTGCTCCACTACAATGCCGGCCCCTGGGCTCTCGTCTTCTGTCTGGCCCAGACCCTGCTGTTGCAGACATTTGGGGAGAGAGCCAGTGGGTGGACGATCTCTCTCTGTCTGTTTCTCTGTCTCTTGTGTCTCTGCCTTTCAAATAAACAAAATGACCATTGAAAAATTAAAAATTAAGCATTGGCAGTTATTATTTTTAAAATTGTAAAGATTTGGCAACAGGGAAGGCAGTAATGACTTAGAAAAGATCATTTTGTACGATAAGTCAAGTCTGACGTGAACGTGTTGAAGGGCAAACAGAAGTTGAGGTTGTGAAGACGGTCAAGTAGAAAACTTAGACCACACATGGGCCTGAGATCCAGCCAAAACGCTTCCCTCCTACACACCGTGCCTGCGCTATGGAATCTCTGGGAGGAGTGCCTGGGGAGCCATGCTCGAAAAGGAATGTGGTTTCTGTTTTTTAAGATTCGTATTACTTATTTGAAAGGCAGAGTGACAGAGAGAGAGGGAGAGACAGAGATCTTCCAGCTACTTGTTCCTCTCCAAATGGCCACAAGGGCCAGGCTGAAGCCAGGACCCTGAGATGCCATCTGGGTCTCCCACATGGGTGGCAGGGGCCCAAGTGCTGGTCAGGACCAGCACTTTGACATGGGATGCCAATGTTGCAGGAGGCAACTTGACCCGCTGTGCCCCTACACCAGCCCTGGTATATGTTTGCAAGCCAGACTGCCTGTACTCCGATCCTGGCCTTTTCACTAATTAGCATGATGACTCTGAGTGATAACTATTATAATTGTAAGCCTCAGTTTTTTTATCTGTAAAGTGGGCATAAACAGTAGCCCCCTCCCTAATAAGGTTATTATGGGGAGGAAAAGTGTCTTAAACATGCTTGGCACACAGTAAGCGTTCAGTAGAGGTTAGCTTGATTGCGACATTCCTAAGGAGCTGCTCTAAGTGAGAAAATAGGTATATAGAGCTCTAACACAAGATGGTAGCGCCATGATGAACGTGTATGTTGTGGTCATGGGAGCCTAGGAGAGCCACTCGGCCCAGGAAAGATCCTGTCTGGTTTTCCTCATGCTCACCCCACGACTCCTCACTTTACAAAGAAATTGGAGCGCAGGGTTTATCAGAGAGGAGATGCTGCAGGTTTGCTGTGTGTCACTCCCCCTCTTCATGGAGGAACGACACTAAACCCTGCCTAGGCTTCATATCCGAGTCACGGCACCATTATGTCGCTCCCCCTCTTCATGGAGGAACGACACAGGACCCTGCGCTGTTCTTTTGTCTGCTCGGCCCTCCCCGGGTTTGCTGCTGGTTCTTCCCGGGTTGGCTACTGTCCCTTCCACGTCCGTGGGGGAGCGGCACACCGCCGGCCGGCTCTCTCGGGGGCTGCACAGGTGTTCCTTCAGATAGATGTTCCCCTTAGATGTTCCTGGTGCATGTTGTCTCTCTCCTCCTTTATAGTCCTCTTCCACCAATCCCAACTCTGCTACCCACACGCCGAGTACGCTGCTCTCCTCCCATCAGGAGCAGCTCCTGCAGCTTGTCAAGTTGCTGAAAGGCAGCTGTGCGGAAGCTGTTTACTTCTCTCCCAGCGCCATATTGTGGGAGAGCAGATGCATAGAATAAGTCTTAATTCCAGTAACTTAGTCTAGTCCGAGTTGCTCCCAGTTGCTCCCCACAGCTGTGGAATCCCTGAAGATCCCTTAAAGCATTTTCCTTGTATTGTGCAAAATGCGAAGGCCTGGGAGTTCATAGCTTCGAGATTTCTTAAGCAAGACTGCATCTCCCGCCCCGTGCTTGTGCAATTTTCTCCGCTTACCCTTAGCTGTCATGGTGGGCAGGAGGACGGAGAGAGGCAGGAGGACAGATCCTGGCCAGGGCTTGCTTGCCGTGTCATCTGGCTGCTCGTCCAGCCTTCGGCTGTATGGTTTGTTGGTATCGATTCTGGGATGGAAGTTTAGGGTTTTGCCAAAAAAGAGTGACAGGAAACCAATTTGACCAAGTCCTTCCTTGTTTAAAACTCATCAGTGTTGTGGCAAAAAATGACCTCATGAGTGATCTCTGAGAGTGAGATCCCAGTGGAAAGAAGGGGCCCTCAAAGAAGGAGGTACCTTTCTCTGAAGGGAGGAGAGAACTTCCACCTTGCTTATGGCTTTGTCTAAATACTGATGGAGTTTGTGAACTCAAAAGGCTTCCATAGCCTTGGCTACTCATGACAATAGTCTTGCGTGATTACTGACATCACAAATAAGAGTGTCAATTGTTAAATCAACAACAGGAGTCACTGTGCACCTGCTCCCCATGTAGGACCTCTGTCCTTAATCTGTTGTACTATGCGAATTAACAGTAAAACTAGTCTTTAAACAGTACTTTATACTTTGTGTGTCTGTGTGGGTGCAAACTGTTGAAATCTTTACTTAGTATAATGTTGATCTTCTGTATCTAAAGATAAATAAAAATGAATCTTAATGAAGAATGGGATGGGAAAGGGAGTAGGAGGTGGGATGATTTGGGGGTGGAAGGGCGGGTATGGGGGTAACAACCGCAATAATCCAAAAGTTGTACTTCTGAAATTTATATTTATTAAATAAAAGCTTTCTATAAAAAACTCATCAGTGTTTCTCCATTGTAGAGCAAGTTTTAATTTCAGATTGTTTCTTTTATTAAAAAAATTGTTGGCTTGAAATGGAGAGAGAGAGAGTGAGGAGATCTTTCATCCGCTGGTTTGCTCATAGGTGCCTGCAAGGCCAGGGCTGGGTCAGGGCGAGCCCAAGGGCCTGGAATGCAATCTGGGTCTCCCACGTGGGTGTTGGGGATCTGAGACGTCGAAGCATCATGTGCTGTTTCCCCCACCCCTGGAAGAAGTCACCTGAGCAGAGCTGGGACTAGAACCCAGGCACTCACGTATGGGATGAAAGGATCCCAAGTGGCATCTTCACTCCTATGCCAAATGCCTGCACCAAAGACAGTTTCTGTTCATGTCCTTCTCACCCTTAAATGGGCTTCAGGCGTCCCCAAAACTGACCTAACTGCTGAGCCAAACACTCATCCTTTATAGAACATTTGCAATATTTACTACAAGTAAATCACGCTGTCTTCAAGCTTTCAGTTTTTTTTCAGTGAATTTCATTTTGATAAATACTACTAATGACGATGGAAAGGACACATTCTTTATGCATATTTTAATATTTATCATGGGAAAAAGATGTCTTCAAGGACAAGCTAGAGGTGAATTGCCGTATCTTTTTTCCCCCCTTTGAGAATCAAATGCTGCTATATTAAAAAATTTCTGTGTTTGTTTGAAAGGCAAAACTACAGAGGAGTGGTGGTGATGGAGAGAGAGAGAGAGAAAGTGAGATCTTCTATCCACTGGTTCATTCCCCAAATGGCTACAACTGCAGGAGCCTGGGACTGCATCCCAGTCTTTCTTGTGGGTACAAGAGTCCAAGAACTCGGGCCATCCTCTGCTGCCTTCCCAGGCACACCAGCAGAGAGCTGGATCAGAAATGGAGCAGCTGGGACTTGAACCACACCTGTTTGGGATGCTAGCATCACGGGCAGCAGCTTCACCTGCTACGCCACAATGTAGGCCTCTCTTTCTAAGGAGCTCATGTTACATTGCTTGTAGGAAGCCCAGTGTTCGCTACCATTTCTTCTTGTGCTATTTCGTTTGATAAACTTCTGTCACAAGGGACTAGATTTCCCTTTTTGTGAATTTGTGCACTTCCTGGAACTTTTGGTAGCCACTTCTGTCTGTAACTCTATTTATCATACTTATAAACATATTAAAACACTTTGTTTATTTGAGAGACAGAGACACAGAGAGATCTCACATCTGCTTATACCCCAAGCGCCTGCAACCACTGGACCTGGGCCAGGCCAATGTCAGGAATAATCAATCACAGTTTCCCACATGGGTGGCAGGGACCCAAGTACTTGGGCCATCATCTGCTGGCTCCCAAGGTGTGCATTAGCAGGATGCCAGAATTGGAAAAGAAACTTGGATTCAAATCCAGGCATTCCTCCATGTAAAGAGAGCATCCCAGCTGATTCTTTACTGCCAGACCAAATGCCTATTCCCAAATACATTGTAGTATCATGGATAGGAGGCAGCTTGCCAACTTTCATGTTAGGGGGACAGTGCTGTGGCGCAATGTGTTAAGGCACTCGATGCTTGTAACACCAGCATCCCATACTGGAGTGGTGGTTTAAGCCCCAGCTGCTCTATTTGCAATCCTGTTCCCGGCTAATGTGCTGGGAAAAGCAGCAGAAAATGGCCCAAGTACTTACAGCCCTGCCTCCCACACGGGAGATCCAGATGAGTTCCAGGCTCTTGGTTTTGGCCTGGCCCGGCGCCGGCTGTTGTGGCCATTGGGGGAGTGAACCAGAACATGAAAGTACAACTTATCCAGTAGGGCTGGCATCTGCGGCTGACCTGCCAGGGAACTGGCCACAAGGGAACCGAACCGCGAGGATCTGCAGGAGGAGACGTGCCTTCTCCGGGATGCATTCCTAAATGAATGGTTGTGAGGGTCAGAGTGGAGGCACCTGTCACACTGTTAGGATGTTGCCATGAGGTTCCTCCTGTGGTCTGAAGGATCCAGCTATTTCCTACTAATAAGCTGCATTACAAATAGGTGGTTTGCTCCAAATTAATTAAACTAATAAGCTGGTTGAGATGATTTAGGCTTGTCCCTGAAAAGCTCTGCCCTGATATCATTATTATTATTTTTTGAAGATTTATTTTATTTATATAAAAGACAGAGCCACAGAGAGAGGTAGAGCCAGAGAGAGAGGTCTTCCATTCCGTTGGCTCACTCCCCAGATGGCCGAAAAGACCAGAGCTGTGCCGATCCGAAGCCAGGAGCCAGGAGCTTCTTCCAGGTCTTCCACGTGGTGCAGGGACCCAAGGACATGGGCCATCTTTTACTGCTTTCCCAGCAGAGAGCTGGATTGGAAGAGGAGCAGCGGGGACTTGAACCAGTGCCCATATGGGATGATGGCACTGCAGGCTGGGGCTTTAACCCGCTGTGCCACAGCACCAGCCCCCATTATTATTATTTTTTAAAGATGTATTTATTGGGGCCAGCACTGTGGCATAGTAGGGAAAGCCACTGCCTGCAGTGCCAGTTTCCCATATTGACGCTGATTCGAGTCCTGGCTGCTCCACTTCTGATCCAGCTCTCTTCTGTGGCCAGGTAAAGCAATAGAAAATGGCACAAGTCCTTGGGCCCCTGCACCTGTGTGGGAGACCCAGAAGAAGCCCCTGGCTCTTGGCTCGTCACTTTGGATTGGCTCAGCTCTGACCATTGCGGCCATCTGGATGGAAGAATTTCTCTCTATCTCTCTGCCTCTGCCTCTCTATAACTCTGCCTGTCAAGTAAATAAATAAATCTTTTTTAAAAAAGATTTATTTATTTACTTGACAGGCAGAGTTATAGATAGAGAGAGGGAGAGACAGAAAGGTCTTTCATCTGCTGGTTCACTTTCAAATGGCCACAATGGCCAGAGCTGGGTTGATCTGAAGCCAGGGGCTTCTTCCAGGTCTCCCACGTGGGTGCAGGGGCCCAAGCACTTGGACCATCTTCCACTGCTTTCCCAGGCCGTAGCAGAGAGCTGGATTGGAAGTCAAGCAGACAATACTTGAACCAGCATCCATATGGGATGCTGGAGCCACATGTGGTGGCTTTCTCCACTATGCTACAGCACTGGCCCCCGATACCATAATTACTGAGCCCAACACATGCTGGTAGTCTCAAATTCTGCTCCCCACTCTCAGAGCGCCTTGATTTAGGAAGAACAGCATTTCTGAGTTGGGATATCTGAATGAAAACTCAAAAGAACTTCATTCTCTTTTCTGTATAGTGGGGCTGATCATGCTTCTTAAATGTAGTAATACCTTTTAAAAGATTTACTTATTTATTTATTTATTTATTATTTAAAGGCAGAGTTACAGAGTCACTCCCCAAATGGCCCAGCCCCGGCCCAAGCCAGGATTCTGGAACTCCACCCAGGTCTCCCACTTGGATGGCAGGGCCCAAGCACTTGGGCCATCCTCCATTGCTTTCCCAGGTGTATCAGCAGGGAGCTAAATCAGAAGTGGAGCACCCAGGACTCGAACCAGGGCTCATATGGGACGCTGGTGTTGCAGACGGCAACGTGACCTGCGGCATTACAATGCTGGCCTAGTGCAGTAGAATTAAGATATAGCTGTGCAGGCCCTAGATCACAGCTATGAGACAGGCAGTGCTAGTGCCTTTCTCTGGCTCTGAGTGACATGTCTTAATCCTTCAAGAAAGAAGACTGGCGGTGGCAGGTGGAAAGGATTTATGAAGACAGTGCCTGGGCCTGCACCTCCATGGCAGCTGGGATGTCCTTGTTTCCCTATTCTGGAGTCCGAGTTCCCCAGTGGAAGCCCTCTAAGATTCCCTTAAATTTAAACACAAAAACAAAAACAATAGTTGTGATATTTTTATGTGGGCAATGAATATATTAACTTTCAATCCAAGTTCATGTTTCTCGTTGAAATAAAAACACTAAGCAGAGACTGGTATCAGGAACAAATAGGGACAGAATATATTCAACAGTGAGGGAATAAACACCCATTCACGAGTTAGTGTGGGCAGCCCCACACAGAGACATACCCATGATGAGTGGGCCAAAGTGTTGCCAGTGAATGAGAGAGAGAGAGAGAGAGAGAGAACCTGAAAACAGGACTTTTGGATGAGAGCCTAAGTGGTCCATCTGGTGTGTGGCATGAAGAGAGAGTGAACAAGAGCAGACCCTGTAGGAGTGCTCTTTCCTGCCTTCCACCTCTTCTTGTAAGGAAGGGGTGGTACCCCCACTGGCTATGCAAACAGAGTGGGGTCTGGGCACGCGCCACATTCCTGGGTGCTACAGGTGCGTTCTGTGAAGGCAGGCGTACGAAACTGACAGCTGAAGGTTGTATTGCAGGGGTGCAAGAGTTTCCAGCTGGTGTTGGGGAAGAACAGGTCAAGCCACCGCCTGCAAAGTGGGCATCCCATATGGGCGCCAGTTCCAGTCCCGGCTGCTCCACTTCCCATCCAGCTCCCTGCTAACGCACCTGGGAAAGCAGCAGAACATGGCCCAAGTCCTTGGGCCCTGCACTCATGTGGGAGACCTGGAAGAACCTCCTGACTCCTGGCTTTGGCCTGGCCTGGCCCCAGCTCTTGCAGTCATTTGGGGAGTGAACCAATGGATTGAAGATCTCTCTCTCTCTCTCCCTCCCCCACCCATTCCCTTGCAGTTTCCCTCTCTCTCTCCCTCTCTCTAACTCTGCCCTTCAAATAAGTAAAATAAATCTTAAAAAAATTCCAGTTCAGATAAACTTTATTTTTTTTTAAATATTTATTTATTTATTGGAAAGTCAGAGATACACACACAGAGAGAGAGACAGAGAAGAGAGACAGAGAGAGAGAGAGAGAGAGAGGTCTTTCATCCTCTGGTTCACTCCCCAATTGGCCACAAAGGCCAGAGCTGAGCCGATCTGAAGCCAGGAGCCAGGAGCTTCTTCTGGGTCTCCATGCGGGTACAGGGGCCCAAGAACTTGGGCCATCTTCTACTGCTTTCCCAGGCCATAGCAGAGAGTTGGATCACAAGTGGAGCAGCCGGGGTTTGAATAGGCTCCCATATAGGATGCCGACACTGCAGGCGATGGATTTTACCTGCATGCCACCACACTGACCCCACATAAACTTTAACTAACTGAACCATATCTGTTTCATCTAGTGGTTAAAACACTGCTTGAGATTCCTGCATCTCCTACAAGAGTGCCTGAACTTGAGTCCCAGCTCTGCTCGTAATTCCAGCATGAAGGTTCAAGGCACCTGGGCCCCTGCCACCCATGTGGGAGATCTGGATGGACTTCCTGACTCCTGGCTTCTGCCTGGCCCAGCCCTAGCTGTTGTGGGCATTTGGAGAGTGAACCAGCAGATAGGAAATATCTCTCTCTCTCTCTCTCTCTCTCTGCCCCTCCTTTTTGAATGAGTACATTAATAATTTAAAAAAATCAAATCTCTGCTCACAGCAGAGGCTGCTTGGAGACTGGGCCGACATCCATCGTGGACATACTGTCTACAGCCGTGCAATGGGGCTTGCATCGTAGACAACAAACTCACAGGAGCTCCCTCAGCTCTGGGCGTCGCCTTCTGCAGCACCTGCAGCCTATGTGCCGCTGTCACTGAAGCAGTGGCCTCCATTGTTGGGGGCAGTGTCCCAGGGTAATTGACAGAGACAGGGCCAGCCCGGGAGAAAGGACACGAGACAGACATCAAAGGCAATGATCCCCCAACCCTGCTCCTATGAATGGAGGCAGTCACTCAGAATGTCTTCTGAGATACGTTCCTTACACAGATTAAATTCTGATAGTCACCGAGGTAAAAATGAAACCCCATGGCCCTATGGAAAAGGTTTTTACCCTCAGCTACTGGCAGCTGCGTCCTGGGGTTGCGCATTTCCTAGCTTGCAAACACCCCACTCCCCGCTGCCTCAAACTGGGGTGACTGTGTTCCCCAAGTCCTCACAGCTGTCCAGCACTCCACTGCAATTCCCTGCCTTCCTTCTTGCTGGCTCGCAGCACCTGCTGCCTGCCACGCACTGCTTCAGGCATCAGGAAAAATTGACCATGGAGGTGGGCAGGCAACTGTGTTAACGCAAACCAGAGATTTTGCGTTAATATCACCCTGCCAAATTATGTTTTAAAAGATCAATTTATGGGGGCTGGCACTGGGGCATAGTGGGTAAAGCCACCACTTGCAGTGCCAGCATCCCAACTGGGCTCTGGTTCGAGTCCCGGCTGCTCCATTTCCAATCCGGCTCTCTGCTATGGCCTGGGAAAGCAGTAGAAGATGGCCCAAGTCCCTGGGCCCCTACACCAATGTGGGAGACCTGGAAGAAGCTCCTGGCTTCTGATTGGTGCAGCTCCGGACATTGTGGCCATGTGGGGAGTGAACCAGTGGATGGAAAACTTCTCTCTCTCTTTGTCTCTCTGTAATTTTGTCTTTCAAATAAATAAATCGTAAAAAAAAAAAAAAAAAAAAAAAAAAAAAAAAGGAAGCGCTCTGTTCTGGAGGGGGTGTTTGGTACCGTGGTTGGCACACCGCTTGGTCCCTTGCCATCCTGTGTCGGAGTGCCTGTGTTACGAGGGATGTCTGGAATACACGTTCTTGTCTTCCATGAAGAAAAGAATGTCAGATGTGAGACACAGCAGTAGTGAGCAAGGTCGCAAGGTTTAATGAGGTAGGGCATCCATCAGCACGGATGGGCACCTCTCAGACAGGTCTGAGAGAGAGCACCCAGTCACTCAGGCTACAAAGTTTAATAGAGAGAACACGCGTGAAGGCCAGGTGCACATCTCTGCAGGGAACCGAGAGCTGAGAGCCCAGCCTGCCTTCAGATGGGGCTTATCAGTGAGTGGGGCTCACCTCTTCCTCCTTCGCCCTCCCTTTCCTCTGGACAAAGGGTTTCCTGAATGTGAATTAGATAAAATGCCTCCCAAGATTTTATAATACTGGGTTATAAATCTTGGCACCGGGCAGAGAGGATCCTCCCAGGATTCTTCCTGGCGGGAAGGCGGGGACTACTTATGAAGTCATGGGGGTATGGAGAGGACTGTGTAGGGCACAATGCTGGGTGCTTCCGAGGCTGCCGAGGGCTGCTGCGTTCCTCCCCACGGGGGCTGTGTTTTGTTTTGGGCCCTTTCACTCACTTTGGCCAATTTCCCTCTTCTTGCCTTACACCTGGATTTGAGTTCCAGCTCCCTTTCTGATCCAGCTTCCTGTTAATGTGCATGGATCAAGCGCTTGGGTCCCGCCACCCACGTGGGAGACCCAGATGGAGTTCTCAGCTCCTGGCTTTGTTCTGGCCCCGAACTGGCTGTTGCAGGCATTTGAGGAGTGAACCAATGGATGAAGGATCTGTCTCGGTCTCTGTGTCTCTCTTTCTCTGCCTTTCAAATAAATAAAAAATTGGTTACTTAATTAATTTCTAAAAATAAGCTGATCACATCAAGTGAATCTAAATAAACCAAAATAATGTGCTTTTTTCGTGAAATCATAGTAAATTTTCCCAGGAACTTTGAACACCTGCAAATATGTGGAAGACTCAGTGACTAAAGCGTGCCAGACAATAAGCTTTACATGTCAATGTTATCTGCTCCATTCCGTCCTCAGTGGCTCCTGCTGCTTGCCTGAGAACATGAAGCCCTTTGTGCACACCCCAGAGTCCTTCTCTGAGTACAGACATTGTTGAAGCATGGAGCTTACCGGCTGTGCGGGGCTGAAGTGGTTGCTCCTTAAGAATGTGTTTGTAGCTCTCCCCCCATGAGAAACAGAGGCCCATATTCTTCTTTTGTTCCTGCATGGGACAAATGAAGCTCAGAGTAGCAAGCAAAATTGGAGGGAAAGGGGGAGTCTCCCATCATAACAATAATTCTGGATTATTCCATCTTGGTAGATCATCATTAAGATATCTGTATAGTGCTTTCTTTCTTTCTTTCTTTTTTTTAATGGTGCTAAACTAGCCCATTTAAAAAAAAATTAAAAATTTTTGAAAGGGAGAGTTACATAGAGGCAGAGACAGAGAGAGAGAGAGAGGGGTCTTCCACCCGCTGATTCATTTTCTAAATGGCTACAACGGTGGAGCAGCTTGGACTCGAACTGGCATCCATATGGGATGCCGGCACTGCCGGCAGTGGCTTTACCCACTACGCCACAGCGCCAGCCCCTGCATAGGGCTTTCTAAAACAAAGCAGAAAGTAAGAAAAAGCCCTTCAGAGATAAGGAATTTCCCCCTTGGTTTTTTTTTTTATTTTAAGATTTACTTTTAAATCTTTATTTATTATTTATTTATTTATTTATTTATTTTGACAGACAGAGTGGACAGTGAGAGAGAGAGACAGATAAAAAGGTCTTCCTTTGCCATTGGTTCACCCTCCAATGGCCGCCACGGCTGGCTGATCCGAAGGCAGGAGCCAGGTACTTCTCCTGGTCTCCCATGGGGTGCAGGGCCCAAGCACTTGGGCCATCCTCCACTGCACTCCCGGGCCACAGCAGAGAGCTGGCCTGGAAGAGGGGCAACCGGGACAGAATCCAGAGCCCCGACCGGGACTAGAACCCGGTGTGCCGGCGCTGTAAGGCGGAGGATTAGCCTAGTGAGCCACGGCGCCGGCTTATTTATTATTTATTATTCAAATCTGTATTTGAACTGCAGAGTGACACAGAGAGAGGGAGAGACAGAGAGAGATAGTCCATTGCTGTTTCACTCTCCAAATGGCTGCAATGGCTGGGGCTGGGCCACACTGAAGCCAAGAGCCTGGAACTCCATCTGAGCCTCCCACGTGGTGGCAGGGGCCCAAGTGCTTGAGCCACCTCCTGCTGCTTTCCCAGGCACGTGAGCTGATGTGCAGCATGCGATGGCTCAAGTACCCACCACTCCCACCTGGGTGGGGGGGGGGGGGCCAGGTACTTGGGCCATCCTTTGCTGCTTTCCCAGGCCATTAGCAGGAAGCTGGAATTAGAAGTGGAGCAGCCAGGACCTGAACTGGCACCCGTGTGGATTGCCTGTGTCACAGGCAGTGGCTTTTCCCACTACACCACATTGCTGGTCCCTTGAATCTTTGGCAATGAGTCTGTATTCATGTATTTGTGATTCAAGTAAATAACTCACCCAAGAGCCCATGGTAGAGTTTACTATCTCTTTAATGCTTAGCTCAGGAGTCCGGAGGAAGATAACCATGGGTAATTAGTTCTATTGCCACATGAACATTACAACAAAACGTAGTGCCTAGAAACACATCTACTGGCTGGACAATCACTGTGGCTCGGGGACTTAGGGGCACCTTAGCTGGGTGATCTGGCTTGGGGGCTGTCACGAAGCTGCAGACTAGATGGGGTCTTGTCTAACAGGGGTCTTGTCTCCCCTGAAGGTTGGAGTGGGGCTTAAGGATCACTTAGAAGATGGTCCACTCATAGGGTCTGCCCGTTCGTGCTGGCTATCGGTGGGGGCCTTGGTTCCTCCCCATGGGGACATCTCGTTGGACTCAAGTGTCCTTATGACATGGAGTTGAATTGGCGCAGAGCCAGTGACACAAGATGGCAAGCCACAAGCTGCTGTGCCTGGGAGGGTATTCGGCCTGGCAGTTAAGATGCTGTGTTCCACATCGCGGTACCTGGGATCCACACCCACTTCCAGCTCCTGACTCCAGCTTTCTGCGAGTGCAGACCCTGGGGGTCAGTGGTGATGGCTCACGTACTTGGGCTCCTGGCTTTGGCCTTGGCTCTGTCCCAGGTGTTTCAGGTATCTGGGGACCTGAACCAACAGATGGGTGGGCCCTGTCTCTGTCTCTTAAAAAAGAAAAGAAAAGAAAAATAGTTGGGGCCAGTGCTCTGGCATAATGTATAAAGCTGCCATCTGCCATGCCAGCATCCTATATGGGCACCGGGTTGAGTCCTGGTGGCTCCACTTCTGATCCAGCTCTCTGCTAATGGCCTGGGAAAGCAGTACAAGATGGCCCAAGTTCTTGAGCCCCTGTACCCATGTGGGACACCTGGAAGAAGCTCTTGGTTCCTGGTTTTGGCCTGGCCCTGCCCTGGCCATTGCAGCCATTTGAGGAGTGAAACAGCAGATGGAAGATCTCTCTCTCTCTCTCTCTCTCCTTCTCTCTCTGTAACTCTGCCTTTCAAATAAATAAAAATAAAATCTTAAAAAAAAAGTTTCAGTGTCTTTTATGACCTAGCTAAGACTTGGCAAACTACAAGAGGCAATCAAGCCAGCCCTGTGCCTGGTTTGTGGAGACGCTTTTACTGGGGCACAGTTCACTGAGAGCCATGCTCATTCACTCCCTCACCGGTTACTTCTGTGCTTCAGGGAGAGAGCTGGATCACTGCCACGGGGGTAATACAGCCTGCAAACTCAGATACTTACTAGCTGCGCTTCTACAGGAAAATGTAAACCAACCTCTGACCCAGCCCGGGACGTTGCACACTATGGCTTCTCTGGGACTCGCGGTCACACTGACGAAGCTTGCTGCTGTGGGAGGAGACTGCACCTGCACGTGCTGGGAAGAGCAGGCGGCAGGGACTTGGAGGTGCCCAGCACACACCTCCCAGGTGCTCTCTGGCCTCTGTCGTCATACTCACTGGCTCACAGCGGGACTATGTGGTTTGGGGTCAGCCTCCCTGATGTAACACTACAGGGCCTGCAGGTCTGGGCTGTGCGCTCTTCCATCTTTGGCCTTCTGGCCAGCACAGCAGCAGCAATAGGGTGAGAGCAGCAGGAGCTGAATCAGGGTTGTGCATGGGTGGCCTCCAGGGCCTCTCTGGGAGTGGCAGGGAAGTTTGACCTCACTGGCCAGGAGCAAGGGAGGCAGGTCTTGAAGGCTTGAAGGAAGAGTTTGGTTTCTTTTTTTTTTCATCTCCTTGAAAGTCAGAGTAACACACACACACACACACACACAGAGAGAGAGAGAGAGAGAGAGAGAGAGAGAGAGAGAGAGAGATCTTTCATCTGGTTCACTCCCCAAGTGCCTACAGCACCCAGGGCTGGGCCAAGCCAGGACCCTGGAACTCAGCTGGGTCTCCCACATAGGTGGCAGGGGCCCAAACACTTGAGACACCACTTGATGATTTTCGGGTGCACTAGCTGGAAGATGGATTGAAGCGTAGCAGGCAGAACTCAAACCTGCACTTGGATATAGGATGTGGCTGTCGCAGTGGCACAACAACACCTGCTGGAGGGGTTCGGTTTGATTAGATAGGCAAAAGGAGGGAAGACAGAGAACAGGAGTGGGGGAGGAGCGGCTAGGGGAGCAGTGTAGTATCAGCACTAGTACACTGGGGATTGTAGGATGTGTGCTCATAATCTGCTATTCTTAGGGTCCTTTCACCTGCAAATGGCAGAAGCCCACCTGGGAGGAGACCAGGGAAGGGTTTAGGTGCGGACGGCCATCAGGGCTACCCTGGAATTGTGGGGAGCAACTGGGAGCAACTCGGACTAGACTAAGTTACTGGAATTAAGACTTATTCTATGCATCTGCTCTCCCACAATATGGCGCTGGGAGAGAAGAAAACAGCTTCTACACAGCTGCCTCCAGTTCAACCAATAAACAGCAGGACCTGCTCCTGATTGGAGGAGAGCAGCGTACTCGGCGTGTGGGCAGCCGAGTTGGGATTGGCGGAAGAGGACTATAAGGGAGGAGAGAGACGGCATGCACCAGGAACATCTAAGGGGAACATCTAAGAGGAACACCTGTGCAGCCCCCGAGAGAGCCGGCCGGCGGTGTGCCGCTCCCCCGCGGAAGTGGGGAAGGTGGCAGGGGGAACTGCCCTTCCACGGAAGTGGAAGGGACGGTAGCCAACCCGGGAAGGACCAGCAGCCAACCCGGGAAGGACCAGTAGCCAACCCGGGAAGAACCAGCAGCAAACCCGGGGAGGGCCGAGCAGACAAAAGAACAGCGCAGGGTCCTGTGTCGTTCCTCCACGAAGAGGGGGAGTGACATAATGGTGCCGTGACTCGGATATGAAGCCTAGACAGGGTTCAGTGTCGTTCCTCCACGAAGAGGGGGAGCGACAGGAACCACTCTTAACATCACAGAATCCATCCTCCTTAGCTCCCTGCTCCTCTGCCTGTTGACTTTATAACCTCTGGCAGGCTCCAGGTCCTTTCATTCTAAACAGAAAATTTTTAGGAAGGAATTCTAATTGGTCTGGACCAAGTCACCCCACTCCCGGGGTGGTGGCTGGGAGTGGGTAGTAGCCAGTGTGCTTACTGTGCAGGTGCCCACAAGAACCTCTGCCTTGAGTCGGAAGAGCAGTCTTCCCTGCGGAAGCAGGACGCTGTTACGGATGGGAGACAGGTGCACTGAGGGGGTGAAATGCTATTGACCTTGATGCCCAACAAGGACTGCATTTTATCGTCAGGACTCACATGAGGGGACTTCAAGAAGTTTCTGGAAGGGAGCAAGTATTTAACCTGGCAGTTGGGATGCCTGTGTCCCTTATTGGCATGCCTGGGTCTGACTCCTGGCTCTGGCTCCTGCCAGTGCAGACCCTGGGAGGCAGTGGTGATGGCTCAAGTCATTGAGTTCCTGAGATTGTAATGGTAACAACTGACAGACTGGGATTGAGTCCCTGGCTGCCAGCTTCAGTCCTGGCTCAGCTCCAACCATTATAGACATCTGGGGAGTGAACCAACAGATGGGAGCTCTTTTTCTCTCTCTTTGTCTACCTCTCTCAAATAAATAAATAAACGTCAATTTTATTATAAAAAGGAAAGTAGTTCTTGGAAAATTGGAATTAAAAGCTTAAACATCGAGATTCATGTGTACCATGCATAGTCTTGGGTTCCTTTGTATAATAACCTATTTTCTGTTGCTCAGAATAAAATATCACAGACTTGGCAAGTTATAGTTTTTAAAAAAGGCCCATTTTGGCTCACAGCTTTATTTATTTTAAGATTTATTTACTCATTTGATCTCAGGCATGGAGAGCCAAGACACTGTGGCAAAAAAAAAAAAAAAAAAAAAAAAAAATGACCTAAATGAAAGATCTGTGAGATCCCACCGGAAAGTAGTGGTCATCAAAGAAGGAGGTACCTTTCTCTGAAGGGAGGAGAGAACTTCCACTTTGACTATGACCTTGTCTAAATGAGATCGAAGTCGGGGAGCTCAAAAGACTTCCATAGCCTTGGCAACTCATGACAAGAGCCTCGGGTGATTACTGATGCCATAAACAAGAGTGTCAATTGTTAAATCAACAACAGGAGTCACTGTGCACTTACTCCCTATGTAGGATCTCTGTCCTTAATGTGTTGTACTATGTGAATTAATGGTATAACTAGTCTTTATACAGTACTTTATACTTTGTGTTTCTGAGTGGGTGCAAACTGTTGAAATCTTTATCTAGTGTACACTAAATCGATCTTCTGTGTGTGAAGATAATTGAAAATGAATCTTGATGTGAATGGGATGGGAGAGGGAGCAGGAGATAGGAGGGTTGCAGGTGGGAGGAGGTTATGGGGGGGAGGCCACTGTAATCCAAGGACTGTACTTTGGAAATTTATATTTATTAAATAAAAGTTTTTAAAGAAAGATTCATTTACTCATTACAAAGCAAGAAGGAGAGACAGAGAGAGAGCACTTTCTTTCGCTTGTTCATTCCCCAGAGAGCTGCAATGTCCAGGGTTAGGCCAGGCCAGAGCCGGGAGCCAAGAGCTTCTTCCAGGTGCAGGGGCCCAAGCACTTGGGCCATCTTTTGCTGCTTTTCCCAGGCCATAGCAGAGAGCTGGACAGGAAGTGGAGCAGCCAGGACATGAACCAGTGCCCATTTGGGATGCTGGCGTCCCAGGCAACGGCTTTACCTGCTGTGTCACAGCGCCAGCCCTGATTCACAGCTTTAGAAGTCTAAGGTTGAAGGCTGTACCTGGTGACGGCCTTGTGGCTAGCAGAGTTCCAAGCTTATTCAGGGCACTGCAGGGTGAGAGATAGGGAACACTTGTGCACATGTGTGTTTGCGTGTGCACATGCATGTGACTGTCCTCTGGTCCCTCACCCTCTCTTACACCCAGAAAGCCATCAGGACTCAGTCATGGGGGCTCCACTCCAAGACCTTGTCTAACCCCGGTCACTCCCAAAGGCCCCATCTCTGAACACCATAGTTGAACAAAGTTTCCAACTCAACATTTGGACCAGGGAGGACACAAGCCGTCTCCAGCCCCAGCACCTAGGAAGCAGATCTGCGATGGAGACTTGCTTGCGGACTTGGTGGAGGACACTGCCTGAGCGCACTCGTGAGAGAGCCGGGGGCCGGCTGGGCAGAGGGCGGAGTGACTATGTTGCTTCTGCAATGCAGGGGAGGCCTCAGCTGATGCCACAGAGCACCCCAAAGTGAGGCTAGAGTGGGGCATTGGGGTTCTCCAGGTTGATGGAAGCAATAGGATACCCAGAGAAAGGGAGAGGAATCTGTTTTGGGAATTAGTAATGCAGGCTGAGAAGTCCCACCCTGTGCCAGCTGCAAGTAGGGAAGCCATGGAAGCCAGTGCAGCAGCCCAGATCCCGGTTCTGGTGACCAAGGACGGGAGAAGTCGGGTGTCCAGTCTCCAGGAAAACTGGCCTTTTCTTTGCTTTTTTTCCCTACCTGGGTCCTCAACAGGTGGGATGGTGCCTGTGCACACGGGGTGAGGGGACTCTTTCTCACTTAGCTCATGGATTCAGGTGCAAGCCTTTTCCAGAAACATCTTCACAGACACACCCAGAAACCATCAGCTGTCTGTGGATCCCTTCACCCAGTCACATTAACACCTAAAGTCAACCATCACCACGACCATCCCAGCTTGCCCAGGACTGAGGGGTCTCCTAGGACCCAAGACTTTCATTTTTAAAGAACTTTAAGAATTTTTATTTATTTATTTGAAAGGGAAAGAGAGAGAGAGAGAGAGAGAGAGAGAGAGAGAGAGAGAAATATCTTCTATCCCCTGGTGTACTCCCTAGATGGCTGCAAACGCTAGGCTGGGCTAGGCTGAAGCCAGGCGCCTGGAACTCCATCCAGGTCTCCCGTGTAGGTGGAAGAGGTCCAAGCACTCGGGCCATCTTCTGCTGCCTTCCCAGGCGCATTAGCAGGGCGCTGGATGAGAAGCAGAGGAGCTGGGACTTGAACTGACACTCTGATACAGGATGCTGGCATCGCAGGTAGCAGCTTAACTCTCTGCACCACAACACAAGCCCTGCCAAGCAGCATCTTGGTACTGCTGTGCCAAACACCCACCCCAAATTGGCACAAACTCTTGAAAAACTCTTTGGCGTTGTCCAACAAAGCAAATACATATACTTTGACCTTGCAGTTGCACTCCAAGGTACGTATCCAACAAATGTCCAAGAATGGTCATGGGGTAGTTATAGTTTCCGAATCACCTACAGTGATCTGTCTCGTAGGATTTCCCAACCTCGATCCTCTCACTACTGCAGGTGGTGTCTGGGTCCCCTCTCTGGATCTAGTCAGGCCTGCGATTCACGTGTCACAAACGACATGCTGTGGAAGCAATGCTACATGACTTTCAAAGCTAAGTGGGGGGCCGGCACCAGCGTTGTGGCACAGGAAGTAAGGCTGCTGCTTGTGATATCAACCCCCCAAATCAGAGCTCTGCTGACCCAGACCCTGCTAATGTACCTTGGAAGGCAGCAGCAGATGACCCAAAATACTTGGACTTTTCCCATCCATGGAGACCTGGATGGAGTTCCTGGTTTCTGGCTTTGGCCTGGCCCACACCTGGCTGCCGTAGTCATCTGGAAGAATGAACCAGCAGATGGAAAATTCTCTCTCTCTCTCTCTCTCTCACTGCCCTCCTTCCCTGTCTCTCTGCATTTCAGATAAATGAATCTTAAAAAAAGAAAAAGAAAAGAACTCGAGGCTGGTGTCGTGGTGCAGTGGGTGAAGCCGCCACCATCACATCAGCATCCCATATCAGACTTCTGATTCGAATTCCAGCTCCTCTGCTTCTGCTGCTGGCCCTGGGGAGGCAGTGGGAGATTGTCTAAGCATTTGGGCTGTTGTGGCCATTTAGGGAGTGAACCAGGGAATGGGAGTCTGTCTCTCACTCTCTCTGTCTCTCATTGTCCTCTGTCTTTGAAATAAATAAATAACTAGATTTAAAGAAATTAAGTGAGAAAAAGCCATGTGGCTTCTTCACCTTTCCTGGAGACACTCAGGCTTCTACCTCTGAGCTACCACGTTACGAGGAAGCCCCACCACCACTGCGGTCCACACACAGGCGATCTAACTGGCAGCACAGTCAGTCTCTGGATCTGTGGGCTCCACATCGTGGGCTCAACCAACCACAGACTGAATATCTGAACAAATAAATCGCACCTGTACTGAACGCTTTTCCCTGTCATTATTCTCTAACCATACAGTCTAACAACTCATAAAGCATTTACATTGTGTTCGGTATCAGTGGTAACCTGGAGATGATTTAAGGGACAGAAGGGGGGGTGTAAGGTTAAATGCAGAGATGGCACCGTTTTGTATGAAAAAGTTGAGTATGGGGGTGCGATTCCTGGAACCAATGCCAACGGAGCACTTAGCTTTAGAGCCCTCTCAGCTCCTGGCTAAGATCTGTATTGGCTCCATCATCAAGCTGCCCCACCCTGGAGTGACCTTTCTGGAGCAGAGAGAAGCCATTCCTGCAGGGAGCCTTCCTGTTCCTGATGCACAGGATGTGTGAGTGCAATAAAATGGCCATCCTTTCACACCGCCACCTGTCCTGGCCAAAAGCAGGAGGTAACCCCGGTGCCCATGAGTGGTGCAACGGATGCAGCATAGTGTGGCTCAGACGAGAGGGTCTGTAGTGATGAACACGAACACAATGCTGAGTGAAGGCACATACACCCTATGGGTTTAGCGATATGAACTCCCAAAGGCCAAGAGGGAGGGAAACAGACAGGCAAGGCAAAGAGAGTTCTCATCCCCTGGCTCACCCTACAAATGCCCATGGAGGCAGGATTGGACCAAGGCCAAGCCAGGAGCCAGGAACTCAACCCAGGTCTTCCACATGGGTGGCAGGGATCCAACAACTTGAGCCATCACCTGCTGCCTCCCAGGGTGTGCATTGGCAGGAGGCTGGAATTGGGAGCAGAGCTGACACTGGAACTGAGGCCCTGTGATGTGGGGTAAGGTTGTCCCCAGCAGTGTCTTAACTGCTGCGCTAAATGCCCACCCCAGAACAAATCTGGGAAGTAACTTAGCTACGAGGACTGTCTGTTGGTCCCTGTTGTAGATCTATAAATAAAGAGTTCAGAGTTAAGCAATTCACTACTGTATACTGGCTATGTGTTCATATTTAGAAATAGAAATAGCATTATGCAAAGTATACTACTTGTGCTTTTAAAATCTAGAAAGCAGTTTTTTTTTTTCCAAAAAATGTTCTGACTCCACCTCTGATGAAACCACTCCCGACTCTTTTTTTTTTTTCCCCTTTTATTTATTTATTGGACAGGTAGAATTATAGACAGTGAGAGAGACAGAGAAAAAGGTCTTCCTTCCATTGGTTCACCCCCCCAAATGGCTGTTATGGCTGGTGCTGCGCTGATCCGAAGCCAGGTGCTTCTTCCTGGTCTCCCATGCGGGTGCAGGACCCAAGCACTTGGGCCATCCTCCACTGCCTTCCCAGGCCACAGCAGAGAGCTGGACTGGAAGAGGAGCAACCGGGACAGAATCCGGCACCCATATGGGATGCTGGCACCGCAGGTGGAGGATAAGCCAAGTGAGCCACGGCGCCGGGCCCCACTCCCTACTCTTGAGAGCTGCCTCTGACGAGTATATTTTCTGCTGAGAGCAAAGAAAAGAGAAACTTGAACTTGACTTTTGCAAAAAAAAAAAAAAAAAAAAAAA
Source organism: Oryctolagus cuniculus (assembly GCF_964237555.1). Taxonomy (NCBI): domain Eukaryota; kingdom Metazoa; phylum Chordata; class Mammalia; order Lagomorpha; family Leporidae; genus Oryctolagus; species Oryctolagus cuniculus. The sequence goes on from NC_091439.1 coordinate 107,802,219, forward strand.
ACCCACACATTTGTATCTAAATTGTTTTACAAGATGGAGACATGTTTAAATATTTCAACCACGGTTAAATGTGGTTTTGACTTGATTACAAAACCTGCCAGCGGTCTCAAAGGTGCAGATTTTCTAACAATATGACTATCAGCACTGCAAAATGCATCTTGGAGGTTTGAAAGTTTTCCCACATGGAAAGGAATGAGTCTTTTTTTTTAATTTTCCAAACTCTAGTTTAGCAAAGGTGAAGTCTGATGTCACACAGCCTGGCTTCCCATTTAATGTTTCGCTTCTGCTTCAGTATCGCTCAGGACCACAAGCTCTGGCAGTGGGAGTGGAACACCGTTGGTCAGAGGGTGGGAAGGTGATCATACGAGAGAAGCTAACATTGACCAAGTTAGCAGAAGCAGGGAACGTGTTCCAAGCCGCAGGAGCCTGAAACAGTGGATGAACCTGAACCCTACATCTGCATAAACTGTTTTTCCTATACATACATATGTACCTATGATAAAGCTTAATCTATAAACCAGGCACAGTAAGAGAGTAACAATGATAACTAATAGCAGGGTCGGCATTATGGCGCAGTGGGTTAAGCCACTGCCTGCAATGTTGGCATCCCACTTGAGTGCCAGTAGTAGTCCCAGCTGCTCCACTTCCTATCCAGCTCCCTGCTACTGTGCATAGGAAAGCAGGGGATGATGACCCAGGTTCTTGGGCCCCCGTGACCCATGTGGGAGACCCAGATGGAGTTCCAGGCTTCTGGCTTCAACCTGTCTCAGGCCAGGCCGTTGCGGCCGTTTTGGGAGTGCACCAGTGGAATATCTCTTTCTCTCTGTCTCTCCCTCTCTCTGTAACTCTGCTTTCAAATAAAATAAATACATCTTAAAATACTAGTAACTCACAGCAAAATTAAACAATTATAGAAATATTCTGTAATGAAAGTTATCTGAATGTGGTCTTTCTCTCAAAGTATCTATTGTACTGTACTCACACTTGTGATGAAGTGGATGACGCAGGTGGCACTTGGTTGTCACAGCAGGCTGCTATGTAAGGGTTAGCTGAACACAGCACTGTGATGAGAGTGGAGCTGATAAGGCAGCCAGCAGGTGACTCACAGGTGAGTAGCATATATAGCATGGACACGCTGGACAAAGGGATGAGTCACATGTTGGGTGGGGTGGAGCAGAACACTGAAATTTCACAACAGCACACAATTACTTATTCCTGGATCTTTCCATTTGGTATCTTTAGACCTTGGTTGGCCAGGGGTAACTGGGACCAATGACAGGAGACGGCCCCTAAGGGGGACTACTGTACTTGCAGGGCTGTGCTAGGTGCTGTGCCCTCACACTTGGCCTCCTTGTGCCTCACTTCAACACTGCAAGGAAGGCACTGTGAAGCCCATCTGCTGACCCTTTGTGCCAGGAGACTAACTCAATCCCCTGTGGTCCCACAACCAGTATGGGACAAAGCTTCCATGAGGCTGAGGTGCATCTGGCTTCAAAGACCCTACTACTATCGACAAGACCAGACCAGGGAAGAAAATGGAGATGAAGAACCTGGGGAGTGAGCTAGAGAGTAACACAAAGGGGTCCTGGGATTCCGGTCCTTGGTCTTCTCTTTCTTAAGAAGCCCCTGGAGCTGATGAACTCCTTGGTATCTCTGCTAGCCACCAGCACTGCAGAATTGCTGTGGCTGGACTCCCGAGCCTAGCACCAGCTCCCTGGTGTTTCCAGTCCCTTATCGGCATTGCCCGCAGGCTTTTCAAAGCAGCTGTCTGGGAGAACAATCAAACTCTGGCTCTGGTTTTGCCTGTGCAGGTCTGGCCGCCTTGACCACGCCTCCACGGGAAAATGAAACTGACAGATTAAGGGAGGAGCTCCAAGAATAATTTTGGCACTCAACTTAAGACTGGAAAATAATTTTCCTTCTTATTTGGTCAAGGAAAACACCCCAAGGATACAGAGAGCCTGCAGGAGGGGTCCAGCTGAGAACCAGTTTGCCTTGTCTCCTCTGCCGGGACTCAGGTCTATAAAACAGCTGCACTGTTTGCTACCTTCCTGAGTTTTGTTCTTTGTAGTTTATAGCAGAGTCAGAAATACACACATCATTAGAATGAAAAATTAAACCAGAGAGCAAGCCTTTGGAGTGGGAGACACAGCAGTGTTTACAAATATAAGAATTAAAGTAAAATCCCAGCATCGCCTATGAGGTGCATTTAAAAAAATCTGTTAATTAGTTAATTCATTTGAGAGAGAGAGAGAGAGAGAGAGAGAGATCTCCTATTTGTTGGTTTACTCTCTAAATACAGCAGCTAAGTCTGGGCCAATATAGCAGGAAGCCAGAAACTCAATCTGGGTCTCACTTATGGGTGGCAGGGACCCAAGTACTTGAGCCATCATCTTCTGCCTCCCAGGGTGCACAATAGCTAGAAGCTGGAACTGGTAACAGAGCCAAGACTTGAACCCAGGAACTCCAATGTGGGATGCAGCTGTCCAAACAGCATTTCAACCTTTGCAGCAAACACTTGCCCCTGGAGTGTATTTTGAAGTGAGGCATTGTCATGTCACAGCTTTGTTCTTTTTGCTGAGAATTGTCTGGCTATTTGGATTTTTTGTGGTTCCATACAAATTTTAGAAGCATTTTTTCTATTTTGGTGAAGGATGTTATTGGCATTTAAAAATATTTTTTGTAATTTCTTTTTTATTGGAGAGGCAAAGAAACAAAAACAGAGAAAGAGAGAGTGAGCTCCCATCCTTTGGTTCACTTCTCAAATGCCTGCAATGGACAGGACTGTGCCAAGCCAAAGCCAGGAGCTAGGAACTTAATGCAGGTCTCCCACCTAAGAGGCAGCAATGCAATGACCTGAGTCATCGTCACTGTCTTCCAGGGTCTGCATTATCCGGAAACTGGACTCGGGAGCTGGAGCTGGACATCAAACCCAGGGACTCTGTGTGGGATGCAGGCATCTTAACCAGTGGCCTTTTTTTTTATATATCAGATTTCATCTTTTTTTTTTTTTTAAAGATTTATCTATTTATTTGAAAGGCAGAGTTACACACAGAGAGAAGGAGAGGCAGAGAGAGAGAGGTCTTCCACCCGCTGGTTCACTCCCCACATGGCCACAATGGCTGGAGCTGCACTGATCAGAAGCCAGGAGCCAGGGTCTCCCACACACATGCAGGGGCCCAAGCACTTGGGCCATCTTCCACTGCTTCCCAGGTCATAGCAGAGAGCTGGATCAGAAATGGAGCAGCCAGGATTCAAACCGGCACCCATATGGGATGCCAGCACTGGAGGCGGCTTTACCTGCTACACCACAGAGCCAGCCCTATTTATTTATTTGAAAGGCAGTGCAATAGAGTGAGAGAAAGAGACAGAGAGAGAGGAACAAAGAGAGAGACAGAGATCTTCCATTCAATGGTTCACTCCTCAAATGCCTACAATAGCTGGGGCCTGAGGTAGGCCAAAATCAGGAGTCTAGAATCTACCAGGGTCTCCCACATGGGTGCCAGGAATGTAAGTCCATGAACCATTGCCTGCTGCCTCCCAGGCTACAGGTCAGCAAAAAGCTGGATTAGAAGTAGAGCAGCCAGGACTTGAGCCAGACACTCCAGCATGCCGTCCCAAGCAGCCACGTGACCACTGCACCAAACGCCTGCCTCATTCTCTGTGCCCCTCCTTACTCTCCTCCTAAATATTGCATCGAGAAAGTACTCACATTTCTCTCTCTGTCTTTCGCATTCCCTCATTAACCAGTATCTCCACTCTCTTCCTCATTGGCAACTGTCAGACTGCGGCCCAGGCTCCCCTCTCCTGGTATCCATGCCTTTGTGTTCCTTCTCTGTTGAAAGTGAGGAGGTAGTCAAGGATCAGAGATGCCATTGTAATCCATAAACTGTACTTTGGAAATTTATATCTACTAAATAAAAGTTAAAAAAAAAAAAAAAGGATCGGAAAAAGAGCCAGAGGAAACCGTCGCTGTATGGCTCCTCCTATGGCTGGAAATTTGAAATTTGCTACTACCGCAAAGCTGTCCCCCTGAACTGGTGCCACAGAAAGTCTCCCACGTGGCTGCTGCTGGCCACATGCCTGCATGCCCTACTGCCCATTATAATACCATTATAACCAAATCACCGTGGCCGACACTCCTACTTCCTCAAACACTTGCCGCCATGACACTTTTGAGACTTCTGGAAAAGACCAGGAAATGAGCAGCTACCAAATTCCTGGAAATCTCCATCCAAAGCGCCCCCTGTGCCTCCAGGTCACATAAAGGGGGGACCCCAAGCCTCCTGGAACACAGCCCACTATGGAGCGTGTCCGCTTCCTTGAGTGTGTGCTTCCGCTTTGCTAAACGTTATCCTGCCCCTCCTTGAACGCTTTTATCTGAGACAAGAACTTGGAGATGAGAACTTGACCCCAAACCTTCCCGTGAGTGTCCACTGGACATAGTAACTTCCTTTTAACAAACAGAATAAGGCAAAAATGATGTCATCTCTCTCTCCCTCTCCCTGCACTCTGCCATGCGGGGAGCAGCCATGCACACAGCAAGGACCTGCTGACTACATGAGTGAGCCTGGACCTGGATTCTCCTGCCTGGGTCCCGAGCTGACCATAGCCCTGCCTGCATTGCTTGCTTACCAGAGACACTGTGCCCATATTCCTGGCCCACAGAGGCTGTGAGATGGTGTTTGCTGCCCTAAAGAAAATCAGCTGCTTAGCTTCAGGGCAGTCAACTCTCACCCGGACCACACGAGCCAGCTTCTACCTGGCTCCTTGTGACAGACCCTACTTGAGGCGCCTTCACGGTAGCAGTCCCCTCACCCCGCCCAATGCATCCACATCACAGAGGATTGACATCCGCCCAGGGAGCCAGGCCAGACTCCTCAGCTGGGCTCCAGAGCTGCTCCCCACATTGGCCTTGACTCTCTGCTCCGGTCTCATCCAGGATCCTCTTGCCCCCTGCTCTCACCCTCCAGCCAAGCTGGCCCACCGGCATTCCTCAGCAATTCTTGTCTCTTCCAGTCCAGCCCACCCGGGATGCTGTCCCCCAGTTGTTTCCCAGGTGGCTTCGTTAAGGCCCGGCTGGCTTTCCATGGCACTTAGAGAGCACCCCTGAACACGGCGCGTGGTGTATAGCAGTGCCTGCACTCTATCTGCCCCTACTAGGCTGTGGTTTCCTTGGGAACAGGGCTATCGACAGGGTCAACCCTGGCAACCTTAGTGCCTTACAAAGCCTCATGTGTTCTAGTCCCGGTCGGGGCACTGGATTCTGTCCCGGTTGCCCCTCTTCCAGGCCAGCTCTCTGCTGTGGCCCGGGAGTGCAGTGGAGGATGGCCCAAGTGCTTGGGCTCTGCACCCCATGGGAGACCAGGAGAAGCACCTGGCTCCTGCCATCGGATCAGCGCGGTGCGCCGGCCGCAGCACACCAGCCGTGGCGACCAATGGAGGGTGAACCAATGGCAAAAGGAAGACCTTTCTCTCTGTCTCTCTCTCTCACTTTCCACTCTGCCTGTCAAAAAAATAAAAAAATAAATAAAAAATAAAAAATAAAAACAAAGCCTCATGCGTATTTTATGAATGAACGAATGGGAATGAGGAGGAAGAAGTCATTTAATGAATGGACTGGACCTGCCTTTGGAGAACCTGAAGCAAACCTGCTCATGGCAGGGCTGATCTGCCTGGCTCTATCTTGCTGGCGCGTGGGAGCAGTTGGAGGGAGGTGAAGGTGAGCTTACAGGCTCAAGTGCAGGTGGGGGGCATGAGTTCAAGGACTTTTCTGTTTTAAAAACCAGTTTGGTGAGGTCAGCATTGTGGCATAGGGTTAAAGCCACCAGCATCCCAGCACTGGTTCAAGCCCGGCTACTCCATTTGTGATCCAGCTCCCTGCTAAGGAGTCTGGGAAAGCAGCAGAAGCTGAGCCAAGTCCTTGGGCCCCTGCACCCGTGTGAGAGAGACCCAGATGGAGTTCCAACTGGGAGATGGAAGACTTCTCTCTCTCAATCTCTGTAATTCTGCCTTTCAAATAAATAAATCAGTCTTAAATTTTTTTTTTTTTGGACAGGCAGAGTGGACAGTGTGAGAGAGAGACAGAAAGGTCTTCCTTTGCCATTGGTTCACCTCTCAATGGCCGCTGAGGCCGGCACACTGCGCTGATCCGAAGCCAGGAGCCAGGTGCTTCTCCTGGTCTCCCATGGGGTGCAGAGCCCAAGGACTTGGGCCATCCTCCACTGCACTCCCTGGCCACAGCAGAGAGCTGGACTGGAAGAGGGGCAACTGGGACAGAACCCGGCACCCCGACTGGGACTAGAACCCGAGGTGCCGGTGCCACGCTGCAGGTGGAGGATTAGCATATTGAGCCGGCCAAACCCATCTTTAAAAATTAAAAGCCACTTTGGTGAGAGGCTTGGGCCTTACTTATTGAGGTGACGGAGCTAGATGGATTGGGCCAGGCAGACGCATAGGATGAGGAGCCCACGTGCACGACCAGTCTTTTGGTGCAAGCACTCATCTCGGAAGGAAAGAACTGGACCAGGCTTCCTTCCTGTGGGCTGGGATGCGCTAAGATGGCCCAGGCTGCCACGGGAGGGAGGGCCGGTGGGTAGGGGAACTGGGTGGGGAAGGAGCACCCAGGTGGTGTTCACTCCCGGCTCCCCACCCCCCTCTGATGGCCGCTGGGTATATTATTTGCATATGAATGAGACAATTCCGTCCCCGCCTCCAAGGGCCCCACTGACAGCTCTGCCTTTCCCTACTCCAGGTGCCACCAGGGGTCGAATGGAAATTTCCAAGGGGCTGGTTCCCAGTCTGTGGCTGTACCCCGAGGCCAAATCTCCCTACCCCACCTTAACCCCTTCGCCAGCCTCACGTGGCTTCATCTCAATCCACGTTTCTTCTAGAAGTCCGTGTAGGGGCAGGGTGGGCATGTGACAGGGGGGACGGGTGCATCCTACTGGGGAGTGCCGGGGTTGGAGTCGCAGCGGGGCGCACCAGCTTCCTGCAAGTGCACACCCTAGGAGACAGCGGGTGAGGTATCTGAGCCCCTGCCTCCCTCGTGGGGGGAGTTCTGGGCTCCTGTCTTCCACCTGGTCCAGCTCTGGCTGTTGCGGGCATTTGAGGAGTGAACCATTGGATGGCAGTTCTCTTTCAGTTTCTTTGTCTCTCTCTGCCTTTCAAATAAACCGAAAATAAAAAATAAAAATATCCTGTCTCCCCCCTGCCATCCCCAGCGTTGTCACCAAGGATGGCCAGCTTGCCTTAGAGTAATGACTTAAATAGTTCTAAGAGACAAAAGTTTATTGAAATATGTTCCAAGGGCGGAACGAGCTAGCAGAGAGATAAACCTGAGTACCTTCCGGGAAGGAAGTTCGGGACTTCGGGACTTCGCTTCCTTGACGAGGAGGGGTATCGGCTGGTGATTGGTACTTGGTGATGGACAGCTGCTAGTTGCATACCTTTCGCTACCAATTAGACTTTTCCGGTCTGGCTGAGTTCCCAAATTATCAGGCCACTTTAACTAACTACCAGTTCAACTGCAAAGTGCTGAGGTCTGGGGTTGGGGGGTACCGGGGATGGGGTCACCCCTCCCCCTCCACTCTGGGTCTTCATCACCCGCTTGCTGTTGTCCTCTCAGGCTGCAGCCGGTGCGCCTGGGGGAGTTGTCTTGCATTTTAGCCCAAACACCGGATCCATGAGGACCACTGGGGACCACGCAAACGTGCATCCTTCCCGGGGTGGGGGTGGGGTGGGTGGAGAAGGGGGCGCTGACGCGGGGCAGCGGCTGCCGGCCTCTCCCACAGCCTCACGGCCGAAGCACAAGGGCCCTCAGTCCGTAGGACCGTGCCCCATTTATTCCCGCGGCCGGCCCGCGGCAGACGCTGGGTAAACACGGCCGCAGACGCAGGCGAGGCGCCGCCCGCCGGTCCTGGGCGCTTCCCTCTCTGCGCAAAGCCACACAGGCTGGGCTCGCCCCTGCACCGCCGCCCGGGCCCCTGCACCACCGTCCCCGCCCCTGCACCACCGTCCCCGCCTGTTGCCTCGGCCACTGTTCTTGCTCCTTCTAGAAACGACGGAGTGACGTCACTCTGCTCCGGGGCGCCTCTCAGCAGCTGGGGGCCCAATGATGTCCTTGGGAAGCCTCGGTGGCCGGGGTCCCTACGACACACCCGAGGAACCTCGCTGACCTCCCCCTGCCCTGTACCTCCCCACCTCATAGGTGTTGGCGAGGCAAATTAAGCGGGACTTGTCCACAGGCTGCCTCCAGCCCCTGGAGACCCGAGTAGGTCAGTAGTGGAAAGCCTGGCCCGGAAATTAACTTCTGTAACAAGCAGCCAACCCCACCGCCCTGCCAGCACCAGGCCCCCTGCCCCATGACCCAGGCTCAGTGGAACCCGCCCTGGTAGGTGGGTCCTCGGAGTGTGGTCCACCTGGCCAGAGCACTGCGATCATAAATGGCTCTATTTTTTTTTTTAAGATTTGTTTACTTATTTTGAAAGGCAGAATTACACAGAGATCTTTCATCCACTGGTTCACTCCCCAAATGGTCACAAGGGCCAGGCCAAAGCCAAGAGCCAGGAGCTTCATCCCGGTCTCCCACGTGTGTACAGAGGACCAAGGACTTGGGCCATCTTCCACCACTTTCCCAGGTGCATTAGCAGGGAGCTGGATCAGAAGTGGAGCAGCTGAGACTGTGGGATGCTGGCATTGCAGGCAGCGGCTTAGCCCGTTAGGCCACAACGCCAGCCCTGGAATCAACCTTTTAATATAAACAGTTCTCTGATGTATGTACCAGCCCACGCGTACTCTGGTGTGGGAACACGAACTAAGCAAACCAGCGCTACCACGGAGCGTGAACACGAATGTTCTCCACGCCGCCAACCACAGAGCAGAACTTACCGCAGACATTGGGGTATAGTAAGTACAGTGTTTTCCCCCGGGCAGCAAGGTAGGCTCCTTATCCAGGGGGAAGCAGCACAAGCTAACCCAGCAAGAACAGTGCTGCGTGGTCAAGCTTAGGGTAGTCACCCATGAGGGCCGTTGCAGCTCCAACATACAGAACAAATGCCCTGGCCAGCGCTGTCCTTGTTTAGAGAGGCCTTGGTCATCGAGCCCATGGCGTTGCTTTTCTTGAATCTGCGAGACTTGATCAGCCAAGGGACTCTGTCTTCCCTCTACGTAAAACCAGTTTCTCCCACTCTTATGGGATCTTCAACCTCACTTATTTGAAAGAGAAGATCTTTCTGAAATGCAGGTTCCATGCTGCCACTGGCCAGCACTACCACTGGATTTTGCTTCCGGTGACACCGACCAATCCCTTCCAGACCGCTAGAGCTGAGGAGACAATCCTTCCAAAATGAAGACAATCCTTCCAAAATAGAGCTCTTGTCCGGTCTCCGGACTTTGTCCAGGAAGTCTAGACATAGTGTGGTGAGGCCAGCCTGCGGGACAGGGGCGGGAGAGAGGAGGCAAAGTGACCAGAAGGTGGACCGGCTGGAGCATGAGCCAGGCTCAGAATGAGCAGTGCTGTAGCGTAGAAGGTTAAGCCTCCGCCTGCGGTGCTGGCATCCCATTTGGGTGCCGGTTCAATTCTTGGCTGCTCCACTTCCAATCCAGCTCCCTGCTAAAGGCCTGGGAAAGCAGTGGAGGATGGCCCAAGTCCTTGGGCTCCTGCATCCATGTGAGAGACTCAGAGGAAGCTCCGGGCCCCTGACTTTGTGTCAGCCTAGCTCTGGCTTTTAAAACAAACAAACAAAAAAACCCTGCTATATCCAAAATGTTAAAATGCAACCCACATAAAAATTGTTAAAATATCTCCTTTTTTAGTATGTCTTTGGAATTTGGGGTATAGTTCATTACCACAGTACATTTCGGTCCACACCAGCCACGTTTTGCATGTGCAGTAGCCACGTGGCTAATAATTACCCGATTACACAACGCTGCTCCAGGGTTTAGCAGGTGGGTAAGAGCTCTGGGGCTCATGTGACTGCCTGGGGTCTATCTAATTACCCACAACCCTTGCCTCCTTAGTAAGCAACACTTCTATTATTACTAGTGTTGCTACTTTTAGCAAAGAGCTTTGTTACAACATAGTGGTTATTAACCCATTCTTGAAGTCTTCTTCATATGGTAACTTATTCAAAAGATGAGCAGCTTAAATCCTTGGTTCTAAAACTTAGCTGACGGCATAAACTCAGGAGCCCGGCTGTCTGGGTTCAAGCCTAACGCTGCCACTCAGCTCTGCCTCAGTTTACTCATCTGAAATGGGATCACAGGGTGGGACTTTGGCTCAGCAAGCCGACGCCTCTTCGTCCTTCGCTCACATCCCATACCTGAGTGCCTGGGGTTGAGTCCTGGCTCTGCTTCCAACTCCAGCTCCCTGCTAATGCACACCCTGGGAGGTAGCAGGTGATGGCACAAGTTCTTGGGTCCCTGCCACCCATGTAGGAGACCAGATAGAGTTCCAGCTGGTGTGGGCTTTGGGGAGTGACTCAGCTGATGGGAAATTTCTTTCTGTCTGTCTCTGAAGTCTCTCAGATTTTCAAGTAAATGAAAACATAGAAATATAAAAGTAAAATGGGATAATAATCTCTACTATTCAGCTGCTGTGACGATGAAGCTTATATGTATATTTTTTCTTAGATCAGTCCCTGCGTCAAACAGGCACCAGGATATACAAGTTATGAGGATGCTAGTGTTACAGGAAACAGTGGCAGAAAAATCATTGTTATGTCAGTTCTTTGCCTCACATTGAAGAAGAATTCCCAAGCGGACAGCAAAGGGATTTAAACGTATTTATTAGAATTAAGGACCTCTAGGCAGAGCAGCATGGTGGGGGGGGGGGCTTCCAAGAGAGGGAAGAACCCAAAAGGCCCAGTAGCATTGGGTTTTTAAGTACAATTTCAAAAGGAAAAAAAAAAAAAACCTTGAAAATCAGATTGGCATTCAGTTACCAGGAGGGGACAAAAGCCATCAAAAGACTGATTTACAACCCTTTCTCCCCCCTGGTTTGCTCACCCGGAAGGGTGCGATAGGTAACTTGTTTTCACAATAAACTGTGAGCTCAGTTGCGGTCACCACTCCCTTGCTATTCTCATGATAAATTTGTAAATTTGGAGATTCCTAAGGAAGCAGGACACTGATCTGCTAAAATAGAGGATCCATTAACAGCAACATTTATGAGAAATCTAGTACATAGGAAATATGTACATTATAATGTCAAAAGAAATATGACTGAAAATTGTTCTTATAGTAAGTTCAGAACTGTATTAAACATGTAGTAGAGGAGCCGGCGCTGTGGCACAGCGGGTTAACTCCCTGGCCTGAAGCCCTGGCATCCCATATGGGTGCCGGTTGGAGACCCAGTTGCTCCACTTTCCATCCAGCTCTCTGCTACGGCCTGGGAAAGCAGTGAAGATGGCCCAAGTGCTTGGGTCCCTGCACCCATGTGGGAGACCTGGAAGAAGCTCCTGGCTCCTGGCTTCGATCAGCACAGATCTGGCCTTTGTGGCCATCTGGGGAGTGAACCAGCAGATGAAAGACTTCTCTCTCCCTCTCTGCCTCTCCTCTCTTTCTGTGTAACTCTTACTTTCAAATAATTAAATAAATATTTTTTAAAAATGTAATAGAAAGATGGCTTGGCATACCAAATATGGATTATGCTTGCATTTGAGAGATGAAATTTTAAGCAAGTTCTTTCTTTTTGCCTTTCTGAATGTACATGAACTTGGCAACAAGGAGAACACAATTAACTTTAAAAAAAAATTATTTATTTATTTATTTGAAAAGCAGAGTTACAGAGAGGCAGAGAGAGAGAAAGATCTTCCATCCTCTTTTTCACTCCTCAAAGTCCACAATGGCCAGATCTGGGCCAGGCCAAATCCGGGACCCAGCGCCTCCATCCATGTCTCCCACACGGGTAGCAGGGCCCCAAACGCAATAGCAGGGAGCTAGATGGAAAGCAGAGCGGCTGGGACTTGAACCTGCACTCTGATGTGGGCATTGCAAACAGCATCTTCACCTGCTACACAATAATGCTGGTCCCAACATTAATAAAGACATTAAAGCAAATTAGAATAGCAATGTCTGTTTCATAGGTTCCTGTGGAGGTAGAATGACAGCACTTTGAAAATGAAAGCACTGTTGCCTATAATGAAGCACTAGTTATGTCAATGTATTTCCACTAGATGGCAGCAGACACCACTAAATTCGTTTAATTAAATACCCTATGGAGGGCCCAAACGGTTTTCAGCAATCGAATTCATACAGTTCTGATTATAATGAAATGTGGCTGGAGTTTCTCTATCAAAAGAATGAACTACCTGTTTGGGCTTTAGAATTTCTTAGTTTTATATGGGTTTTAAAAAATGATAATTTCGGGGATTCATGGAACAGCAGGGTTGTGACAGCACGTGGATCAGAGTCCCCCCTCCACGTCTAGTCCAGCTTCCTGCTAATGCACACCCTGAGGGGCATCAAGCACGGTTCAAATACTTGGGTCCAAGCCGCCCACATGGGAGACCCGGATGGAGGCCATTCTCCACAGGTAATGCCTTAGTGAGAAGCTGGATTCCAAGTGTGGAGTAGCTGGGACTTGAACCACACACTTGAAGATGCAGGCATTCCAGTGTCATCCCAGCTGCTGCACACATACACACACGCTCACAGCTTGTGAGTGCCGCTCTGGCCTCAGGGAGCTGCACAGAATCCTCCCTAAAGGCGGCATGCTGGCCTTTGCATGTGTGTTCCAAAGTCTGAACACTCTTCATCCCATCTGCTAGGCAGCCTTGCCTCTTTTTTTTTTAAACTATTATTATTATTATTTAAAGATTTACCTATTTATTTATTTATTTATTTGAAAGGCAGAGTTACAGAGAGGCAGAGGCAGAGAGAGAAAGAGAGGGAGGGAGAGAGAGAGAGAGAGGTCTTCCATTCTCTGGTTCACTCCCCAAATGGCCACAACAGCTGGAGCTGGGTCTCTCCAAAGCCAGGATCCAGGAGCTTCCTCCAGATCTCCTATGCAGGTGCAGGGGCCCAAGTACTTGGGCCATCTTCCACTGCTTTCCCACACCATAGAGCTGGATTGGAAGAGGAGCAGTTGGGACTCGAAACAGTGTCCATATGGAGGCGGTGGCTTTACCTGCTATGCCATAGTGCCGCCCCCGAGAGAGACCTTCTATCTGCTGCTTCACTCCCCAAAAGGCTGCAACGGCCAGGGTTGGGCCAAGCCAAAGTCAAGAGCCTGGAGCTTCATCTGGGTCTCCCACATGGGTGCAGGGGCCCAAGCACTTGGGCCATCCTCTGCTGCTTTCCCAGATGCATTAACAGGGAGCTGGATCAGAAGTGGTGCAGGACGCTGGCAATGCAGGTGGAGGCTTAACCTGCTATGCCCAGCACCAACTCTGAATTTGTTAATTTTTTAGTTAAAAGTCTTACAAAGGTCTAAACATCAAATCACATTAATTCAGGGGTGAGATTTTGATCTAGAAGTTGAGTTTCAGGTTGGGACACTTGCATCGCAGGTCAGCATGCCTGGGATTGAGTCCTGGCTCTCCTCCCAATGCCAGCTTCCTGTTCATGCAGGCCCCGGGAGGTAGCAGGTGATGGCTGGAGTGACCGGGCTCCTGCACCACATGGGAGAACTGCACTGAGTCCTCAGGTCCCACTTTCAGCCTGGCCCAGTCCCAGCTGTTGCAGGCATTTGGGGGAAGGAGGCAGTGGATGGGAGCTCTCTCTGTTTCTACTTCTGTCTCTTTCTGCATGTCCCTCTCTCTCTGCCTCTCAAAATATGTTACATTACTTTGCATTCACATTGCCCTTTCTTATAAAAAATAATAAAATGACATATCCTCACCATTTAGACTTAAGACCACCACAATTTGCAAAGTTGCATTGTTTGTAAATAATTTCTCCCATTCTGTCAGTTGCTTCTTCACTTTGAGTGTTTCTTTTGCAGTACAGAAGCTTCTCAGCTTGCTATAATCCTATTTGTCAATTTTGGCTTTGATTGCCTGTGCTTCTGGGGTCTTTTCCAAGAACGGTTGGTGTGTGCCAATGTCTTGCAGAGTTTCCCCAACATTCTCTAATAATTTGATGGTATCAGGTCATAGATTGAGGTCTTTAATGCACTTTGAGTGGATTTTGGTGTAAGGTGTAAGGTAGGGGTCTTGTTTCGTCTTTCTGCAGCAATTTTCCCAGCACTGTTTGTGGGAGAGACTGTCCTTTCTCCAGGAATTGATTTTAGCTCCTCTGACAAAGATAAGTTGGTTTAGATGCATGGATTGATTTCTTGCATTTCTGATTCTGTTCCATTCATCTGCATGTTATTCATTTATTTATTTTTTTGCCAGTAGCAGGCTATTTTGATTATCACTGCCCTGTAGCATGTCTTTTTTTTTTTCTTTTAAGATTTATTTATTTATTTGAAAGGCAGAGTTACGGAGAGCCAGAGGCAAAGGCAGACAGAGATGCTATCCATTGGTTCACTCCCCAGATGGTTGCAATGGGCAGAGCTGGGCCAATCTGAAGCAATGAGCCAGGCGCTTCTTCCAGGTCTCCCAGGTGGGTGCAGGGGCCCAAGGACTTGGACCATCTTCTACTGCTTTTCCAGGCCATAGCAGAGAGCTGGATCCAAAGTGGAGCAGCTGGGAGTAGAACCAGTGCCCATATGAGATGCCGGCATCACAAGCAGCTTCTTATCCCGCTATGCCACAGTGCCGGCTCCTGTAGTATGTCTTAAAATTTGGTATTGTGATGCCTCTGGCTTTGGTTTTGTCGTAAAGATTGCTTTAGCTATTCGGAATCTCTTGGGTTTCCATATGAGTTTTACTTACTTATTTATTTATTTTAATAATTTTTTTATTTGAAAAGTAGAGTTATAGACAGAGAGAAAGAGAGAGAGACAGAGAGAGAGGTCTTCCTTCCGTTGGTTCACTCCCCAAATGGCCACCATGGCCAGTGCTGCACCGATTTGAAGCCAGCATTCAGGTGCTTCTCCTGGTCTCCCATGGGGTGCAGGGCCCAAGCACCTGGGCATCCTCCACTGCACTCCCGGGCCACAGCAGAGAGCTGGCCTGGAAGAGGAGCAACCAGGACTGGAACCGGCGCCCATATGGGATGCAGCACTGCAGGTGGAGGATTAACCTATTGAGCCACGGTGCCGGCCACTCCCTATGAGTTTTAGCATCACTTTCTCTAGATCTGAGAAGAATGTTACTGGTATTTTAATTGGGATTGCACTGCATCTGTAAATTGCTTTTGGTATATGGACATTTTGATGATATTAATTTTTCCAATCCAAAAACAATGGAAGAATTATCCATTTTTTGCATCTCTGCTGTTTTTTTATTCAGTGTTTTCAAATTATCATCATAGAGATCTTTGATTTCTTTGGTTAAATTTGTTCTGAGATATTTTATTTATTTATTTATTTATTTATTTATTTATTTATTTTGACAGGCAGAGTGGACAGTGAGAGAGAGAGAGACAGAGAGAAAGGTCTTCCTTTGCCGTTGGTTCACCCTCCAATGGCCACCGCAGCCGGCGTGCTGTGGCCGGCGCACCGCGCTGATCAGATGGCAGGAGCCGGGTGCTTCTCCTGGTCTCCTATGGGGTGCAGGGCCCAAGCACCTGGGCCATCCTCCACTGCACTCCCGGCAGCAGAGAGCTGGCCTGGAAGAGGGGCAACCAGGACAGAATCTGGTGACCCGACCAGGACTAGAACCCGGGATGCTGGCGCTGCAGGTGGAGGATTAGCCTATTGAGCCACAACACTGGCCTAATTTATATTTATTTATTTATTTATTTATTGACAGGCAGAGTGGACAGTGAGAGAGAGAGACAGAGAAAAAGGTCTTCCTTTGCTGTTGGTTCACCCTCCAATGGCCACCGCGGCCAGCGCGCTGCGGCCGGCGCATCACGCTGATCCAATGGCAGGTGCCTGGTACTTATCCTGGTCTCCCATGGGGTGCAGGGCCCAAGCACTTGGGCCATCCTCCACTGTACTCCCTGGCCACAGCAGAGAGCTGGCCTGGAAGAGGGGAAACCGGGACAGAATCCGGCACCCCGACCAGGACTAGAACCCGGTGTGCCGGCGCCGCAAGGCAGAGGATTAGCCTAGTGAGCCGCGGCAGGTCTAATTTATTTTTATAACTAATGTTAATGGCATTGATCTTAGAAGTTCTTTCTCAGCCATGGTATTATGTCTGTGTACAAAGGTTAATGATTTTTGTGTGTTGATTTTATATCCTGCCACTTTACCAAACTCTTTCTGAGTTCCATTAGTCTCTTAGTGGGTTCTATTGGTTTCCTTATATAAGAATCATGTCATCTGCAAATAGGCATAGTTTGACTGCCTCCTTCCCAATTTGTATCCCTTTGATTTCTTGTTCTTGCCTAACGGCTCTGATTAAACTTCCAGGATGTATTGAATAGCAGTGGTGAAGGTGGGCATCTCTGTGTGGTTACAGATCCTGGCTTCGCCTGGCCCAGCCTCATTGCAGTGTTCAGAGAGTGAAGCAGTGGGTGGGAGCTTGTTTGTCCCTCTTCTTCGCAAAACAAAAACAAAAACACAGCTCCGCCGCGGGAACCTTGGAGAGCAGCAGTTTCTCCTTTCCTACCCCCGGCTCCTGGCAATCGCTAATCTGCTTGCCTCTCTGTCATTTTATCATTTTGAGAATGTCCTACGAATGGAACATTTTGAGATCATTTCTTCCGAAACCTCAGCACGGTGTCCTTGACAGCCATCCAAGTAGAGATTAGAGATTCACATCTCCGCACGATGTCCCCGGTAGCCAGGGGTGAGATCCACCCACGTGGGGTAGTGGTTGTTCTGCTTCCAATACTGAGCCGCGCTTATGTCAGGAATGGAGCCTAGCTGAACCGGGCACTCCAGGAAGGCGATTTGCATTGTCGCCACTTCCAGGCTGTTACGCATAAAGCTGCTCTGAACATTTGTGGATATTGCATGAACCTAAGTTGTCCTTTCTGTTGGAGCAAGTGCCCAAGAACGTGAAGACGGAGGCACAGGGCATTTGCACACTCGGTTTGAAAAGAAACTTCGTTCAGAGCGGTGGTGCCATTTTATGTTTCTACAGAGTGGTCCAGTCTCTCCACATTCTTGCCAGCGTTTGATGCTATCGCTATTTTTTAATCTTAGCCATTCTGCCAGGTATGTAATGTTATTGCATTGTGACTTATTCTGATTTCTCTAGTGGCTATGAGGTTGTATTTTTTTTTTTTAAAGATTTATTTATTTATTTAAAAGTCAGTTACACACAGAGAAAGAGAGACAGAGATAAGTCTTCCATCCACTTGTTTTGTTCCCCAAATGGCTGCAACCACCAGAGCTATGCTGATCTGAAGCCAGGAGCCAGGAGTTTCTTCCAGGTCTCTCATTCAAGTGCAGGAGCCCAAGGACTTGGGCCATCTTCCACTGCTTTCCCAGGCCATAGCAGAGGCTGGATTGGAAGAGGAGCAGCCGGGACTAGAACCAGCGCCCATATGGGATGCCGGCACTGCAGGTTGCGGTTTTATCCTCTACGCCACAGCGCCGGCCCCAAGGTTGCATTATTTTTGCTCTCTGTACATCCTCTCCAGTGAAACGTCCATTCATGTCTGTTGCCCATTTTCTAGTTGTATTGTTTCCCACATTTGAGTGTTGAGATCTCTTTATATTTTCCACATACCACTCCTTTGTTGGATTTGTGGTTTGCAAATATTTTTTCCTAGTTAAAAAATTTTTTTCATTTTTTTGTTTACAGATTCAGGAGCAAAGTTGTCAATTTTTATGAGGTCCAATTTATCATTTTTTTCTTGTAATGAATTAGGCTTTCTGTATCAAGTCTAAGGACACATTGTTTAGGTTCTAAAGCTTTTCTTCTTTGTTTCTCTCTAATATTTTAAAGTTCACATCTAACATTTACGTCCATGTTCCACTTTTAGTTATTTGGAGTGTTTACAGGGATTCCTGTATTATGCTTATGTCTGCATTTTATGGGCCTGGAATGGATGCTTTGGCTGGTGTGCAATGATCACACCGATCTAAGACCAGGCTGCCCCGAGCATGGAGCCTGTGAGGGCGGCCAGCGCTCCCGGCCCTTACGATTTCTGTTTGGAGGCTTGGCGCTGCTCTCTCCCTCTTCTTTCCAGACAGTTGAGAACGGAGTCACCCACGGTCCTGGTGGAGGCTCTCACCGCTTCCAGCTCACCGTGCTTTGGTGCCCGTTACCCAGCCTCCCTGCCCCACCCTCCCCTGCCTCTCCCACTCTCCGGTGGTCACTGTTCTACACGCAGATGGACAGGTGTTAGCTTCCTCGTGTGAGACAGAACATGTGACACCTGCCTGCCTCCATCTGGCTTACTTCCCTTAACATAATGTCTTCCAGTCCCACCCAGTTTGCTGATTCTGTTTTTAAGGGCAGAACAATGGTCCTTGGTGTACATACAGCACATTGTTTTTATGCATCCAGCCATTGATAGAGACCAGGCTAGTCCCGTATCTGGGCTATTGTGGAGTGTGCTGCAGTGAGACGGGAGTGCTAGTGTCCCTCTGTCTGCTGATTCTAGTGCCTTTAGATGTGTACTTAGAGTGGGACAGCTGCGTCGTATGGTGTGTCTGGTTTCAGGTTTTTGTTTGTTTGTTTGTTTGTTTGACAAGCAGAGTTAGATAGTGAGAGAGAGAGAGAGAGAGAGAGAGAGAGAAAAGTCTTCGTTCCGTTGGTTCACTCCCCAGATGGCCGCTACAGCCAGTGCCCTGCACCAATCCATCCGAAGCCAGGAGCCAGGTGCTTCCTCCTGGTCTCCCATGCAGGTGCAGGGCCCAAGCACTTGGGCCGTCCTCCACTGCCCTCCCAGGCCACAGCAGAGAGCTGGACTGGAAGAGGAGCAACCAGGACAGAACAGTGCCCCAACTGGGACAGAACCAGTGCCCCATCTGGGACTAGACCCTGGGGTGCCAGCGCTGCAGGTGGAGGATTAGCCTAGTGGGCCGCAGCACCGGCCAGTTTCAGGTTTTTTAAGGCACTTCCATACTGTCCTCCACAGTGGCTATACCAATTTACATTCCCACCAATAGTATGTAAGAGTGCCCATTAGAATCAATCTTTTTAAAGATTTGTTTTTATTTATTTGAAAGGCAGAGTGATAGGGAGGGGAAGAAACAGAGAGAGAGAGAGAGAGAGAGAGAGAGAGAGGTCTTCCACTCCCAGTTCATTCCCCAAATGGCCGCAATGGCCAGGGCTGAGCCAGACTGAAGCCAGGAGCCTGGAACTCATCTGGGGGTCCTCCTTGTGAGGCACGGGCCCAGCTGCTGGAGCCATTTTCCACTACCCAGGTGCGTTAGCAGGGAGCTGGGTGAGAAGAGAAGCAGAGCCGGGACTTGGTCCAGTGCTCTGATGTGGGATGTCAGTGCTGCTGGACCCTGGGATCAGTGATCAAGTATGGATTGGACGATATCCCCCTATGAGGTTGTAGCCCGGCAGTAAAAACTAAAGGTCAATGTCAGACCTCTTTGGGTATTTCAGGAGGAAGGAAGAATTATTTTGAATGAAGTGACCAGATAACATGATGAAAAGAAATATTTTGCTTCAATTTCCTGAATGCTTTATCAAATTCTCACTCATTTTGAGCTGTGGGTGTCTAAGCAGCAAGGACTACCTTAGAAAGCACAAAAAATAAAATCCCAATGCTTATGCACTAAAGAGCTCCAGCTGCTGCCTGTTGTACCATCTGACAAACATGCTGGTGGCCAGCCCCGCCATTTTCACGCGGCACGTTGGACCCAGGGTCAGCAGCCCATGGCCTGTGGTCCCTGTGTGACCAGCTGCCCATTTTTGTGAGGTGGTAGTGGAATACACCCACTGCCGCTCATGGACTCTGGGCCTCACCTGCTCTCCCGATGCAAAGGCAGTGTGGACCGCTTGAGACAGCCTGGGCGAGCCAGCAAGTGTAAGGTGTCCAGCACCTGGCCGTTTACAGCCAGTGGTGTTGGCCTTGCTCGTGGCTGCTAAACACCGAGACAGCCGTGGAGAGGACCAGAGCATGAAACACGCACTGCCTTCCCCGCATCATTTGTAACGTCTACCAGGACAGGGCAATGCTTTCTTCAGAAGCTGGAATTCCTAGCATCCAGCCCTGAGCTTTGTCCCCAAACCTACCCTCAGATCTTGTGTTCCTAAGCAAATGTATGTGGTGTTTGGTAACAGACACCCAAAAAGTTCAGAAAAACCTTTCTCTAAATGTGCGTTTTATTAATCTCTAACTTAAAAAATGCAAAATAAGCAATCTCCAGTCTTCGTGGTTCCAAGAACTTAACATTTTGTGACTCAGAAAGCTAGCAACGCTCGTTCCAGATCTCCTGTCGACATCAAGCAGAACAGTGCTGAGAACGGAGCCAAGTGTGGGCCCTCCCAGGGGAGTTTAAAACGGCACATTGTCTTCTTGTCCCAGAACACGACACTGCTTTGGTGGAGGGTAGGGTATGGGGCTGTGCCGGTCATTGGGTTATTCTAGGTCAGCTCCACACTGCTCTGTAATCTGCAGGCCCCGTTTCTGCATTGCCAGCTGGCTTCCAGGTGGTTCTGCCCACAGAAGCAAGAGGGGGACACGAGGAAGCAAGAGGAGAGGGAAGAGGCTTACTGCCATGTGCTGATTCTTCTAACAGTTTTGTTTGTTTATCTATTTGCTTCTTTATTTGCAAGGCAGAGTGACAGCGAGAGAAGGAGACAGATAGAAAATAGAGAGAGTATAGAGCAGACAGAGAGAAGAGAGATCTTCCGTCCATTGGTTCACTCCCGAAATGAGCGCAACAGCTGGGGCTGGGCCAGACAGAAGCCAGGAGCCGGGAACTCCCTCGGGATCTCCCATGTGGCTGGCGGGAATCCAAGTATTTGGGCCATCATCTGCTGTCTCCCAGGATGCATGTTAATGCAAAGCCAG
This sequence comes from Oryctolagus cuniculus, assembly GCF_964237555.1. Classification (NCBI taxonomy): domain Eukaryota; kingdom Metazoa; phylum Chordata; class Mammalia; order Lagomorpha; family Leporidae; genus Oryctolagus; species Oryctolagus cuniculus. The sequence continues at coordinate 107,823,144 of NC_091439.1, forward strand.
GTCTTGAGCCAGGCACGCCAGTCCGGGGTAAGGGCAGCCCAAGGTGCAGCTCCCTCCACTCTGCTGCAATGCCAGTCCCTCCCTGTCTCTTGCAGCAGTGCCCCCGTGATGGCCCTTTGTCTGCCCCGGTGGAGACAGCTGGCCCCAGTCCCCAGCCTCACACACTCTCAGAACAGCCATCTGGTTCCCCTGCCCTGAGCCCTTCCTGCCAGGGCCTGGTCCTCCCAGTTCCCTTTGCTACCTGGACCCCGGAGGGTTGCCCTCTCGGCATGCCACCTGTTGCTCCCTTTCTGATTCTCACTTCGCCAGTACTAGTTTAGCCTACTTTTTTCTTCTTAATTTTTTTATTGTTTGTATTTATTTGAAAAAGAAAGAGAGGGCGAGACCTACAGCCAGCTGGTTCAATCCCCAATGCCCACAACAGCCAGGGCTGAAGCTAGGAGCCTGGAATTCAATCTGGGTCTCCCACATGGGTGGCACTGACTTAATTACTTGAGCTGTCACCTGCTACCTCCCAGGGTCTGGTCTACATTAGCAGGAAGCTGGAATTTGGAACTGGGACTCAAACCCAGGCACTCTAACATGGGATATGGGCCTCCCAACAGGCAGTAGCTGCTAGGCCAAATGCCTGTCCCAAAGTATTTTTCTTCCCTAAACTTCTCATGAAGTTACTGGATAGCCCCAAAAGCTGTATTCAGAATCAGTGCATGCTTTCAAAGGGAGCTTCTCAAGGAAGAAGACTTGAAAACTCGAGGCACTGTTGGGGAGTGGTGATGCATGCGTATTTTTTTAGGATAAACTTCTCTTTTAATGCATTTTTAACGTTTAATTCTTTTTTTTTTAAAGATTTATTTATTTATTTGAAAGGCAGAGTTACACACACACACACACACACACACACAGGTCTTCCATCTGCTGGTTCACCCTCCAAATGGCCGCAACGGCCAGAGCTGCACTGATCCGAAGCCAGGAGCCAGGTGCTTCCTCCAGGTCTCCCACATGGGTGCAGGGGCCCAAGGACTTGGACCATCTTCCACTGCTTTCCCAGGCCATAGCAGAGAGCTGGATCGGAAGAGGGGCAGCTGGGACTAGAACTGGCAGCCATATGGGATGCCGGCACTGCAGGCAGAGGCTTAGTCCACTATGCCACAGCGCCAGCCCCTGCATATTGTGCTTCCAACCTTTTAAATGCTCTACCGAAGTTGTAGAATTTACTAGTTATATATATATATATGTGTGTGTATACACACACACACACATACCCTCTTACAAATTCTTAAACATTTCCTGCTTTTTCATGCAAGACCGGAGAGAACAAAATTCGTTAATTGTGTTGTGACTGCCAGCACGTGTTAAGTAACAACTTGGAGAGTCACGTGGGGACCCACCAGGCGTTGGCTGAGCACCAGGAGGTCCTGCAGGCACATGGAAAGCAGCACTTGGACAAGGACAGAGTCCTGGTGTAGCACTTAATCCTGCAGGGGCAGGACACGGTGCTGGTGGAACAGTGCCCCGGACCCCGTGGTGCTGCCTCTGGAGCTTGGGGGGGAGTGGGATGCGGCATAGTGGGGGTAGGTCATTGCTCTCCCATTCCAGGTGCCCAAGGTCTGGAAGACGTGGATCCCATGCACCTAGACTCAGCTATAAGGGGCTGGCGCTGTGGCTCGGCGGGTTCACGCCATATGGGATGCCGGTTCAAGACCCGGCCGCTCCACTTCCCATCCAGCTCTCTGCTGTGGCCTGGGAAAGCAGTGGAGGATGGCCCAAGTCCTTGGGTCCCTGCACCCATGTGGGAGACCTGGCGGAAGCTCCTGGCTCCTGGCTTCGATCAGCACAGCTCTAGCTGTTGCGGTCAACTGGAGAATGAACCAGTGGATGGAAGACCTCTCTCTGTCTCTCTCTGCCTCTCCTTCTCTCTGTATAACTCTTTCAAATAAATAAATAAATCTTAAAAAAGAAAACCCAGCTGTGGCTGGACCTGTGGGTGCATCATATGGTCTTGGTAAGCTTCAGTTCTTCTTAGCCGTTTGCTTGGGTTCACACAGGTAGCTTCCTAGTGGTTTGTTGCATTCTGTGGGCATTCCTTTCCTTTAGGTAAATTAAGCTCTTAAGTCCATAGAACCCCCTCTATTCATTCATCAACATCTCCGGGTGCTGGCTATGCAGCATAAACCAACAAGAATCACTCTCCTTTTGGAGTTTACCTGGGAGAGGAGGATCGTGAACAGAACTCAAGTTGGCGCTGGCGCTGTGGTGCAGAGGGTTAAGCCACCATCTGCCTCTCCGCATTCCATATGAGAGCTGATTCCAGTACCCACTGATCCACTTCCCATCCAGCTCCCTGCTAACACGCCTGGGAAGGCAGCAGAGGATGGCCCAAGCGCTTGGGCCCCTGCACCTATGTAGGAGACCAGGAAGAAGTTCCAGGCTCCTGGCTTCAGCCTGGCTCCGCCCTCGACATTGCAGCCATCTGGGGAGTGCACCAGGGGATGGAAGATCTCTGTCTTACAGAGACGTTTGAGAGCTGCCTTTCAAATATATAATACATTTATAAAAAATAATTCGGCCGGCACTGCGGCTCACTAGGCTAATCCTCCGCCTGCGGTGCCAGCACCCTGGATTCTAGTCCTGGTTGGGGAGCTGGATTCTGTCCCAGTTGCTCCTCTTCCAGTCCAGCTCTCTGCTGTGGCCCAGGAAGGCAGTGGAGGATGGCCCAGGTCCTTGGGCCCTGCACCTGCATGGGAGACCAGGAGGAAGCACCTGGCTCCTGGCTTCAGATCGGCACAGCGCCCCGGCCGGCCGTAGTGGCCATTTGGGGGGTGAACCAACGGAAAAGGAAGACCTTTCTCTCTGTCTCCCCCTCACTGTCTAACTCTGCCTGTCAATAAATAAATAAATAAATAAAATCTTTTTAAAAAAGCAAATAATAAATCCTTAAAAGTCTTCCCCAGGCGTTCTCACCCTTACAGCTCCGAGTCTAGCGTTGAGACCACTTCTCATCTCCCAGGCAAAGCCTTCTCCGGCCCCGCCCAGCCCCGCCCATCGCCCATTGCCCCGCCCCAGACCCGCCCATCTCGCCCCAGCCCAGCCCCTGCCCGGCCCCGCCCTCCTCGCTGCCCAGCCCTTCGCCCCTCCCCAGACCCGCCCTGCTCGCCGCCCCGCCCACCGCCCCGCCCCCAGCCCCGAGCTCCCGGTGCGCGTGGCGCCGTCCGCGGGGTCCGCGCAGTCCCGGCGGCCCACGACGTGGGGAGGATGGCGCTCGCGGAGCTGCGCTTGGTGCTGTTGCTCTTGGCCGGGGCCCTGGCAGGTAGCGCTCCCTGAGGGCCAGGCGAGCAGCCACCCGCGCCGGGGCGCCTCGGGGGGAAGCATCGGGCCGGCGCCGCGCTGTCCCGGCTCCGGGAGATTTAGGCCACCGGCCCCGCGCGCCCGTTAGTGGCGGTTCCCCGCCGTGGGCGCTGCCCCGAGGACCCGGCGGCGCCCCTTGGTTGGTAGCCGGCTGGGCCAGCCGCTGCTTCAGCGTGTGCCCCCGTCTGCTCGTGGTGTCTTGGAGCAGGGTGGTTGTGCCCAGGCCCGCGTGTTGGGTTTGTAGAGTCCGCGGGGGACGTCCGGGGCCTTGCAGTGGAGAGTGGCCCTGAGAAGGGGCCGAGTCTGGCCAGAGCCCGGGCGTGGGCCCCGGCTGCCGGGTCGGTTCTCCCCAGGTCGGGTGGGGACCGGAGTGGCCGTGCGTCCTGCGCCGTGGACAGCAGCCCGTGTGGGGGCGCTGGCTGGGGACGAGAGGAGGATGTGGCTCGAAGCTCACCAGCCGGCTCCGGCCCTGTTCTGTAATCTGCCTCTGTTTTCCTCTTTCAGCCTCTGCGGACTCTCAGTTCGGGCAGCCTTCAGAGTATAGAACAGTAAGTGGGAAACCACTCGCGTTTTCCTCGTGGACACCGGGAGACGCGAACCGCTTTGCTTGGGGGCTGGTGTTAGGGTCTGATCTGCCGTTTTACGAACTGTCGTCTGCTTTAGAAAGCCGGTGCTCGCTGGCCCATCTTGTCCCTCCCTCCCTCTCTTCCCGCCCCCCTTTCCTTCCTTCCTTTCAATAAATGCATTTACTGAATTTTTTCAAAGATTTATTTATTTGAAAGGCAGTTACAGACACCACCCCCTATCCTCCACCCCCAGAGAGAGAGAGAGAGTTTTCATCCACTGGTTCATTCCCCAAATAGCCACAATGACCCAGGCTGAGCCATGCCACAGCTAGGGGCCTGGAACTCCATCTGGGCCTTCCATATGGGTGACGGGGCCCCAAGTACTTGGTCCCTCTTCTGCTGCTTTCCCAGGCGCAGTAGCAGGAGGTTGGCTCGAGATGGAGCAGCCGGGACTCGAACCCTCATCCATGTGGGATGCTGGTGTCGCAGGCAGGGGCAGCCGGCTAACCCTTTGGATTCAGATAGGAGTGTAACTTTTCCTTGAAAGTAGTTCAGTCTTCACTGGCCTCAGAGCTGTGCTTGCTTTTTTGTCTTCTCTAGTAATTCAAGAAGTCCATGGCTGGAGAGTTGTGCTTTATCACATCAATCTGTGGGTGTCAATGGCACAGCGCTCCCAGGAGAACAAGCCAAGGCTGTTTACTGAGAGCTTGCAGAGCAAGGGAGCAGCCTGGTATGGGAGAGGGACAGGCGCGGGTCATGCCGAGCAGCCATGGGGCTTTCCATGTCAGGCAGCCTCCGGCTGGCCTTAAGGTGGAGTCAAGGACGAAAGGTAGGAAGCGCCGTCGGTTCAGGAAGTCCCGGCCTTCTGGTGCTGATTGCTGTCTGGCTTCCTGGCCTGTTGCTGGCGGGAGCCGCCTGGCTTCCTCGAAGGCTGACTTGGGCTGGTTTTGCTATGCTGCGGCTTAGTTTCCCGGGCAGGTGGCTACAGTTCTTTTTCTACGAGGAGTGTTTCAAGAATGTTATGGGAAAGGTGTATTATGAACAAGCTATGCATGGACTTCAAAAAGTTTGCACCGAAGTTAGCTTATTTGTTTTTGTTTTAAGATGTATTTATTTGAAAGGCTGAGAGACAGAGGGAAAAGGGAGACAGATCTTCTCACTCCTCAAATGACCACAACTCTGCGCCAGCTCTGGGCCAGGCTGAAGCCAGCAGCCAGGAACTCCATGTGGGTCTTGGATGTGGGTGGCAGGGGCCCAAGGACTTGGACCATCTTCCACTGCCTGCCCGCAAGCATTAACAGGAACCTGGATTGAGTGGAGTACCAGGACTTGAACCTGTACTCTGATGTGGGATGGTGGCACGGTAGGCAGTGGCTTAACCTGATGAGCCACAGTGCCAGCCCCAAGCCTGTCTTTTAGTCGCATTTTCTGTGACCTTTTTCAAGTCCCCTTGGAGGATCTGGTTGTTACCTGTCTGCGCATTCAGTCTCCATTCTCACGGTGACCTTGTCAGATAGCTGTTGCTGGATTAACATCAGCGGGTTAAGCCACTGCAGGTGTTTGGGCGGTAGTTGACCTCTTCCAGGAAGGCTTCCAGCCCTGCGTCCTTCCTCCAAAGCACACAGACATGCACTTTCTCTGTGCTGCTGTTGAATACGGTGCCGTCATCACCGTGGCACCCATGTGCCCCGCCCTGTTCCACATGCTTTCTGTGTTCCATCTTTGCTAACACTGTGAGGTGGGCATGATTACCCCGTGGTGAGGGTCACTTGGGTATTATAGAACCAAACTTCCAGTCCAGGCAGTCTGACTGCGGGTCCTGTGCTTCTCACTACCCCGGCCTGGAACTGAATTGTGATTCCTCATTCACCTGTCTCCCGGCAAGGAAGCCACACTGCAGGGGTCAGACATGATGGCCCGCAGGGCCCAGTTCTCAGCTCCCTGTGGGTGCCCAGTAGTGCTCTTGGGTCACGTGACTCAGTTACCTTGGGTCTGGTCTCCTTTCAGAAAAAGAATCCCCCTGCCTTTGTCTCGGGGTGAGGTGAGTGTGGTGCCCACGGTGTGTGAAGTGTGAGGACATGGTCCCACTCAGGAGGCAGGGCAGGTGCGCAGGGCCTGCCCGGTTTAGAAGGATTATTAAAAGGGTGACTCACCAGGGAGCTCCTTGGTTTTTCCTGTCCATTTCCATTGCTACTTGCCAAGTTGCAGCCCCCATTACCTCTCGCCTAGGTTTGCTTAGAAACCCCCAGCTTGGCCGGCGCCGCGGCTCACTAGGTTAATCCTCCGCCTGTGGCATCGGCACACCAGGTTCTAGTCCCAGTCGGGGCACCAGATTCTGTCCCAGTTGCTCCTCTTCCAGTCCAGCTCTCTGCTGTGGCCCAGGAAGGCAGTGGAGGATGGCCCAAGTGCTTGGGCCCTGCACCCCATGGGAGACCAGGAGAAGCACCTGGCTCCTGGCTTCGGATCAGCGCAGCACACCAGCCACAGCACAGCGGCCATGGTGGCCATTTGGGGGGTGAACCAACGGAAAAGGAAGACCTTTCTCTCTGTCTCTCTCTCTCACTGTCTAACTTTGCCTGTCAAAAAAATTAAAAAAAAATATATATATATATATAAAGAAACCCCCAGCTGGTCTTCCCAACCCTCTTGCTATGGCAACTGGAACTCCGACCTTGAGCCTAGCATGTCCTTGTGCAGACCCTGCCGGACTTCCTGTTGCCCTCAGAGCAAGTGCCCCGAATGCAGACTGCCCTTCTACCTAGCCCCTCTGCTGCCCTCTCTCAGCTTGCGCTCCTCCCTCCGCATCCCAGTGTCACGCTGTTTCCATCCCTGGCTCTCTGAAGTGAGCCTTCCGTTTCCGACACTGTTCCTTGTCTTTGCGGCTGAATGTTAAGCTCAGTTTGTTTTTTTAAAGATTTATTTATTTGCTTAAGAGGCTTAGTTAGAAAGAGATACAGACAGAGAGAGAGAGAGACTTCCATGGTTCACTGCCCAGATAGCCACAATGGCTGGAGCTGGGCTGATCTGAAGCCATGAGCCAGGAGCTTCTTCCTGGTCTCCCACATGGGTGCAGGGGTCCAAGCACTTGGGCCATCCTTTACTGCTTTCCCAGGCCATAGCAGAGAGCTGGATTGGAAGAGGAGCAGCTGGGACTTGAACTGGTACCCATATGGGATACTGGCACTGCAGGCAGATACTTAACCCAGTATGCCACTGCACTGGCCTCTGTTCTCTTAATTTTATTTTTGGATTATTTCTTGCTAGTGTGCAGAATAAAGTTGATTTTTGTACATTGATTTTTGTATCCTATAATTTTGTGAACTTGGTTATTCTATGTTTTTTGGTGGGTATTCCTTAGGACTTTCTACATATAAGATTGGTATCTTTGAATACAGTTTTACTTCATTTTCAGTCTTTGATTTTATTTATTTTCTTTGCCCAATTGTCCTGGTGAGAAGCTTCAGTACAGTGTTGAATACAGGAGGCGAGAGTGGACATTTTTGACTTGTTTCTGGTTGTAGGGAAAAGCATGTAGTCTTTTACCATTAAGTAAAATACTTCCTGTGTTTTTTTTTCTTTAAAATAGTGCCTTTTATCAGGTTGAACAAGTTCCCTTCTATTCCTAGTTTGTTTAGTGCTTTTAAAGATTCATTTGTTTTTATTTATTTAAAAGACAGAGGGAGATCATCCATGCACTGGTTCGTTCTTCAAATGTCTCCAGCAGCCAGGGCTGGGCCAGGTCAAAGCTGGGAGCCCAGAACTCAATCCAGGTCTCCCACGTGGATGGCAGGGACCCAAGTACTTGAGCCATCATCTGCTGCTTCCCGGGGTGCGCATTCGCAGGAAGCTGAATCGGAAGTGAGAGTCTAGATTCTGGCACTTCTGGTACAGTACGCGGGCATCCTAACGGGCCACAAGGCCCCCCCTGCCACGAACTTTTCTGAAGTGTTTGTGTCTCAGAAACAGAGCAGGTCGTCTATTAAGCTTTGGTTGAAGTGGGACTCTGCCCCGTGGTCTGATTACCATACCAGTTCCAGTCCTGGCCCTGCTGGAGACAAGCGGCTAGTGATGGACTATCCCAAAACGTGAGTGGTGCTGAGTGTGTGAAACCCCGCTTTAAAGAAACCAAAGTGGAGCTCGTAGACGATAGGTTATGGATATCAGCTGTGGCAGCACACAGAACTCATGATTAGTGACACATTCAAAGAAACCTGGACTTTTGCATTGGAAAAATTCTCCCTCTCTCTCTCTTTCTCTGTCTCTTTTTTTGCAGAAAATAGAAATATTTTTGTGGAATATCTCTAAGAATTCGAGGGACACTCTAGACCTTACTCCCCCTGAGCTATTTTGTAATGAGTGTGTCGCAATTCATTCTCTGTCTTCTGTCTCCCTTCCTCTTCCAGCCGAACTGCGCGCAGTATAAGTTACCAGGCTGCCCCAGGGACTTCAACCCCGTGTGTGGAAGCGACATGTCCACTTACCCCAACGAATGCACTCTGTGCATGAAGATCAGGTAACGGGGCGTTGTGGCCGCGACAGCGCGGCAGCTGCAGCTCTGTTCTTTTCTTGGGTTTAGATTCCTCCTTAGGAGGCTGTGACTTTTCCTGTTTTTTTTTTTTTTTTTTTTTTTTTTTTTTTTTTAAGACTTTTTTTTTTTTTTTTAAGATTTATTTATTTGAAAGACAGATACAGAGAGAGGTAGAGACAGAGAGAGAGGTCTTCCATCTGCTGGTTCACTCCCCAGATGGCTGCAATGACCGGGGCTGTGCCCATCTGAAGCCAGGAGCCAGGAGCTTCTTCCGGGTCTCCCACACGGGTGCAGGGGCCCAAGGACTTGGGCCATCTTCCACTGCTTTCCCAGGCCATAGCAGAGAGCTGGGTTGGAAGAGGAGCAGCTGGGACTAGAACCGGCGCCCATGGCTGTGACTTTTCCTTACACTTAAGCCTCAAATGTGACATGAGTAGTTCTAGTTCTGACTGACATTTACAAAGCCGCAGATCCTCAGTGCGTTTTCCTGGTCGGAGTTGGAGGATGAGGTAGGCGCTCAGGCAGCTGCTGACCAGCTCAGCCAGTGGGGGCACCTCCGTCCTTAAGGGTGCAGGGAGGAGCTGAGCTCTGCAGAGCATTCAGTCTTTGCAACTCAGAAGGTGCGTGCAGACGGCCTGCCCACGTGGTCCTGCCGGTCTGGAAGCAGGAGCCCTGACAGGTGTGTGCTACCTGTCTCCCTTCAGGTAACACACACACAGCTCCCAGGGGCCCTGGGTCCGCCTCTGGGGGCGTGACTTTGTATAGCAGGGGTCCATTCTCAACCGCAGCCTTTACCCAGACACCTCGGCCATCTCTGAGTGAGTCTTTGGGGTGCATGCCCTAGGGTGAGGGAAAAAGGGGCAGAAAGGGGACTTTCACTCTGGGAGAAATCTAGTATGTAGTGATGGGTCTTTTAAAAATGAAAAAAAAATTTTATTTGAAAGTTAGAGACAGAGATCTGACATCTGCTGGTTCAGTTCCCAAATGCCAGCAACAGCTGGTGCTGGAGCAGGCTGGAGCTAGGGGCTAGGCATTCCTCCAGGTCTCCTTCACCAGCGGGAGTGTTTGGAGGAGTTACGCTGCACCTGCTACCTCCCAGAGTGTGTGTTAGTGGGCAGCAGAGCTGGGACTCGAACCCAGGGATTACCATTTGGGATGCCTGCCCCATTGCCTGCCCTGGCATGAGTTTTTTAAGAGAATTATTTACGTTAATTAATTTGAAATGCAGAGAGGATGGGGGAGAGACAGAGTGATCTTCCACCTGCTGGTTCTATCCCCAAGTGCCTTCAATGACTAGGGCTGGGCCAGGCCAAAGCCAAGAGTCTATTTTAAAAAATATTTTATTTATTTAATTTTTAATATTTATTTAATATTATTTAATATTTTATTTATCTATCAGCATTACAGAGAGGCAGAGGCAGAGAGAGAGAAGAGGAAAGGAGGGGAGGGGAGGGGAAGAAAGAGAGGAGAAGGAGAGAAAGGGAGAGGGGGAGGGGGAGAGGGAGAGAGAGAAGAGGAGAGGAGGTCTTTCATCCACTGGTTCACTCCCCAAATGGCCACAACGGCCGGAGGTGGGCTAATCTGAAGCCAGGTATCAGGAGCTTCTTCCAGGTCTCCCCAGGTGCAAGGGCCCAAGGACATGGGTCATCTTCTGCTTTCCCAGGCCATAGCAGAGAGCTGGAAGGGAAGCAACGGAGCAGCCGGGACTTGAACTGGTGCCCATGTGGGATGTCAGCACTGTAGGCGGTGGCTTCACCCATTAAGCCACAGCACTGGCCCCAGCCGAGAGTCTAGAACTCCACCTGGGTCTCCCATGTGGATGGCAAGGGCCCAAGCACCTGAGCCATCATCTTCTGCCTCTCAGAATGCATTAGCAAGGAGCTGGATCCGAAGTGGAGCAGCAGGGTCTTGAACCGGCACTCCAATATGGATGCCAGTGTCACAAGCTATAGGTGAACTGTGCACCCCGGTGCCAGCCCCCAGCCTGGTGGGTAATGATTGTGCTTTTATGGTTGTTCCATTGCAGGGAGGACGGCCATGATATCAAAATCATCCGAAGTGAACCATGCTGAGGGCCGTGTCCAGAAGAGAAGGGGGAGGCACCACCCTCCCTGCCCGCCAGATGGACTTCAATCCCCCACCTCCCCCTTTGAGATTGTTAACCCACGTGTTCTGAGAGGAGACGTGGGCGAGAGCCATGTGTAGTGATGGAGAACTAAAAAAAGATCCTTTGCCCCTGTAATTGAACTTATTACCTAGCTGACCCATGTGTTGCTTTCTTTCCTTGTAATAAAATCACCATCGAATTCAGTGACTGCTGTTCTCTGTTGGGAATGCCATGCCCTCTGTAGGCGAGGCAGATTTTTATCTACATTCTTTTAGGGTGGAATGAGTGATAGGAGAATTGAATGGCTGTGATCAACAGAAAAAAGGACACACGTTTATCTAATACAAGTTATATGTGCATGGGTCTTCCGGAAGACATGGAGACCCCGGGACCCAGAGCTGAATCCCTGTGTACGGAGTGAGTTGGGTGAACGCTGGCGCTGTGACAGGTGAAGGGAGTGGGCAGAGAGGTGGACGGGAGGAGGAGGCTCAGGCTGGCAGATTGGCCACTGCAGCCTCCCGCGGTCTCAGCGTCCAGTCCACGATGGTAGCAATGGACCCTCGCCTCTGGTGTGTGTGTGTGGGGGGGGGCTGCTCTCCTGTGGGGCTTTCCCCTCCTGCTCCCCAGAAACAAGGAGGCTCAGAGAGATCGTGCCCTGTTGTCATCCACGTGCCCCTAGCCCCGAACAGCCATGGTGGCTGAGCATCTGTCTGGGGGTGGCCTGGCCTCCCTCCGTCTCCTCCCACTCTGGTCTCCAGCAAGGGTGGATTTCCCCAAGTGAGGGTGGGTAACTGTCGAAGGGCAGGGTTAGTCCCAGTTCCCCCCGGTGCAGGACTTCCTTTGGGAACAGTGGTTCTCCATCCAGGGTGACTTTTCCCTTGGGACACCTGGATGGCTGGAGGCATCTCTGGTGTCACGGGTGAAGTTCAGGTGCTACTGACCCCTGGTGGATAGAGGCCAGAACTGCTTCCGAACACTGCCAGGCACAGCACCGCCCCAGTGACAAGGAGTTGTCAGTCCAAAACGTCAGCAGTGCGGAGGCTGAGACCCTGTGTTTCAGAGGCTGGTAGATTTTGAAGGGAAACAGGCCCACAGGGGAAGACAGAGCTGCCCCAGTTGACAGGGCCCGGGCCACCCGGCTCTGAGTCTGCCTAGGGCCCTGCTCCTGGGGGCTGCAGAGACAAGGAAGCAGGGAGTGGTTGTGACATTTCCTGAGGTTCCTTACGGCTTACAGGTTTTCTACAAATGACATATGCTTTCTGGAAAATTCTAACCATTTAAAAATAGACGTGGCCGGCGCCGTGGCTCACTAAGCTAATCCTCCGCCTAGCGGCGCCGGCACACCGGGTTCTAGTCCCGGTCGGGGCGCCGGATTCTGTCCCGGTTGCCCCTCTTCCAGGCCAGCTCTCTGCTGTGGCCCGGGAGTGCAGTGGAGGATGGCCCAAGTGCTTGGGCCCTGCACCCCATGGGAGACCAGGAGAAGCACCTGGCTCCTGCCATCGGATCAGCACAGTGTGCCGGCTGCAGTGTGCCGGCCGCGGCGGCCATTGGAGGGTGAACCAATGGCAAAGGAAGACCTTTCTCTCTGTCTCTCTCTCTCACTGTCCACTCTGCCTATTAAAAAAAAAAAAAAGTAAAAATAGACGTGCCCCTGGCTCTTCTATGTACATGTATGCAAAATCCCACGGACACAGAGTGCTGTAAGCTTCCTTCTCCCCTTCAATGTGGGGTGTAGAGTTTTCACACTGACATCTGTAGCTCCTCTAACAGCCGCACGTAGCGTACCTAAGTGTGTCCGAATCCGCTCAGTGCCTGACGACCTGCGCCGGGGTGGTTTATTTGGGGTCTGTCGGTTGAAGGTAGGGCAGCCCCAACGCGGGTCAGCAGAACTGGAGGGGAGCAGACTCGGCACAAAGACGCCGGACGCCGGCGCTCACAGCCAGGTTCCTCTTCGACCCCTGTGAGGATTAAGTAAGGAGAAACCAGGGCACCGGTGCAAGTTTAAGGAAAACAGAATGAAAAGATACATCTTTTTGACACAGAATTTTCAAATCCATGCATATGAGAGATTTTCAGTAAGCTCCTGAAAAATTCATGGTGTGAAAAAATTGCGTGGATTTCTACTTTTTTTCCACCAAAATAAACATTTTTATTCCATTTTCTATGGACTTCTGGAAGTACCCTTGTATCTGAGGTTCTTAGAAAGCATACAATCTTGGTTGTATTACGGAAAACTATATAAAACTTGCTTTTTAAGTTTTTATTTTTATAATTTTTTAAATATATATTTATTTGAAAGGCAGAGTTACAGAGACAGAGACAGAGAGAGAGATCCACTGGTTCACTCCCCAAATGGCCTCAATGGCCAGGGCTGGTCCAGACCGAAGCCAGGAGCCAGGAGTTTCTTCAGGGTCTCTCATGTGGGTGCAGGGGCTCAAACATTTGGGCCATCCTCCACTGCTTTCCCAGGCGCATTTGCAGGGAGCTGGATTGGAAGTGGAGCAGCTGGGACTCAAACAGGTGCCCTTATGGGATGCCAATGCCACAGGCCACAGCTTCACCCTCTATGCCACAGCACCAGGCCCGTTTTCTAAAATTTCTTTCTTTCTTTCTTTCTTTCTTTCTTTCTTTCTTTCTTTCTTTCTTTCTTTCTTTCTTTCTTTCTTTCTTTCTTTCTTTCTTTTTTTACTGGTTTAGAACTTTTATTTTGGGCTGGCGCCGCAGCTCAGTAGGCTAATCCTCTGCCTAGCGGCTCCGGCACACCAGGTTCTAGTCCCGGTCGGGGCGCCAGATTCTGTCCCAGTAGCTCCTCTTCCAGGCCAGCTCTCTGCTGTGGCCCGGGAGTGCAGTGGAGGATGGCCCAAGTCCTTGGGCCCTGCACCCCATGGGAGACCAGGAGAAGCACCTGGCTCCTGCCTTCGGATTGGTGCAGTGCCGCCGGCCGTAGCAGCCACTTAGGGGGTGAACCAACGGAAAAAGGAAGATCTTTCTCTCTGTCTCTCTCACGAACTCTTCCTGTACAAAAAAAAATTGATTTTAGTCAAGAGGCAGAGAGACAGAGAGTGAGCAAGTTCCTGTCTGCTGATTCCCTCCCCCAGATGGCTGCAACACCCAGGGCTGGTCTAGGCCAGCGCCAGCAGCCTGGAACGCAATCCAGGTCTTCTTCATGGGTGACAAGGCCCCATGTACCTGAGCCCTCAGTGACCACCTCCCAGAGTGCACATTAGCAGGAAGCTGCGACTGGGCATGGAGCCGAGACTCAAATCCAGTCATTCCCATATGGACGCTGGTGTCTTGATTGGCATCTTGATCCCTAGGCCAAACACCTGCCTCTTACTTACTTTTTTAAAAGAATTATTTTATTTCTTTGAAAGACAGAGAGAGGTAGAACCAGAGAAAGAGAGAGGTCTTCCATTCCACTGGTCCTCTCCCCAAATGACCACAATGGCCAGAGCTGAGCTGATCTGAAGCCAGGAGCCAGGAGCTTCCTCTGGGTCTCCCATGTGGGTGCAGGGGCCCAAGGAGAGAAGGAGAGGCAGAGAGAGAGAGAGAGGTCGAGAGAGAGAGAGAGGTCTTCCATCTGATGGTTCACTCCCCAGTTGGCCGCAGTGGCCTGAGCTGCACTGATCCGAAGCCAGGAGCCAGGATCTTCTTCAAGGTCTCCCACACCGGTGTAGGGGCCCAAGGATTTGGGCCATCTTCTACTGCTTTCCCAGGCCACAGCAGAGAGCTGGCTTGGATGTGGAGCAGCCGGGACTCAAACCGGTGCTCATATGGGATGTGGGCATTGCAGGCGGTGGCTTTACATGCTAGGCCACAGCGCCAGCCCCTAGTATCCTTTCTTAAGGAAGCACTTGTTTTGTTTGTCTTTCTAAAAGATGTATTTATTTCTGCAAAAGGCAGAATGATAGAGAAAAAAGAGGGAGAGAGCTTCAAATGCTATGGTGTGAAAGTTTGTGTTCCTCCAAAGCTCATGTTGAAGCTTAATCCCCAGTGTGATAAGTGTGATAGTGTTAACAGGCGGAGCCTTTGGTGGGTGGGACCACCATAGACAGCCCCCACCATCAGGCAGCTCCAGCCTGGAGAGCCGCAGGCCCCTCAGTCCAATGTGTGAGAGCTGCTGTGTGCACCACATCTAACTAAGCCACTGGCCAGGGCAGCCCAGAGCCACAGGGGTCCAACCTCTCCCTCGATGGGTCTGCAAAGCAGGAGGTGGAGTCCAGGTTATCCTAGAACCTTAGATTTAGCCTTCTCCCTAGGGCTCTTGGATTTGGTAGAGACCTGTTGCCCTTTTCTTCTTTCCTGATTTTCCTGTCTATTCCATGCCTGTCTCACTCATATATATTTAAGATGTATTTATTTATTTGAAAGGCAGAGCTACATAGAGGCAGAGGCAGACACACACACACACACACACACACACACACACAGAGTGAGCTTCCATTCACTGGCTCACTCCCTAGATGGTCCCAACGGTTAGAGCTGTGCCAATCCAAAGCCAGGAGCTTCTTCTGGGTCTCTCATTGTGGGTGCAGGGGCCCAAGGATGTGGGCCACTTTCTACTGCCAGCAGAGAGCTGGATCGGAAGTGGAGCAGCTGGAACTCGAACCAGCACCCATAAGGGATGCCGGCACTGCAGGCGGTGGCTTTATCTGCTACGCCACATCACCAGCCCCATAACTTTTATATTCTGGAAGCCCACGACAGGTTTGGTTTCATAGGCTCACAGCTGGCATGTGTGTGTATGTGTGTGTGTGTGTGTGTACGGGGGGCATTGTCTCAGGATGAATTGGGCCTTGGTTTTCTGCCACCATTTGGATGAGATTTAGATAAGATTTTTTTTTTTTTGACAGGCAGAGTGGACAGTGAGAGAGAGAGAGACAGAGAGAAAGGTCTTCCTTTGCCGCTGGTTCACCCTCCAATGGCTGACGCAGCCGGCGCACCGCGCTGATTCGAAGCCAGGAGCCAGGTGCTTCTCCTGGTCTCCCATGGGGTGCAGGGCCCAAGCACCTGGGCCATCCTCCACTGCACTCCCTGGCCACAGCAGAGAGCTGGCCTGGAAGAGGGGCAACCGGGACAGAATCCGGCGCCCCGACCGGGACTAGAACCCAGTGTGCCGGCGCCGCTAGGCGGAGGATTAGCCTAGTGAGCTGCGGTGCCGGCCTAGATAAGATTTTGAATTTAGATCTTAAAGTTGATGCAGGGATGAATTGAGACTTTTAGAACTATTGGGGTGGATGGAATTAATGTGTTTTGCGTGTGAGAAGAGTGTGATTATTGGGGGCCAGTCAGGGAATGCTGCGTATCACGTTTACAGTGTCATAACAATGGTCAGAGAACTCCAGTCATAACAATTTTTTTTTTGACAGGCTGAGTGGACAGTGAGAGAGAGACAGACAGAAAGGTCTTCCTTTGCCGTTGGTTCACCCTCCAATGGCCGCCGCGGCCGGCGCGCTGAGGCCGGCGCACCGCGCTGATCCAGTGGCAGGAGCCAGGTGCTTTTCCTGGTCTCCCATGGGGTGCAGGGCCCAAGGACTTGGGCCATCCTCCACTGCACTCCCGGGCCACAGCAGAGAGCTGGCCTGGAAGAGGGGCAACCGGGACAGAATCCAGCTCCCTGACCTGGACTAGAACCCGGTGTGCTGGCGCCGCAAGGCGGAGGATTAGCCTAGTGAGCCGCGGCGCCGGCCCAGTTATAACAATTAAGTTTAATGCACAATAGATTTGGGGAGCAATGTTGTTTAAGTTTGTATAGCATTATTTTGAATGTACACATGGGCCATTTAAATCACCAAATCACCTAACCGCCATTGGTAGTCTTTAGATAAAGAAGTTTTATTTTCCTGTGTTGATGGTAGAATGTCCACATACAGTTTTAAAAATGGTTGGTGCAAACAGGTGGTCCGGGGCGGGGGGGGGGGGGGCTTCCCGCCTGTGGAACTAAAGACATCTCAGAGACAAGGAGATCAAGGCTCTGTCCCAGGGTCCCCTTCACCTGTCCCAGGGTCCCCTTCACCTGTCCCAGGGTCCCCTTCACCTGTCCCTCCCCAAACCCTGCTAGCACTGAAGCCCAGCCCACAGGAAATACCCTGGTTGCAGGGTCTTCCAGGGAAATAAAGGGCCGGCCTCAACCTCATCACACACCCACACCTATACTGTGTTGCCTGGGAAGTTACTGCCAAGAGTTAGTGGAAAAGAGTTTGAAAAGAAAAGCTTATTTTGGTGGGAAGCATTTTTGAAATCCCTGCATTTTTTAAATCCTGATTTGTATTTTTCATGACTTTTTAAAAGCTTGCTTGTATGCATGGATTTCAGAATATTTTTATATCAAAATTAATTTACCCTTTAATCCTATTTTCCACTGGCTTTCTGAAGTGCCCTGTACACATCTAGAGGACACAGGCAGTAAGACACTGGAGGAAAGGAAGTTGGGGAAACTGAGGGCTCATTCCCCACCCCTCCCCTGGTGCCCAGATGGAAGCCTCTGCTTCCACATGCTCCCCAGTGGGAGGAAGCAAAATACCTATACAGTGCATTTTTTAATATTTTATTTATTTATTTGAGAGATAGAGTTAAAGACAGTGAGAGGGGCAGACAGAGAGAAAGGTCGTTCATCAGCTGGTTCACTCTCCACATGGATACAACGGCTGCAGCTGAGCCCATCCGAAGCCAGGAGCCAGGAGCTTCTTCTGGGTCTCCCATGTGGGTGCAGGGACCCAAGACTTGGGCCATCGTCCACTGCTTTCCCAGGCCATAGCAGAGAGCTGGATCGGAAGTAGAGCAGCCGGGACTTGAACCGGCGTCCACAAGGATGCGGCACTGAAGGAGGGGGCTTTTCCCACTCCACCACAGTGCTGGCCCCCACAGTGTATTTTTTGGAAATTCCATTGACAGTACACAGTATTTACAGCTGCATCAATCACCCTTGATAGTACATACCAATAATTGGATTTAGACTGTCAAATGATTCCCACATGCCAGATTATTTTCCTGTGTTGAAAATGAGACAATATTCCATTTCACGTATCTAGAGTTTTGCACCTGCTGCAGTGTTCTCAATGTATTGCACTGAAACTGGAGGCAAATTTTAAGAGAGTCTGTGGTCTAAAGCGCCAGCCTTTCAGCCTTGTGTTAAGAAAAGAAGTGAGGCTGTTCTTCAGACTCCAGGGAATTCAAAAGGTGATTTTTGGGGCCAGCATTGTGGTGCAGTGGGCTGGGCTCCCACCTGCAACACCAGCACCCCAAATCAGTGCTAATTCAGGTCCCAGCTGCTCCACTTCTGATCCAGCTCCCTGCTAATGCTCCTGGGAGAGCAGTAGAAGATGGCCCAAGTCCTTGGGCCCCTGTACCCAAGTGGGGGACCCCGATGAAGCCCATGGCTTTGGCCTGGCCCAGTCCTGGCTGTTGTGTCCATTTGGGGAATCAGCAGATGGAAGATTTATCTCTCTCTCTGTCTCTCTCTCTCTGTAATTCTGCATTTCAAATAAAGAAAATAAATCTCTTTAAAAATTAATTAATTGTTTTTTTAAGGAATACAAATTTCATAAGTACAGCTTTAGGAATGTAGTGATTCTTCCCACCATACCCGCCCTCCCACCCACACTCCCACCCCTCCCCTCCTTCCCTCTCCTCTTCCCAGTCTCATTCTCCATTAAGATTCATTTTCAATTAACTTTGTGCACAGAGAACCACACACACACACACACACACACACACACAATTTGAGAACTAGTTTTACAGTTGACTCTCATAATCCAACTCTCTGAGGGCAGAGGTCCTGCATGGGGAGTTAGTGCACAGTGACTCCTGTTGTTAATTTAACAATCAGCACTCTTATGTATGACATCAGTGACCTAAGACTTTTGCCATGAGCTGCCTAGGCTATGGAAGCCTTTTGAGTCCACAAACTCCGTCAGTATTTAGACAAGGCCACAGTCAAAGTGGAAGTTCTCGCCTCCCTTCAGATAAAAGTACATCCTTCTTCGATGGCCACTTCTTTCCGTTGGGGTCTCACAGAGGGCCGGCACTGTGGTGCTGTGGTTAACGCCCTGGCCTGGAGTGCTTGCATCTCATATGGACGCCGGTTCCAGACCCCGCTGCTCCACTTCTGATCCAGCTCTCTGCTATGGCCTGGGAAAGCAGTAAAGGATGGCCCAAGTCCTTGGGCTCCTGCACCCGCATGAGAGACCCAGAAGATGCTCCTGGCTTCGGATTGGCACAGCTCTGGCCGTTGCAGCCAACTGGGGAGTGAATCGTCGGATGGAAGATCTCTCTCTCTCTCTCTCTCTCTCTCTGTCTCTCTGCCTCTCCTCTCTGTGTTAACTCTGACTTTCAAATAAATAAATAAATCTTTTTTAAAAAAAACTTTTATTTTCTTACTGTAGAGAGGATGGTGTTCACTTTTTTTCCCTGTTCCCAAGTAAAACTGGGTTTCCTTATATGTAGGAAGAAAATTGCTTGGGGAGGAAATACATTAGAACATTAACAAAATGCAATTCATTGTACACAATAAGCGTGTGCTCTTTTGCTAATCAGATTATAATAAAATAGGTCTCGGCAAAGACCCGGGTGGGGAGGGAGAAGAGGAGGGAGGCGCGTGGTTCTGTAAACCACGAAGTCAGAGTATTTTGTTTCAACCAACAAATCCAGGAGCCAGGAGGAGCCGCCCCTGACGCTGGGCCTGGAGCAGGTCCTGGCCGGCGCCGGCCGCGAGAGGGCAGCGGCGGGCTGCGGGCGGCGTGGGCTGGCCGGCTCCGCGGGTGCCGCCCGCTGCGAGGAGATGCAAAGATGGGATGAGACACAAGATGGGGCGCTGGCCTCTGCGGTCAGGCTCCGGGCACCTGAGCGGAGGCCCTGGGCGGCGCTGGGGCCCAGGCTGATGGAGAAGCTCCTGCCCTGGCTTCCCCGGGCTCCGGCCTCACGGCCCCTCTCTGGCTCCCGCTCTTCCATCCCAGCCATGCTCTGCTGGGATTTGGGTACAGTTTGTCCCCTCCAAATCGGGAGTCGAAACTTGGTCCCCAACACTGCAGAGTTGGGGGGTGGGACCTGGTGGGAGGTGTTGGGCATGGAGAGCCCGGGGCTGGATCATGCCTTCTTTCCTTTCCTTCTTTTCTTTTCTTTATATATGTATATGTGTGTATATATATATATATATATATATATATATGATTTATTTATATGAAAGTCAGAGTTACGGGGGTGGGGGAGGAGGGAAGGAGGGAGAGGGAGAGAGAAGTCTTCCATCTGCTGGTTTACTCCTCAGGTGGCCGCAATGGCCAGAGCTAGGCTGATCTGAAGCCAGGAGCCAGGAGCTTCCTCTGGGTCTCCCACATGGGTGCAGGGACCCAAGGACTTGGGCCATCCTCCACTGCTTTCCCAGGCCACAGCAGAGAGCTGGATCAGACGTGGAGCAGCCAGGACTCGAACCAGCACCCCTATGGGATGCCGACACCACAGGCTGCAGCTTTACCTGCTACGCCACAGCACTGGCCCGAAACCCCCTCCTACTTTATGAAGCTCTTTTGTATGTTCTTGACCTGTGGTTAGGAATGGCTTCACTCTTGACTCCCAATTTAACGACCTTTTTTCTATTTTCTTTTTCTTTCTTTTTTCTTTCTTTTTTTTTTTTTTTTGACAGGCAGTGAGAGAGAGAGACAGAGAGAAAGGTCTTCCTTTGCCGTTGGTTCACCCTCCAATGGCTGCTGCGGCCGGCGCACCGCGCTGATCCGATGGCAGGAGCCAGGAGCCAGGTGCCTTTCCTGGTCTCCCATGGGGTGCAGGGCCCAAGCACTTGGGCCATCCTCCACTGCACTCCCTGGCCACATCAGAGAGCTGGCCTGGAAGAGGGGCAACCGGGACAGAATCTGGCTCCCTGACCAGGACTAGAACCCAGTGTGCCGGTGCCACAAGGCAGAGGATTAGCCTAGTGAGCTGCGGCGCTGGCCGACCTTTTTTCTTGGAGATGAAAGCACCATCCTAGTGCCTGAAGCTGGTGTTAGCAGCTGCTGAGTGACGGGCTCCAGGCTTCTGGCTAAGGTCCCGACGTGGGCATGGGGACAGGGCGGGAAGGCTGGTCATGGGGCTGGGCACCAAGCTCCTCTCTGAAGAGGAGGGGCGGAGCGGCCCTGTGGAAGCTCGAGACATTGGAGACTTTCAGAGGCACCTGTGCACCTGGAACCAGCAGCGGCTGCTTGTCAGTCGCATGGCCCAGCTTTCAGTGGGGTTGGAAGTCTTGGAGGATGAGGAATCCCTCCCTTTGCTTGCCGCAGGGTAATTTGTTAGGAAAAGCTGTCATCAGAAACCGTGTATTTTCACAGGGTGCGAGAAGTCTGAGCCTCACAGGACAATCTCTCAACGTGCATATTTGCTGCAGAGTGCTTAGGGTTGTGTGATTCTACATCCGCCCTGCATACTTGGGATTTTTTAATTTGTGTTACTTTTTGTGATAGAAAAGAACATGAAAATTGTGCCCATGGGGAAGCAGGGCATGAAGGCTTGGTTTTCTAAAACTAATTAATTAATTTTTAAAAATTGTATGTGAAAGGCAGAGTTCAGAGTTACAGAGTGGGGGGGACGGGGGGAGGGGGGGAGAGAGAGAGAGAGAGAAGAGATCTTCTATCCACTAATGGCTGCAATGGCCAGAGCTGGGCCAGACCAAAGCCAGCAGCCAGGAGCTTCTTCCGGGTCTCCACATGGGTGCAGGGTCCCAAGCACTTGGGCCATCTTCCACTGCTTTCCCAGGCCACAGCAGAGAGCTGGATCAGAAGAGGAGCAGCTGGGATTTGAATGGGTACCCGTATGGGATGCTGGTGCTGCAGGTGGTGGCTTAACCCCCTATGCCACAACTTCAGCCCCAAAGGCTTAGTTTTTTTTTAAATATTTATTTATTTACTTTTACTGTATTTGAAGGCAGAAAGGGGGAGGTGGAGAGAAAGAGACAGACAGACAGAGAGAGAAGACAGATCTTCCTGTCACTGATTCGTTCTTCAAATACTTGAAACATCTGGGACCTGGCCAGGCTGAAGTCTGGAGCCAATAACTCAATCTAGGTCTCCCACATGCGTGGCAGGGACCCAAATGGTTTTTTTTTTTTTTAAAGATTTATTTATTTATTTGAATGGCAGAGTTGGAGAAACAAGGAGAGAGAGAGAGAGAGAGAGAGAGGTCATCCATCTACTGGTTCACTCCTCAAATGGCCACAATAGCTGGAGCTGGGTTGGTCAGGGGCCAAGAGCCAGGAGCTTCTTCCAAGTCTCCCATGTGGGTGCAGGGGCCCAAGCAGTTGGGCCAGCTTCGGCTTTCCCAGGCCACAGCAGAGAGCTGGATCAGAAATGGAGCAGCCGGGGCTCGAACCGGGATGCTGGCACTGCAGGCGGTCGCTTTACCTGCTATACCACAGCGCCAGCCCCTAAATACATATTGAACATCTACCTCATGCCAGGGACAGGGCTAGGTCCTGTGGAGACTGAATAGGATTATGTTCTAACTAAAACACATTCTAGGGACCAGCATTGTAGCATAGAGGGTTAAGCCACTTGCTACACCCACATCCCATAACAGAGTTCCGGTTCAGGTCCTGGCTACCCTGCTTGTGATCCAGCTGTTGCGGTCATCTGGGGAGTGAACCAGCAGGTGGCAGCTCTCTCTGTCCCTCCATCTCTGTCACCCTGACTTTCACATAAATAAGAATCAGTCAGTCTTAAAAAGAAAAAAAAAAAAAAAAAAGGAACACATTCTGGAGCCAGATTCCATCCCTGCCACTCTAACGCTCTAACAGAGGTATGTGCGCAGTGCTGGACTTCTCGGCTGCAGGATGGAGCGCAGGGGACTCTGGGTGCTGGAGGGCACGTGCCTGCTGCCCACAGCTTCCCTCCTGGACCCCTGCTGGAGAAAACCCAGCGCGTTTCTATCCTTCCTCCTCACAGCTCGTGCATTGAAAACAACCTCCGGTACTAACGTATCATTACTGCAGATGGCTTGCAAACACCTCTCTACCACACGTAAGTGATAGTGAAACTTGTTAGGAGACCGCCTGTTTGAACTTCATAGGGTGCAAGAGCAATTTATGTGGAAATAGGACTGGCAAGTGTTCTGGTTGAAACCCTGGGCGCAGCACGACGGGAATTAGGTGTCTCGACAGCTCGCATGTGGGGTGGCCAGTGTACCCTAGTGTGGATGAGACTTCCCCAGTCTTTTTTTTTTTTTAATTTAATTTTTTTTTTTTTGACAGGCAGAGTGGACAGTGAGAGAGAGAGACAGAGAGAAAGGTCTTCCTTTGCCGTTGGTTCACCCTCCAATGGCCGCCGCGGCCGGCGCGCTGCGGCCGTCGCACCACGCTGATCCAATGGCAGGAGCCAGGAGCCAGGTGCTTTTCCTGGTCTCCCATGGGGTGCAGGGCCCAAGCACCTGGGCCATCCTCCACTGCACTCCCTGGCCACAGCAGAGGGCTGGCCTGGAAGAGGGGCAACCGGGACAGAATCCGGCACCCCAACCGGGACTAGAACCCGGTGTGCCGGCGCCGCTAGGCAGAGGATTAGCCTAGTGAGCCACGGTGCCAGCCTTTTTTTTTTTTTGACAGGCAGAGTTAGACAGTGAGAGAGAGAGACTGAGAGAAAGGTCTTCCTTCCATTGGTTTACCCCCCAAATGGCTGCCACAGCCGGTGCTGCGCCGATCCGAAGCCAGGAGCCAGGTGCTTCCTCCTGGTCTCCCATGGGGTGCAGGGCCCAAGCACTTGGGCCATCCTCCACTGCACTCCCGGGCCACAGCAGAGAGCTGGACTGGAAGAGGAGCAACCGGGACTAGACCCCGGCGCCCATATGGGATTAACCAAGTGAGCCACGGCGCCGGCTCCCCCCAGTCTTAATACTCAAGATCTTATTTCCCAGGAACCCCTCTGTCTCTGACAAAAATGTAAAACTCTCAAAAACCATTTTGTTAGCAAATGGAAGCTTTAAAAACCAGACCTAGCCTCTCAGACTGCTTCCTTTGCAGACAACTGGTACACAGAGTAGAAACCAGTAGATGCCTGCGGGCTTCCTATTGGGGGCCACACACGTGCTCCCATCCTTCAGGAGACAAGAAATAAACAGCTTGAAGTTACGTCTTGGTACACATACGCGCCAGCTCCAGACAGTGAGAAGAATGATGTGCTTAGTTGGCTGACGGCCAAAGCAGGCTTCCACCCTAGGACTGCTGTGGGCATGGACTTACAAGGGCAGGGACAGCCCTCAGTGGGGCTGGGGCATTGGTGGGACAGCTTTATTTATTTATTTTTTTTTATTTATTTTTTTTTTTGACAGGCAGAGTGGACAGTGAGAGAGAGAGACAGAGAGAGAAAGGTCTTCCTTTGCCGTTGTTTCACCCTCCAATGGCCGCCGCTGCAGCCGGCGCACCGCGCTGATCCGATGGCAGGAGCCAGGAGCCAGGTGCTTTTCCTGGTCTCCCATGGGGTGCAGGGCCCAAGCACCTGGGCCATCCTCCACTGCACTCCCTGGCCATAGCAGAGAGCTGGCCTGGAAGAGGGGCAACCGGGACAGAATCCGGCGCCCCGACCGGGACTAGAACCCGGTGTGCCGGCGCCGCAAGGTGGAGGATTAGCCTATTGAGCCACGGCGCCGGCCCAATGGTGGGACAGCTTTATAAAAATGGCTACCCTCCGGGCCTAGTGCTGTGGCATAGTGGGTTAAGCTACTGCCTGCAGTGCTGGCATCCCATATGAGTGCCTGTTCGAGTCCTGGCTACTCCACTTCTGATCCAGTTCCCTGTTAATGTGCCTGGGAAAGCAGTGGAAGATGGTCCAAATGCTTGGGCCCCTGCCACCACGTGGGAGACCTGGATGAAGCTCCTGGCTCCTGGCTACTGCCTGGCCCTACCCTGGTTGTTGTGGCTGTTTAGGGAGTGTACCAGCAGATGGAAGATCTCTCTCCTCTCTGTCTCTCCCTCTCTCTGTGTAACTCTGACATTCAAATAAAAAAAAAAATCTTTATGGTTACACTCTACAGTGGCTCAGGAAAACAGGAGGGAGTTGGCCACACAGCAAGGAAGGGCGGCGCATTCCCCGTGGATGGGACGGCGCTGACAAAGCCACCCAGTGGGAAGTAGCAGAAGGCAAATCCTGGGCCAAGGACTGATTGGCGTATTGAAAGGAGGAGGAGGTGGAGGGCAGGAGGGAGAAGGAGGAAGGGAAACTGAGTGAGATGAAGCCAGTATTTACATGGTATTCTGCACTATCACATCCCCCCCCCACCTTTTTTTAAGATTTATTTATTTACTTGAGAGGCAGAGTCACAGAGAGAGGGAGAGACAGAGAGAGGTCTTCCATCTGCTGGTTCACTCCCCAGATGGCCACAACGGCTGGAGCTGTGCCGATCTGAAATCAGGAGCCTGGAACTTCTTCTGGGTCTCCCACGCAGGTGCAGGGACCCAAGCACTTGGGCCATCTTCCACTGCTTTCCCAGGCCATCAGCAGGGAGCTGGACCAGAGGTGGAATAGCTGGGACTCAAACCAGCTCCCATATGGGAAGCAGGCACCAGAGGCAGACGCTTAAGCTACTATGCCACAGTGCCAGCCCCTCTCTTTTTTTGAAAGAGCAAGTATGTACACTGAGCTCCTTTGCTAGGGTTACAGTGCTCTGCCGGAGCAGCAGCGTGCCCACACTGACCATGTACTGGGTCACTCCCAGAGAAACAACAGCAGCCGTGGGAAGCTCGGGCTCCATGGTCCTGAGTACATCACCGTCCGGCACAGGGCCTCCTGATGTTCTCACCTCTCATCCGGGAGGCAGTGACCCAGGTCTCTTTTGTAAGAGCCTGAGCTCAGGGGCTTAGTCCATGTGGGTCACCAGGAATCTCTACAGTGGTTCTTCAAAAGATCGGTGGGAAAATGGACTTAGAAGAAGTTTCTTTTGGGGGCGGGCATTTGGCCTAGTTGCTAAGAACACTAGTTAGAGTGCCCACAACCCATTCCCAATGCCTGGGTCCGATGCCCAGCTCTGCTTCTGATCAGCTTCCTGCCCGTGCAGACCATGGAAGGCAGTGGTGACGGCTCAGTGATGGCGTTCCCGCCACCCTCAGGGGGACCTGGGTTGAATTCTGGCCTCTTGTCTTCAGCCT
The DNA here is from genome assembly GCF_964237555.1 of Oryctolagus cuniculus. Lineage (NCBI taxonomy): Eukaryota > Metazoa > Chordata > Mammalia > Lagomorpha > Leporidae > Oryctolagus > Oryctolagus cuniculus. The sequence continues at coordinate 107,848,802 of NC_091439.1, forward strand.
GGCCCAGTCCCAGCTGTTGCATTTGAAGAGGGACTCAAAGGATGGAAACCTTCTCTCTCTCTCCCTCTCTCTCTCTCTCTCTCTCTGCTTCACAAAATAAATGACTACATAAAAGTTTATACTGGTGCACAAGAATTTCAAAATCCATGTACTTTTTTTTCATAATACACATTTTCTGTGAACTTTTGAAGACTCCCTGTGTGCATGGCTTAAAAATTTATTTGCATCAAAATAAAATTTTTGCCCTCTCTCTCTCTGTAACTCTGCCTTTCAAATAAATCTTTTTTTTCAATTTGACATGTAGAGTTACAGACAGAGAGAAAGACAAAGATCTTCCTTTCTCTTAACTCCATTTCTCATGAGCTTTTAACTTTTTAAAAAGATTTATTTTATTTATTTGAAAGAATTACAGAGAGAGGTAGAGCCAGAGAGAAAGAGAGGTTTTCCATCCGCTGGTTCACTCCCCAAATGATGGAAATGGCCAGAGCTGTGCCAATCAGAAGCCAGGAGCCAGGAGCTTCTTCCAAGTCTCCCATGCAGGTGCAGGGGCCCAGGGGCTTGGGCCATCTTCTGCTGCTTTCCCAGGCCACAGCAGAGAACTTGGCCAGAAGTAGAGCAGCTGGAACTAAAACCAGCACCCATATGGGAAGCCAGTGCCGGAGGCAGATGCTTAACTGGTGCCCACATGGGATGCCGGCACTGCAGGCCAGGGCTTTAACCCACTGTGCCACAGTGCCAGCCCTCCCATGAACTTTTGATGTACCCTTGTGTATTTGATCCAGACTGAAACAACCCTTTCAAAGTCCTTGAAAATGGACATAACATTGTAGTGCAGCTGGTTAAGCCAATGCCTGGGATTCCGGCTTCCTATGTGGGCACCAGCTTGAGTCCCAGCTTCTCCACTTCTGATCCAGCTCCCTGCTAATGTGCGTGGGAAAGCAGCAGAGGATGGCTGAAGTGCTTGGGTCCCTGCCACCCATGTAGGAGGTCCGGATGGAGTTCTAGGCTCCTGGCTTCGGCCTAACCTTGTCTGGGCCATTGTGGCCATTTGGGGAGTGAACCAATGGATGGAAGACATCTCTCTCTCTCTCTCTTTCTGTAACTCTGCCTGTCAAATAAATTTTTTTTATTTGACAGGTAGAGTTCCAGACAGTGAGTGAGAGAGAGAGAGAGAGAGAGAGGTCTTCCTTCCATTGGCTCACTCTAAATGGCTGCAACCACCGAAGCTGTGCTGATCCGAAGCCAGGAGCCAGGTCCTTCCTCCTGGTCTCCCATGCGGGCGCAGGGCCCAAGCACTTGGGCCATCCTCCACTGCCCTCCCGGGCCACAGCAGACAGCTGGACTGGAAGAGGGGCAGCCGGGACTAGAACCAACACCCATATGGGATGCCAGCGCCGCAGGTGGAGGATTAACCTAGTGCGCCCTGGCACCGGCCCCTCAAATAAATCCTTTTAGGAAATAGAAAAAAAATTTCAAACAGTCTCTTGAAAATGCCATGGAGACTATGCCAAGTTGCTCTTCTCCTCCCCAGAGCAGCCTGGTTCTTGGGGTGCCCATAGACCCAAAGAAACACCCTTGGGCCTGGTCCATGGGCTGCATTTTTGGTTTTTCCCTGCTTAGATTTTGAGTGACAAGCAGCTCCTCCGTGCCCACACCTTAAGAGAACAGAGCCACTGGCACGCAGCGGGGGCGCCACGGTGCTGCGCTGGGCTTCTGGGACATGGCTGTTCCTCCACCCTGTTTATTGGTCATCCTGACCCACTTCAGCCAAGGTCATCGCCCACTCCCCATTGTGCCTGGGGCACTTTCGAGCCTCAGCTGTTTGGACAGCTGCGTCAGAGGCCCTGGTTGTCTGGTTCCATTCCTTCTCCCAGTGTCACGCGTTCTCGGCTTGGGGTGGAAGACATCTGTCTGTGGCTGTTCTCGGTCCCTTGTGTGAGGAAACACTGCTTTCCCCCTTCGTCTTTCCCCTGCCACACTAAACACACAGCGATTGAAGAAGCCTTGGTTTTTCGTGTTTGGTGCTGTACGTATGACAAAACACACTGAAACTCAGGGCGGGCTTCCTCCCTACACAGTGGCCTCAGGACCATCGGCTTCCCACAGGGCCACTGGCTTCCCCAGAGGGCCAGGGCAGAAGCTTCTAGACCCTCCTAAGTCCCAGGCCTCACACACTGAAGAAAAGGGCCAGGAGCTCCACCCGGGTCTCCCACATGGGTGCAGGGGCCAAGCACTTGGGCCGTCCTCTGCTGCTTCCCCGGGCACATTAGCAGGGAGCTGGGTCAGAAGTGGAGCAGCTGGGACTCGAACCGGCACCTGTATGGGATGCCAGCGCTTCAGGCAGGGACTTAACTACTTTGCCATAGTGCGGGCACCTATGGGGTGTTTTAATTGACAATTAGGCTGGAATTACATGGGGGCTTGTGATCTCCAGTTGTAGACGTAGGTGGCTGCCTGCCTGTCCCGCATCACAAGGGGTCCTTCCTCAGGGTTCTCACTGGTTGGTTGGGGGAGCAGCGCTGGAGGCGGAGAGGCCGCCTCCTGGTTGTCACCGAACGCGGGCAGCTACACCAGTGCATCGTAACCGCTAGCTAAACACCCACTTCTCTTTGTAGAAGTTTGCTTTTCCCTCATCCCAGCAACGTACTCCCGTTGCCTGCCCTCATAGCCTCGTGTGACCCTAATCACCCACAAACTCCACCTCTGGAAGCAGCCGCTGTGGGTCAGGTTTCAGCCCATGGGAGCTGCGGGATCGGCGTTCGGTCCATAAATGGAGAAGCGCCTCCCCCTGCAGGGATGAGGAGGAGGCTACAGAGATCTCTTGGTCCCTGGTGGTCCCCACGCAGGGGCAGAGGCAAGGGGACAGAGGAAGGGAGGCTGGTTCAGCTCCACGCCATCTGCGTCCACTCCCTAGAGAGCCCAGACCCTCAGGAGCGACGTCAGGGGGCACCCTCCCCTGCAGACACGCTCTCTCCCTGGAGGCGGCTCTATCAGATGACCTTGGGTAATTTTAGCAGCAAAAGAGCAGCAGGGCAGGGAGAGGATGGAGCATGGACAGCAGCCAGGGGCGGGGAGCCGGGCCCCCTTCACACGTCACTTCCTTTCCACCTCCTTCATGAGGGCGGCTTGCATTCCCGCACTGGAAACGCCCCCGGGCATGCTGCTTTCGTGAAGATGGTTGTGAAGCAAAGCCAAATTTAGAGACAGTAAAGAAGCTGTTGGTGAATACTTTACCAACGTCACCACTTAAATCCGAGCACCGGAGCTGGACAGTTCAAGGTACTAACAAAATATGGCAAGAGAAACTCACTGGACCAGATGCAGTGAGCGATTCTAGTCCTGGGTGGATTGCTGATGCTTTCGGATGTCCTGCTTCTTTCTTTCTTTTTTAAGATCCATTATTCATTTATTTGGAAGGCAGAGTGACAGAGAGAGAAAGGAGAGAGAGAGAGAGAGAGAGAGAGAGAGAGAGAGAGAGAGATGTGTTCCATCCATCAATTTTCCCCCTAAATGCCCACAACTGTCAGGGCTGAGTCAGTCCATAATCCAGGAGTCAGTCCTGAATCCAGGAGCCCAGAACTCCACCCAAATCTCTCACACGAGTGTCAGGAATACTTGGGCCATCTTCCACTGCCTTCTCAGGAGCATCAGCAGGGAGCCGGATTGGAAACAGAGCAAGTGGGCCTCCAATACGGAATGCTGGCGTCGCAAGAGGCACCTGCCACTGCCTGTCTTGAGTCTAAGACATCAATGCCTTTATGGAAATGACTCTCGATTTCTCTTTTTGTCTGGACATCAGGGTGGAGTTATTCTCGCACTTGCAGTTGTCTCTCTTGAGAGCACTGGGGGATGATCGCCACAGTCCCAGTCTCCCCCTGGGAAATGAAGGGGGCTCCAAGGCCACGGTGCCCTCTCAAATCCTGCCGACTCCCTGCCGTGGTGAGCTTGCAACTGCGTCTTTCCCCTGTTGTAGCAGCAAAAAGCATTTCCTGGGCTCTGGACACGGAGCTCACTCCTCCGGATACACAGGGAGGCCGAGGGGTTGGCAGAGCCACTGGCGGGAAGGCTGAAGTTCAGGGAAGAAGTGAGGCAGGAAGTGACCTCCCCTGGCTTCCTCCCGACGCAGTGCCATTTCAAGGGGCCCGAGTTGCAACCAATGATAGCTATGGGGTTTGCTGCCCCACCCCCTTGCTAATTCATGTGTTGAAATCCTTTTTTTTTTATTTATTTTATTTATTTAGCAGGTGGAGTTATAGACAGTGAGAGAGAGAGAGACAGACAGAGAGAAAGATCTTCCTTCAGTTGGTTCACTCCCTAAATGGCTGCCATGGCCAGTGCTGCTCCAGGTGCTTCTCCTGGTCTCCTATGCGGGTACAGGGCCCAAGCACTTGGGCCATCCTCCACTGCCTTCCCGGGCCACAGCAGAGAGCTGGACTGGAAGAGGAGCAACAGGGACTAGAACCCGGCGCCCATATGGGATGCTAGCGCTGTAGGCGGAGGATTAACCAAGTGAGCCATGGTGCCAGCTCTAAAATCCTAACCCTCAATTGTTGATATCATGAGGTGGGGGCTCTTGGAAAGTGTGTAAATCATGAGGACATATTTACTTTGCCTGCATTGTTGGCATCCCCAGTCGGAGCACGGCTGCTGATCCAGCTCCCCGCTAATGCACCTGCGAAGGCAGCAGATGATGGCCCAAGTGCTTGGGCCCCTGCCATGTGGGAGACACTGCAAAGCAGTGAACCAGCAGATGGAAGATTCTCTCTCTCTCTCTCTCTCTCTCTCTCTCTTCCTTTCAAACACACAAAATAAAGATTTAGAAAAATTGGGCTATCCATTTGTTTCCCAGCCACACAAGTGCATTCACAAACTCAATCCATAATTTGGGCAGAAATGGAGCCAAGATGAACTTGCAGAGAAATCCCCTTCACCCCATTTGAGAAGACCCCATTGCAAGTGGAAAAGAGTGGGCAACTAGGCAGTCAATTTTTCAGAAAGTCCCAGGACAGGCTTCCGGGTCCTGCTTTCCTTGGCTCTGGCAGAGCCAGCACTGTCTCTTGGCTGTGGTGGGTAAGAGCTCCTTCCTGCCGTGGTCCACGGAGCTTGGCAGCGTCTCCTCATCAGAGACCCGGGCTGCTGGGACACACACCTCCTCACAGCCCATTTGGCTCCAACGAATCTGTCTTATCTCTCTGCTCCCAGCAACTGTGTCTCGTTTCTTCCAGCCAACTTGGGTGTCTTGTGGTCCCGTAATTACACACTTCTCTTCTTCACAAGCCCCCGAAACAGTCTGGGGAGTTGGTACATGCCTTGGGGTTTGATTCTGCTGTGCCTTCTTGGCATTCTCTCTCCTTAGAAAACTGGCACCTCCCCAAGCCAGGGTGGCAACCCCCGCAGCCCCAGCGCCCAACGTGAGGGGGCCATGGGAGCGATGCGTCTCTGTCCTCCTCCTCCAGGCACCTGCTACTCCCCACTCTCCACCCAACTAACTACCGGTTCACCTGAAAATGTTCTCTGCTTTCTCAAGTCGCCCCAAGGAATAAAAGGATGACAGCGACTGAAACTATTTCCTCACTCAAATGTACTTCCATTTTCAGGAGGAATAAAATCCCAGGAGGGAGTGAGTCTTGGCCGTGGGATACCAGGCATCACTCAGTAGTCCCACGTAGCGGGGATTTGTAGGGAGCTGTTTGGGTCTCTAAAATCACACTACAGAGGCAAAGGCAGGATCCTCCCGCACCAAAACTAGCCTCTGTCAACACCAGGGATGTTGCACCTGTAAGGACACTGAATGGAGGACTCCCCTGGGCAAACACTGCGCCCCGCTGCATTTCGGGCCCTGTGGTAGGTGCTGGGGAGTCAGAGCTACCTCTACTGCTCCTCGTTGGGGGCAGTCAAGTGAACAGGAGAAACCTCCTGCAGCCTGCATACATTTCAGCACACGTGTTTGGGTATGCAAGAAAATTTCTCTCATTTTTGCTGTAAGTAAATAAGTTTTGCCTGGAAGCTCCATTCTGCCTGGTGGCAAAAATAAATAAACAAATAAATAACCTTAGCCCGTGTGGTTGTCTCAGCCAATCTGCCTCTCGTCTCTCTCTGCTGCACCCTGGGGCTGCCTCTCAGCTCTGAGGGTGCCGGCTGTACATGCTGCCCCGGGGCGGTGTCTGGGCCCGGTAGCCGTATTCTGTCCAGGCCTTGGCATCTCCTGGGCTGCGTAGTCTCGCACCGGCTCTCTGCTCTGCAGATCCAGGTGGTTGGCGGCTGCCGTGTTCCCTCTTCGCAGTCCCAAGTCTTCCTTAGGCTCCTGTGCTCTCGCAGGACGTGGAAGACATTGTCTGCTTGCTCCCCAGACTCTAAGGCTGTGGATAAGGCCGTGGGGCTGTCTCAGCTGCCCCAGGCTTCAACACTCCTTCAACCGCTACTCACCTAGGCCCATGCCATGCTGCATATGGAAGACCTCATGAGAACTATGTTATAGAGCCCCCTCCCCTACCCTGGAGACCCCACACCACCTGGAGTATCACTGGCTTCCGCCACTCCACCTCCAGACTTGGTTTGGAGCAGGACCTTGCTCCTCAGCCTCACTCAAGGGTCCGTCCCTACCCTAGGGTGGGGAGAACTCACTTTCACACGGTCATGCATTCTTACAACTTCATTCATGGTAGAAATCCCTTGGTGCCTCAATTATTTGGGATTTTAGCTTCTTGTACTTAAAAGTCAGATTCTGGAGGCCGGCGCTGTGGGGAACCCTGTAAAGCTGCCGTCTGCAGTGCCAGTGTCCCATATGGGTGCCGGTTTGAGACCCGGCTGCTCCACTTCTGATCCAGCTCTCTGCTGTGGCCTGGGAAAGCAGTGGAAAATGGCCAAGTCCTTGGACCCCTGCACCCACGTGGGAGAACTGGAAAAAGTTCCAGGCTTCTGGCTTCAGATCGACCCAGCTCCTCCTGTTGTGGCCATTTGGAGAGTGAACCAGCAAATGGAAGACACCTCTCTCTCTCTCTCTCTCTCTCTCTGTTTTTCTCTGCTTCTGTCTCTCTGTAACTCCACCTTTCAAATAAATAAATAAATTTTTTGAAAAAAGTCATATTCTGGGGTTCAAAAGAAAGGATTTTGAGATTGAAGATAGTCTTTCCAGCTCCTGCCTCTGGCTGAGTTGTACAATCTACTTTAAAAAAATTTATTTATTTATTTGAGAAGTAGAGTTGCAGACAGTGAGAGGGAGAGACAGAGAGAAAGGTCTTCCATCCGCTGGTTCACTCCCCAAATGGCCACAATGGCCGGAGCTGGGCTGATCCGAAGCCAGGAGCCAGGAGCTTCTTCCAGGTCTCCCACGCAGGTGCAGGGGCCCAAGCATCTGGGCCATCTTCCACTGCTTTCCCAGGCCACAGCAGAGAACTGCATCAGAAAAGGAGCAGCTGGGACTAGAACTGGTGTCTATACAGGATGCTGGCACTGCAGTGGGAGGATTAACCTACTGCGCCACAGCAATGCCCCCCCCTCGTCTCCCCCCCCCCCATAAGTCTACTTTTAAATGGAAAAACTAAGAGTTGATTCTGTCCTTTTTTTTTTTTTTTTTTTTTTTTTTGTCAGCATTTACACTCTACCAGCTGTATGCGGAAGGCAGATATCCCCACCACTGCTCCAGTGGGGAAAAGGAGGAGGTTACAGCAAATCCTGGGCGTAATCACAGTAAGATCCACTAATGCTCTCCAATACAAGAGCGAAAATGGAAAACACTGACCATATTGGATGGCCGAGGATGTAGGTATTTGAAGTAGCCATTAAGATTCTGCTTGGAAGGCTCACATCCCACGTTGGAATGTCTGGGTTCAAGTCCCTTCACCACTCATGATTCAGGCCTCCTATGAATGTACACCCTAGGAGGTGGCAGGTGATGGCTCAAGGACTTAGGTTCCTGCCACCCACATGACAGGTCTGGATTGAGTTCCTGGCTCCTGATTTTGACCTTGACCCAGCCCTGGCCATTGCAGTTGTTTGGAGAGTGAACTAGTGGTGGGAGCTGTATGTATATGTGTGTGAGTCTCTCTCTCTTTTTCTCTCTCTCATAAATAACTAAAAAGATACAAATAAAAATATAAACTCAAAATAACCTTCACAAGGTCAGCACACTCTTCTAAGTGATGATATTAGCCATTTAATTTAGTCCCAAGGAACCAAGGATCCTGGGAATTTAATCCAGTGCAATCTTTTTTACATTATTAACTAAAAAAAAGTAAACCCTTTAAAGATTTTTTAAGATAGCCGGCACCGCAGCTCACTAGGCTAATCCTCTGCTTTGTGGCACTGGCACACTGGGTTCTAGTCCCGGTCGGGGTGCCGGATTCTGTCCTGGTTGCCCCTCTTCCAGGCCAGCTCTCTGCTGTGGCCAGGGAGTGCAGTGGAGGATGGCCCAAATACTTGGGCCCTGCACTCCATGGGAGACCAGGAGAAGCACCTGGCTCCTGCCATCGGATCAACGTGGCCCGCTGGCCGCAGCGCGCCGGCCACAGCAGCCATTGGAGAGTGAACCAATGGCAAAGGAAGACCTTTCTCTCTGTCTCTCTCTCTCTCACTGTCCACTCTGCCTGCCAAAAAAAAAAAAAAAAAAAGAAAAAGATTTTTTTAAGATTAGCAACAAAAAGCATTCAGAAGGAACAAATTCAGAACTGTAAAGCAGATGCTAATGATGTCTCATCAAAATTCGAAAAACAATGCCCTTGTTTAAGAGAAGAATGGACTGGAGCATTGACATGGCAGGGAAGGACTCCCTGGTGACGCTTTCCTGGGCTTTTTTCTGCTATGGCTTTGGCTGACTTTCTCAAAATAATTTCATGATAAGCTGATGTTATCATTCTTTGATCCTCCAGAAAGTAAACGGGTAAGATGCCTTGAACATCCCCCCAAAGCTATTGCAATGAAATTTATTCTTTACCAGTCCACTTTGGCTTTGATCTGACTGCCCCGTCTCTTGGTAGCCATTGCTCTGATTGTGCTTTGTCTTCAGGATTGTACTGGGAAGGCCATGTTTCATCTCCTTGTATGAAATGTCACTGAAAGTTCTGTTATTGTCTGTGGCTGATCTGAGCATAACAGTTTTGGCTCCCATCAAGCAGATAGGTTGTAATACTATACTTCTCCAGACAGATTTGTGAGAGCTGAACCAATTGAGATGTCTGCGGTGTTGGCCATTGTTTTTGCTATTGATTGCCAGTCCTCTTCAATTAGAGTACAAACAAGATTAGTTTTTTCCTGCAAATTGATACAGATGATCTTCTGCTATGGGATTTAATTTTAATATCATTCGTCCTTCCTTGAAACAGGTGATCTGTTTGCAAACTGCTGGTTTATTTGGGGCATTGTCCAGATAAACTCTCTGTAGGTGTCAATGATTCCACCATGTTTCTAATTAAGTCTTACCATGAATCAGATGTTTGCTCTTGTTTCAGTTTTAGTAGAATATTACCTTACCAGGCACTATTTTTAGGCTGATGTCTCACCCTTCTTAGTCCCTCACTAGATCATGTTCAGACATGTTATGACAAATTAGTATGAGTTTATTTTGGAGAAAAACATTTTTTGAAATATATAGGAGGTTGGGGCCGGTGCCGTGGCTCACTTGGTTGGCATCCCATAAGGGCACCAGGTTCTAGTCCCGGTTGCTCCTCTTCTAGTCCAGCTCTCTGCTGTGGCCCGGGAGTGCAGTGGAGGATGGCCCAAGTGCTTGGGCCCTGCACCCAAATGGAAGACCAGGAGGAAGCACCTGGCTCCTGGCTTTGGATAGGGACAGCGTGCTGGCCGTAGCAGCGATTTAGGGGGTGAACCAATGGAAGGAAGACCTTTCTCTCTGTCTCTCTCTCTCACTGTCTAACTCTGCCTGTCTAATGAAAAAAAAGAGAAATATATAGGAGGCTGGCACTGTGACATGGTGGGTAAAGCTGCCACCTGCAGTGCTGGCATCCCACATGGGCGCTGATTCAAGTCCTGGGTGCTCTACTTCCAGAGCAGCTCTCTGCTGTGGCCTGGGAAAGCAATAGAAGATGGCCCAAGTCCTTGGGCCCCTGCACCCATGTGGGAGACCGGGAAGAAGCTCCTGGTTCCTGGCTTCGGATTGGTGCTGTTCCGGCCATTGCAGCCATCTGGGAAGTGGATCAGTGGATGGAAGACCTCTCTGGCTCACTGTCTTTCTGTAACTCTGCCTTTCAAATAAAATAAAATAAATTTAAAAAAATAAAGATATAATTTTCACAATCTGCAGTACCCATGAACTTTTTGACCAACCCCTCTACACATACACATACATACATACACAACAATAGTTCAAAAATAACATGGTAAAATATAATTAAAAGATAATTTTATTTTGGCACAAAAATTTTGAAGTACATGTGTAATATTTTCATAATATACATTTCCATGAACTTTAAAAACCTCTTATATGTATACATTACTTTGGGGAGTATAAATTGGAAAACTGCTTTTTAGTATCTACTAAATCTAGACATAAGTGTAGTCCACCCTTGAGTATTTTATCACCCAAGTCCTTAGATTCACCAAATGATAAGTGCAGGATTTTTCCTAATAGTAAAAAAAGAAAGCTATAAAAATTCTAATGCCTGGGCCGGCACCGTGGCTCAATAGGCTAATCCTCCACCTAGCGGTGCTGGCATACCGGGTTCTAGTCCTGGTCGGGGCACCAGATTCTGTCCCGGTTGCCCCTCTTCCAGGCCAGCTCTCTGCTGTGGCCAGGGAGTGCAGTGGAGGATGGCCCAAGTGCTTGGGCCCTGCACCCGCATGGGAGACCAGGAGAAGCACCTGGCTCCTGCCATCGGATCAGCGCGGTGCACCGGCCTCAGCGCGCCGGCCGTGGTGGCCATTGGAGGGTGAACCAACGGCAAAGGAAGACCTTTCTCTCTGTCTCTCTCTCTCACTGTCCACTCTGCCTGTCAAAAAAAAAATTCTAATGCCTATAAGAATTTGATAAATTATGGGATAGTCACTCAATGAGATACTACTCAGAATGTTTTAAAGACTGAATGCTACAACACAGATGCAAACTTATAGACATACAGTTGAGCAGAGGACCCAGACATGAAATGATATGGTTGCATACAATTCCATTTACATGAAGTTCAAATGCAGATGGCCCTGATCTATGGTGATACAGTCAGGCTCGAGGCCCCTTTAGGAGGTTCCGTCTGTGAGTATGGGTGTGGAAGGGGCATAAGAGAACCAGCAGTGGTACTGGAGATGTTCTATGTCTTCACCTGGATACCGACCCACAAAATGTACACACCTGTAAAATCACGGAGCTACACGCTTTCCTATTACTCACTTTCCTGTCTGCAAGCTATAGCTTGACATCAAAGAGAACAGTCGTATCACTGAATCTATCGGAACAGAACCTCAGCTCACAACTGGAGTTCTCAGTGCTCTCAGGGCGGTGCCTGGATGGTGCTGTGGGCGTGGGGGAGGAGCATGAGGCCTGCCTTGGGGAGGCAGAGGCAATGTTCACATGGGAGGGAGGGCGTGTTGATTTAGGACTATGCTTGTGGGCGCTGGAGTAGGGCAGAGGGAATAAACACCAAAGGGCAGGGAGGCCTCGCACATGTGGGGGAGGTGCAAAGAGCTTGGTATTTCTGGAGTTTAAAATGCAGCAGGAAGGGGCTTATGGGCCTAAGGGATTGGTGTAAGAGAGGGAAGCCTGGGTCAAAAGGAACCGTGTTACGTTGTCCCGGACAAGGAGCCACTGAACGTTAGCAGCTGATCGAGCTCCGGAGTCTCTTTGGGGGCAGTTTTGTGGTGGATGGGCAGCCAGAGGCTGTGTCTGAAGTCAAGGAAAGCAGTAAAGGATTCTGGGTTTTGTTCATGAGAGAAGCAATCGAAACTTGAAATAAAAAGAATAGTGTCAGGAGGCATGGAAAAGCCAGGGCAGGTCTGAGAAAGGTTTCTGGGGCTGATGGCCAGAATTTGATCGTTTGGATGTAGAGGTTGAGGGAGAGAAAGGAGTCTTGTGTGAATCTCAGTTTTATGTCCTCAACATTTGAGTTCTCAACTTAGAGATGGGGAGAGATGGGGAGAGCAGGTGTTCAGAGAGAGGTGAGGGCTCAGCGCTGGCCATGCGTCTGGAACACGCATCTGAATGCTCCATGGGCAGCAGGACACACAGGTTTTCCGCTCGGGAGACAGTTGGGTATTGGAGATTAAGAGTTGGAAGTTATCTGTACGTGCTGGTAGGTGAAGACACAGGAAAGAAAACTTCATTTAGGGGGAAGGAACAGAAGCCAAAGGGCCATGCAAGGACCAAAAAGCAGAAACAGAGGAGGAACCCGGCAGAGGAGAAGCCAACATTAATATGGCAGCGTGGTCAGAGAGAGTCACAGTGTGGAATCTGGGAGAGAAGGGGAAGATGGCTTCCCATGATCCACAAGCTCGCGATCAGAGAACTCGTCAGACCAGGAACAACGTGAACTTCAAGTTCCAGGGAAGCTGTAATCTGAGCTAGAGGCAGGACATCTGGGAAGGTTTCTTTTTTTTCTGGTTTTTCCACTTCTGCACAATTCTCCCAGGACCCGACTTCCCTTTCCATAAAACAAGCCACTGAGAGATTAGTTTACTATGTATAATGATATAATTATACATAATACGTGTAATGTAATTAGCAGGGTTGTTTTCTTAGGTGAGTGAAGCCATGTCTACAGGGTTCTTTGAAGTCATTTTTTTTATCGTCTCTAGAATGAGTATCTTTCAACATCTGTTAATTTCACTCTGGTCTGCAAAATAAAACTAGATCTTAAATTTCTTGACCCCAAGATACAATCTCTGGAGGATAAGTTTCAAATGAGCACTAGTGGGGAGATACCCACAACAAAGCTGTCCACGGTATGAAAACAGGTAAGAGCATTTTAGCAAATGCAGCACCAAAGCTCACATCTTATTTTCTTTAAAGGTACATTCACAGAGGTTTTTTAAAAAAGGTTTGATTTACTTATTTATTTGAAGAGGAGAGAGAGAGAGAGAGAGGGAGGGAGGGGGGGAGAGAGGGAGAGAGAGAGAGAGAGATCTTCCATCCACTACTTCACTCCCCAAATGCCCACAAGAGTCAGGGCGGACCAGGCTGAAGCTAGGATCTAGCAGCTCCATCCAGGTCTCCTATGCAGGTGGCAGGAACCCCGGTACTTTGCCGTCACTCGCTGCCTTCCAGGATGTTTTAGTAGGAAAATGGATAAGCAGTATGGGTGAGAGAGACTTGATCCATGCACTCCAATATGGGATGTAAGTGTCCCAAGCATGCACACTGCTTGCCTCACATATTTTTTAAATTAAATAGTTAATTTTTATTTATTTCAGAATGGGGCCATCAAAGAAGGAGGTACCTTTCTCTGAAGGGAGGAGAGAACTTCCACTTTGACTATGACACTGTCGGAATAAGATTGAAGTCGGCGAACTCAAAAGGCTTCCATAGCCTAGGCAACTCAAGCCTAGAGCCTAGGGAGATTACTGACGCCATAAACAAGAGTGTCAAATTGTTAAGTCAACAACAGGAGTCACTGTGTACTTACTTCTCATGTGGGATCTGTCCTTAGTGTGTTGTCCAATGTGAAGTAATGCTATAACTAGCACTGAAACAGTATTTTACACTTTGTGTTTCTGTGTGGGTGCAAACTGATGGAATCTTTACTTAATATATACTGAATCGATCTTCTGTATATAAAGATAATTGAAAATGAATCTTGATGTGAATGGAATGGAAGAGGGAGTGGGAGATGGGAGGGGTGTGAGTGGGAGGGAAGTTATGGGGGGGAGCCATTGTAATCCATAAACTGTACTTTGGAAATTTATATTTACTAAATAAAAGTTAAAAAAAGAGAACTTTTTTTTTTATTTATTTCAAAGGCAGAGTAACAGGAGACAGATGGATGAGTGAGGTCGCCCATCTGCTAGTTGACTCCCCAAATGACCACGGCAGCCAAGAGTCAGCCGCCTGCAGCCAGGAGCCTGAAACTCTATCCAGGTCCCCGAGATGCGTGGCAGGGACCCCAAGTGCTCGTCCTCCAAGAGGGCGCATTCACAGAAGGCTGGAGAGAAGGGCAGAGCCAGAACTCAAACCCAGGCACTCTGATACAGGAAGTGGCCATCCCAAGGAGCGTCTTAACTACTCCCCCAAGATGCCTGTCCCCAGTGCTCACATCTTAAGTGGGAAAAATCACACTATCCCTTGGAGTTTTGGTTTTTCAGCTCTGCTCCTCTTAGAATTCACCTATTTTTAGAAAACCTTGCCATGAACCCAAAATGCTCTTCCTGTTAGTAATAAAATATTTAGCATTATCATTTGCTTGGGCCTGTTAAGTGATTTAGCTGGCCCACCTAAGGAAATTTGCATGGAGCACACCCCCGTCAGAGCACCTGCAAGGAGAATTCCGAGAATTCAGGAGAATTCAGGAAGGGGACAGGGACACCTGTGAGTACAACTCTTTTCCCCCAAGTGCAATATTATGTAAGTAGGTAGTTATAAAATACACACCATTATAACACGCAGGTCACTTATTTGTCTATTTCACCTTGCGTCATTTCCATTATCAAGAGGGGCACTAAGTCTTCAAGTGCACTGAATTATTTATAAGCGGTGTTTTTGCATTGGCTTCAGCACCTATATTTATGACCACTCGTCAAGAAGAAGCTTCAATTAGGCCTCTCTCTGCAGACATCAATATCATTCTCTATGTTGGGAATAATTCAGGGCCACAATAATTATTAAATAGTGCTGAGGGTGTGCAAAAAAAGTCCTACTGATAGAGAGGTGGATGGATGGAGACAGCCTTATCTTCTTTGGGAGTTTTAAGTGGTGACCAATTCAATACCTCAGAAGTGGTAATGTGCAAGAATATACTTTGCAGACTACAAAATAATTGTTGCAGCAGTGGTAGGGTAACCAGAATTTTCACCCTGTTTTGAGTGTTTTGAAGAATATCTATCCTGAGTATTTGTTGCATGAATGAACAATTGAATGACTATGTCTTCCCCTTGACCTTCTGAATTGTGGGTCAGAAGGAGAGGGCCATGACCAAGATAATGAGCCTGGGGACGATGAGAAGGAGCTAATTGGTCGAAGACAATTTTTTCAGCAGCATACGGCATACCCTTGCTCTGACTTTGGGGCCAGTAGGGACTGGCTATCCATGTGTGTGTTTGCATGCGTGGAGATAAAGTAGTGTCACCTTGGCACGGGTGTTCATTGCAGCAGTGTCACCCTTTGGGATGCTCACATCCTGTATCAGAGTACCTGATTCCAGCTCTAGCTGTTCTGTTCCTGATCCAGCTTCCTGCCAATGCACAACCTGGGAGGTTGCAGCTGATGACTCAAGTACTCAGGTTCCTACTGATGGAACCCATCTTCTGCTGCTTTCCAAGGCACATTAGCAAGGAGCTAGATTGGAAGTGGAGCAGCCTGCACTTGAACTGGCACTCCTATGGGATGCCAGCATTGTAGGTGGCTGCTTAATCTGCTGTGACACAACATTGGTCCCCTGTAAAGTTTGAACTGCACCAAGATCTTCCACCTGCTAGCTCATCACTCCCCAAATGGCTGTAATGACTAAGGCTGGGCTAAGCCAAAGCCAGGATCTGGGAGCTTCTCCCATGTCTTCCACATGGGTGGCAGGGGCTCAAGCACTTGGGTCATCTGCTGGTTTCCCAGGTGCATCAGCAGGGAGCAAGATCGGAAGTGGAGCAGCCAGGACTCGAACTGGTGCCCATATGGGATGCTGGTGTTGCAGGCAGCAGTTTAACCCACTGTACAACAATGCCAGCCCCCAGAATTTTGCCTTTTAAAGAGGACAGAATGAGTTCTTTCCCAAAGGATGAGGGAAGTGTTTTGAGAAGGACCCAGACAAGGGGAGTTTCTGAGAGAGCAATGGGTCTTTTCCAGTATGGGCGCAGGTGTTACGGTGTTAATGGACAAGGGGCCAGTGTGTCTGTAACTCACGCTGGTGGACTAGTGGAAGGAAAATCCTGTAGCAGGATCCTTGTCCCTCACTGACTTTGGAACCCAGAGACCCCTGCTCCTGACTTTTTGGTGCCCTTGCTGTTCACCCACCCACACACTGATACCTTCTCTGTGCCTGGGCCAGGGGCCACATCAAGAACTGGGTTCCCTGGAAGCCACTCAGGGAGCAGCACGCATGGGTTTTGCTAGGGAGTCCTGGGGGCTAGCACCTGTGGGAGGGAGGGGAAGGAAGCAGGCCTGGGCTCTGTGCTCTGGTGTGAATGTGGTTTGTCACCACCAAAACTTACCCTGAGGCTTGGTCCCCAGTGTAACGGTGTTGAAAGGGGATGGAACCATTAAGGGGCATTAATGCTGTCTCCAGGGACTGAGTGGGACTGAATTATTTACCGTGAGAGTGTGTTGTGATAAAGCGAGGGTGTCTTCTGGGTGCACCTGCCTGCCTTGTCGAGAAGTAAAGCAGCACAAGGCCTCTGCCACATGTGGCCTCCAGATCCATGAGCCAAAACAAACCTCTCCTCTCTACACATTACCCAGTGCCAGGTGTTCACTCAGCCATGGAGCACAGACGAAGAGGACTGGACAAAGGGGGCAGTGGAGTTGTGATGCAGACCACCCCCACCCCCAATCTGCTGAAGTGGTCCCTCAGAGCTGCAGTGTGTTGGAGTGAGGGGGTCAGACCTTGGTACCCTGTGTTGAGCCGTCAGGGAATGTAGGCTACCCCTGGGAAGGGGTTAGCTGGGAGCTGTCTTCTGGCCACACTTCCCGCAGCCGGGAGACTCAGTCTTTCCAGGGACATTATAGTAGCTACCCCGGGGACGCGTTTCCACACTGGAGGTTTTATGCGTGAATGTGGATGTGTGAACCACGCCAGGCAGCGAGCCCTCTCCTTGTGGATAAACCCTGGCTTTTCCTAAGGAGAAGTGGAGTACTTAGAGTTTTGGTGAGAGTGTTGGAGAAGGCCTATCCAAGGCAATCCTGTTACTGTCCATCCATTAGATAACGGTCATCCCAGTGGCTATGCCGGTTTGATCGCATTTCCCTAGTGACTTACGTTCTTGGACATATTTCATGTGCTTTCTGGCCACTGTGCGCCTTCTCTGAAAAAAATACCTATTCAAATCATTGTCATTTTCAAGTTGTGTTATTTTCTTTTTGTATTGTTGTAAGAACTTTCTATGTAGTCTAGATACAAATCCTTATTAGACATGGCATTCAAAAATATTATCTCACATCCTGTAAGTTCTCTTTTCACTGTAAAATTGTTTATTTTATCTATTTGAAAGGGAGGGAGAGAGAGAGAGAGAAAGGAAGAGCGGAAGATAGAAGCATATCTTCTATCCTCTGGGTCGCTCTCCAAATGCCTATGATAGTTGGGGCTGGGCCAGGTTGAAGCTGGAAGCTTCCATGTGGGAGACTTCAGGGACCCAACTACTTCTGCTTCCCAGGGTGTGCATTACCAGAAAGCTGGAATTGAAAGCAGAGCTGGGATGGAAACTAGGTACCCCAACATAAGATGTGGCCGCCCCAAATGGTATCATTTAAAAAAATATATATTTACTCATTTACTGAAAGACAGAGATACAGAAGGGGAAGATGAGACAGAGAGAGAGAGAAAGAGAGTGAGAGTGTGAGAGAGAGAGAGTCTTCCATCTGCTGGTTCATTTTCCAGTTGGCCGCAATGGCTGGGGCTGGGCCAGGCTGAAGCCAGAGCCAGGAGCCAGGAGCCAGGAGCTTCCTCTGGGTTTCCCACATGGTGCAGGGGCCCAGGCACCTGGGCCATCTTCTACTGCTTTCTAGGCAGGGAGCTGGATTGCAGCATCTGAGACTTGAACTGGTGCCTCTATGGGATGCCAGGTGCTGCAGGAGGTGGCTTTACCCACTGTGCCACAGTGCCAGCCCCCCAAGCAGCATCTTAACTGTTGCACCAAATGCCCACCCCTGTTCTTTTTCAAGTTTTTTTTTTTTTTTTTAAATATTCTTAGTCTCTTCCATTTACACTTGAATTTTAGGATCAGCATGCCGACTTCTGCACAAAGGAGCTAAGATTCTGATGGGAACACCTTGACCCTGTAGACTAATCTGGGGAGTATTTGTTCTCTTAACAATAATCAGTAGGGGCTCGACTTTGTGGCATAGGGGATTGGGCCACTGCCTGTGACACCAGCATCCCATGCGGGTGCCTGACTGCTCCACTTGTGATCCAACTCTCTGCTAATGGCCTGGGAACGTAGTGGAGGATGGCCCAAGTGCTTGGGTCCCTGCATCCATGTGGGAGACCTGGAGGAAGCTCCTGGCCTCCTGAAATCAGCCTGGCCGAGCTCAGGCCCTTGTGGCCATTTGGGGAGTGAACGAGCAGATGGAAAATCTCTCTCTTTATGTCTCTCATCTACCTCTGTAACTCTGCCTTTCAAGTAAATGGATTAACCTTTAAAACAATAGTCAGTGTTCTGATGCATAACCAGAGATGTCTTTGTATTTATTTAGTTCTTCAATTTATTTCAACAATGTTCTGTAGTTTTCAGTACACAAGTCTTGCACTTCTGTTGTTAAATTTATTCCTAGATAGCTTATCCTTTTTGTGCTATTGTAAATGGAATAGTTTTCTCAATTTAATTTGTGGATTGTAAGTGCTAGTCCATAGAAATGCAATTGATTTTTATGCATTGATCTTGTATCTTCCAAGCTTGTTAAACCTGCTACTTGGTTTGTGCATGAGTTTGTGTTTACTAGGATGTTCTGTATGCAAGGGATCAGGTCATGTTGGAACACAGACAGTTTTACTTCTTCCTCCCCAGTCAGGATGCTTTCTGCTTCTTCTCGTCACCAAAGTGCCTGTGCGAGCCCTCCACCGTGACATCAGATAAAAGTAGTGACAGCACACGTCATTGTCGTGTTCCTGACGTCAGGGGAAACACGCAGCCTTCCACCGTGAAGTGTGACGTCAGCTGTAGATTTTCAGCAGATACCCTTCACTTATCTTGTTTTGCAATGAAAGAAATTGAAGCCGGCGCCGCGGCTCACTAGGCTAATCCTCCACCTGCGGCGCTAGCACACTGGGTTCTAGTCCCGGTCGGGGCGCCGGATTCTGTCCCGGTTGCTCCTCTTCCAGGCCAGCTCTCTGCTGTGGCCCGGGAGTGCAGTGGAGTATGGCCCAGGTGCTTGG
Source organism: Oryctolagus cuniculus (assembly GCF_964237555.1). Classification (NCBI taxonomy): domain Eukaryota; kingdom Metazoa; phylum Chordata; class Mammalia; order Lagomorpha; family Leporidae; genus Oryctolagus; species Oryctolagus cuniculus. The sequence goes on from NC_091439.1 coordinate 107,867,968, forward strand.
GCTCTGCACCCCATGGGAGACCAGGAGAAGCACCTGGCTCCTGCCATCAGATCAGCGTGGTGCGCCGGCCACAGCGTGCTGGCTGCAGTGGCCACTGGGGGGTGAACCAACGGAAAAAGGGAGACCTTTCTCTCTGTCTCTCTCTCTCACTGTCCACTCTGCCTGTCAAAAAAAAAAAAAAAAAAAAAAAAAAAAAAAAAAAAAAAAAAGAAAGAAAAGAAAGAAAGAAAGGAATTGAAACCCATAAGGGATCTCCCTGTCTCGCTGATGGGCAAGCTGCCGTTAGGATGGGCCCCAGGGTCTGTGTGCATCAGCTGCTGAGTGATGTCGCCAGGAACTCAGACTCACTCCTCTTCTCCAGCTGAATGTCTCCTGACCATCACCTGATCACCACTTGACTCAGGAGGGGCGGGCGTTCCCCACAGTGGTTGAGGCGCTATTTGGGACACCTGCATGCCTTAGCTGAGTCTAGGGTTCAAGTCCTGGCTCCACTTCCAATTCCAGCTTCCTGCTAATGTGCACCCTAGGAGGCGGCAGCTGGTGGCTCAAGTAGTTAGTCTGTGTGGGAGACACGGATTGCGCTCCCAGCTCCTGACTTTGGTCTGGCCAGGCCCCAGCCATTGCATGAATTTGGGGAGTGAACCAGTGGATGACAGCACTTGCACTCTGTCTCTGTGTCTCTCTCTGTCTGCCTCTCTGCCTCTGCGATGAAGATGAAGTCGAAGCAAAGAAGAAGAAGGAGAAGGAGAAGGAGAAGGAGAAGGAGAAGGAGAAGGAGAAGGAGAAGGAGAAGGAGAAGAAGGAGTAACAGACCAGGGAACACCTGTTATTGGGCAGAGGTGGGGGTGGATGGGAGAGGACTGCCAATAGTACTTCCTCTCCTATTAAAATTCTACCAAACGTCATTATGGAACAGCACCCTTTTGTCTGGATTGAGGCAATGGCTGTGTGCACCCACATATAAGATAACATTGCACAAACACACATGAGTGAGTATGTAATTAATAAAATCCAAATAAGATTTGTGGCTTGTACCAATGGCTATGTAAACACACATATATGATAAAATAGCATAAAAGCAAATACATGCATGGGTGAATAGGTAATTGGTGAAATCTGAATAAGATCTGTGGCTTGTATCAATGTCAATTCCATGGTTTTGATATTGTACTTTGATCATGTAAGATACTAACATTGGGGGAGGGAAAAGGGGGACAGTACATAGGACTTCCCTGTATTTTTCTGCAACCTCTTGTGACTATAATTATTATTTTTAAAAGATTTATTCACTTATTTGAAAGTCAGAGTTACGCACAGAGAGGAGAGGCAGAGAGAGAGAGAGAGAGAGAGAGAGAGAGAGGTCTTCCATCCGCTGGTTCACTCCCCAGATGGCTGCAATGCCCGGAGCTGCACCGATCTGAAGCCAGAAGCCTGGAGCTTCTTCCAGGTCTCCCATGTGGATGCAGGGGCCCAAGGACTTGGGCCATCTTCTACTGCTTTCCCAGGCCATAGCAGAGAGCTGGATTGAAAGTGGAGCAGCCGGGACTTGAACCGGCATCTATATGGGATGCTGGAACTGCAGGCAGTGGCTTTACCCGCTACACCACAGCACCGGCCCCTCTATTTTTAAAAGATCCCTCCAGTGGATTACAGATTGGAGCTCCAAGCAGTGATCAGCGTTAGGGAAGGGAGAGCCAGGGCCGAGCCTGGAGGAGAAGCAAAGGGTTCATGATCCCCAGGAGCGCCTGCCGGCAGCTTGTGGCGTGGAGAGAAGCAGGCAAGTCTCCATACAGAGCTTGGTGAATCTGCACACACACCTGAAGGTGTCCGTTATTCTGACACTGGCACGCGGATTAATTTTGTCAAATGGTCCGTGTTTGGTTCCGTTCTTTAGCACCTCCAGCGCTTAGCCTGAAAATATGAAACAGGTCTGTGCACCGCACCACTTGCGAGAGTCCTGGGTGAGAGTGAGGAGCAGGGGAGGGAGGGGGGGGGAGGAGGACAGAGCAGCCTGAGCAGCACTGCCTGCAGAAACCCACAGGCTGCAGCAAAGGCCAATACAAGGTTTACTCAGGGCCACATCTGAGCAGCCCAGGGCCAGGCTCCCCAGATGGCCACAGCGGCCAGGGCTGGACCAGGCCAAAGCCAGGAGCCAGGAGCTGCATCTGGGTCTCCCACGTGGGTGACAGGGGCCCATAGACTTAGGCCATCTTCCCCTACTTTCCAAGGTGCATTAGCAGGGAGCTGGATCAGAAGTGGAGCAGCCAGGACTCGAACTGGCGCCCATATGGGATGCCGGCACTGCAGGGTGCCCTGGAGAGCTGCATCTGAACGCCCTCACACAGGGCTCCGCAGGGGTTTCTCTCGAATGCTTTGCCGGGTTTATGGGGATGTGTTTGTTCTCACTGCCAGTGGGAGCCTGAGATCCCCGGCCTGCTGTGCAGGGAGCTCCTGCTGAAGACAAAGTTCTGAGCCCAGGCCCTGTGCTCTGGCTTCCACATGCAGTAGGATTTGAGCCTGCTGCTTCCAGCTCTGGCCTGTGACCCCTCAACTTACCACTCCATTTAAAGAGCTTCCTAAACCGGCAGGAAAGGCAGTGTGTAAGAGTGCGGGGAACAGCTGATGGTGTGGCTAAGCTGCCCCCGCCATACCGGCATCACATAGGAGCTCCAGTTGGAGTCCTGGCTGCTCCATTTCCGATCCAGCTTCCTGCTAATGTGCCTGGAAAAGTAGCGGAGGATGGTCCAAGTGCTTGGACCCCTGCAACTCCATGAGAGTCCGGATGTCCATGTTCCTGGATCCCAGCTTTGGCCTGGTCCAGCCCTGGCCCTTGTGGCCATTTGGGGAGGCAACCAGTGGATGGAAGATTCTCTCTCTCGCTCTCTCTCGCTCTCTCTCTCTTCTCTCTCTCCCTCTCTGTAACTCTGCCTTTCAAGTGAATACATCTTTAAAAAAGAGTACCAGGGATTTTCAGGGAGCCATTCGGGTACAAGAAAGCAAATTGAAGGTGCGGCTGGCTGCAGAGGGCGCCTCCCTGTGTGTGCACTGCATGGTCCCCCCGGGCTGTGGCTTTGCCTGTGGGGCGCTTTCGGCTGCTCTGCAGCGTGGCAGGAAGCCTCGTGGTTACCCAGCGGCATTCATTTATGCCGATAAGGGGCGGGCAATCGGGCGTTCCAAGGAATGACATGAAGCTTCCTATTCTTGAATAAATATTTTAAATCCAAAGAGGCAGAGATGATGCTAAGGGGAATTCGCCATTCTTTAAACTTCCTGCAACTCACTCGCACAGGACCCAACGCCAGGAAAAGCCAAGAGGGTTGCTTCCTTCTCTGGGAGAGCCAGGAGTCCCCAGCCCCGGACTGTATCCCCCCACTTTATTTGGTGACAGAGGCATCAGAGCCCCGGCAAGAGGCTGATACCACACCCGATCTGGCCACATCAATAGAAGATGATTTGCAAAGCTGTGCTTGGGGTTGAAGGAGAGCAGGAAAGGGTGCAGAGGCACCCCAGGGTGAAAAGTCACCTCTAGGCCTAAAAGAGACAGGAGCAGACAAAGCTCAGACAGGGCAGTGGAGGAGACGGAGTGACCAATAATGACCAATAGAGGTCCTCAAGCGAAATAAAGCCCCGGACCGGCGCCGTGTTCACTAGGCTAATCCTCTGCCTGTGGCGCCGGCACTCTGGGTTCTAGTCCCGGTTGGGGCGCCGGATTCTGTCCTGGCTGCTCCTCTTCCAGTCCAGCTCTCTGCTGTGGCCCGGGAGTGCAGTGGAGGATGGCCCAAGTGCTTGGGCCCTGCACCCGCATGGGAGACCAGGAGGAAGCACCTGGCTCCTGGTTTCGGATCAGCGTGGTGCGCCGGCCGTGGCGGCCATTGGGGGGTGAACCAACAGAAAAAGGAAGACATTTCTCTCTGTCTATCTCTCTCACTGTCCACTCTGTCTGTTCAATAAATAAATAAATAAAGCCCTGGACCTCTCTGCTCCCCACTCCGACCTCATGCCACCACCTTTCCTCTGCCTGGGCCAGCTGAAAGACAGAGCCCCAGGGATCTTTGTTGATGGACATCAGGATTGGCCAACTAGAGCAGAGTAGAGCAGGGCGGCCAGTGGGTCTGGTGGCACAAGGAGGTAAACTGCCAGCATGCCCAGCTGGTCCCCAGGGGACAGCATGTGCCCAGGGAGGGCGAGAGTCCACGTGCCCATGGTCCTTCCCAGAGCTTCAGGCCGACCTGTGTGCAGTCTCTGTGAATTTCACTCCGTAACCTCCCACTTTCTTTTTTCTTTTTCTTTTTCTTTTTTTTTTTTTTTTGACAGGCAGAGTGGACAGTGACAGTGAGAGAGAGACAGAGAGAGAAAGGTCTTCCTTTGCCGTTGGTTCACCCTCCAATGGCCACCACGGCTGGTGCGCTGCGGCCGGCACACCACGCTGATCTGAAGGCAGGAGCCAGGTGCTTCTCCTGGTCTCCCATGGGGTGCAGGGCCCAAGCACTTGGGCCATCCTCCACTGCACTCCCTGGCCACAGCAGAGAGCTGGCCTGGAAGAGGGGCAACTGGGACAGAATCTGGTGCCCCGACCGGGACTAGAACCCAGTGTGCCGGCGCCGCAAGGCGGAGGATTAGCCTAGTGAGCCGTGGCGCCGGCTTCCCTCCCACTTTCTTTCCTGCTCCTGAGCACCCCCACCCCCCACTGCCTCCTCACACGGTTGTCCAGCATTCAGGTCAGAGGAAAGCAATTCCTGTCCATTTCGGGTGGTTACAAGGGTGTCAGTGGCCATCGGCACCATCGTCCAGCTCCAGCCCCAGTGTCTATTTGGGATGGTCGCTGTGAACTTCACGATGGGGTTGGGATGGGGTGAGAGTCCCCCAAAAGATCACAGGCTAGAAGGTTGTTGTCCAGTGTGGCAGTGTTGAGGGGTGATGGGCCCTTTAAGAGGTGGGGATTAGGGGGAGGTAATGAGGGCCTGGGACTATGGCCAGGATTAATGCAGGTGTGAGAATGAGTTAATTCCCCCAGAGTTGAGAGTTAGAAAGTGCTTGGCACCTTCTGCACATGAAAGGTTCTTTTTCATATTTTATTACGTATTATATTATATTTTAAAAGTACAGTGATAGGACGAGAGGGAGAGAGAGAGAGAGGAGCTTCCATCTACTGGTTCACTCCCCAAACGGCCACACAGCTATGTCTGGGCCAGGCTGGGCAGGAGCCTGGAACTCCATCCTGGTCTCCTGCGTGGGTGGCAGGGGCTCAGGTACTTGGACCATCACCTGCTGCCTCCCAGGCACATTAGCGAGAAGCTGGATCAGAAGCCGAGCAGCCAGGATTCAAACAATTATCCCATTTGGGATGCTGGCCTCATTAACCTGCTGTGCCACAGGCCACAGCACCAGCTCTGCCCTCCCCCGCCCCCCGCCCTGGTGTGAGCCAGGCAGGGCACCCTCCCCTGCATGCGGCCATCATGCTCTTGGACCCTCTACCCACCAGAATCATGAGACAGATAAACCTCTTCTGTACAAAATGCCCAGCCCCAGGTATGTTGTTCCAGCAACAGAAAGCAGACGAACGCACCCCCTGGGGCTCTCCAGTTCAAGCAGGCAGCAGTGAAGGGGCGCCAAACCCCACACGGTCGCCGCCCACGGAGCGGCCCTCGAGCGCAGGCAGGTGGAAGTGAGCTCATTCTTGGCCAAGTGTTGCCGCGGAGAGCATCCTGGGAGCTGGTGGCGCCGACTTCCTCTCCACGTCTCACTTGGACTAACGCCCTTACCGCTGCTTAAGCCCGAGCAGGAACTGGAAGCCTCCAAGGGGGAGAATCCTGCCTTTATTCACAGAGTTGACGATTTGTTCACCACGCCTTCTTCCCATTCACTTAGATTTGCTAAGATGCGGTCCCAATACCTTGCCATATAGAGAATAAGAAGGTAACCTGCGTAGGAGATGACCTGCACCCTCTTAAGTGTGAGGCTATAAAAACCTCTCATGCAAACGAGAGGGCCTTTTGCCTGTGCACTGCTAAATGGTGTGTGCGGGTAGGGGGTCCCAGCCGCCTGGTAACAAATAAACCTCTGCTTTTGCATCAGCGACTGTGCCTTGTGCATTGATTGGGAAATTCGGACACAACACCGGAACTCCATCCAGGTCTCCCGTGTGGGTGCCGGTTCCGAGCACTTGGGCCATCTTCTGCTGCCTTCCCAGGAGCACTTGCAGGGAGCTGGATCAACAGTGCAGCACTGGGACTCGAACTGGCGCTCTGGTGTGGGATGGTGACACCTTAGACGGCAGCCTAGCTCACTGCGCCATAACACAGGCCCCAGGTTTGTTTTGTTTTGTTTTTTTAATTATAATTTTTTCAGGAACTTCGCTGGTATATAACAAAAGTCCAATTTGGCTGGCGTGACGGCTCACTAGGCTAATCCTCCACCTGCGGCGCCAGCACACCAGGTTCTAGTCCCGGTTGGGGCGCCGGATTCTGTCCCGGTTGCCCCTCTTCCAGGCCAGCTCTCTGCTGTGGCCAGAGAGTGCAGTGGAGGATGGCCCAAGTGCTTGGGCCCTGCACCCCATGGGAGACCAGGAGAAGCACCTGGCTCCTGCCATCGGATCAGCGCGGTGCGCCGGCTGCAGCACACTAGCCGCGGCGGCCATTGGAGGGTGAACCAACGGCAAAGGAAGACCTTTCTCTCTGTCTCTCTCTCTCACTGTCCACTCTGCCTGTCAAAAAAAAAAAAAAAAAAGTGTCCAATTCCCCTGTGTTTTCTGTCTTATTTTGAGGCCTGCAGAGGCAACCATACGCTTCCTGGGCCCCGGGGCCAGGCCCCACCTGTGTGAGGCCTCTCTGAGCCCTGCCAGTCTTTGCCCAGAGGAGAACCGTGTGGAGCCCTGAGCAGCAGCTAAAATTCAAGTTATGTAACAAGCAATGCTTTTCCCGTAAGTGCCACGATTTTTACTTTCTTCCTGTCCTCTGGTATTTTTTTTTTTTCCAAAGTACTTCTTTTACAAACTGGTCTGACAGAAACTGACTGCAGGAAGCCAGAGCCCAAAACAAACAACCAAATTAAAAAAAAAAAAAAAAGTACTTGAGTCCAGCCCTTGAAGAGCGGAACAGGCTTGGGGCAAGGAACACCCAGTTCCCTGTGGTGCCACTGCCTCCCCACCTCTCCCGGGCAGTCCAGCCTGGCAGGTAACCCCTGAGCCCTCCCTCCTCACCCCTCCTCCTTCCAGGCCAAGGCTCAGGGAACCCATCAGCCCTCCCTCCTGATGGCTGGTCAGGAGCCCCTGGGAGCCAATGCTGGGGAGCCCTGGCTGCCTGAGGAGTTGGGGCAGGGGCCACCATGCAGGAGGTGGGTGCTGCAGGCCAGGGGGAAAGGCGGTAGCATAATCTGCACCTGTGTGTTCTTTAGCACCACCCCACCCCACCCTACCCCACCCCGCCCCCAAACAACAAAGCTCAGGTCTGCAGCGCGATCTTATGTCTCACCCGTCAGTATCCAGCAACGTCCAGACCCGCCCAGCTCCAGGTCTCCATGGACATGGCTTGCTCTGCCAGGCCCTGCTCCAGCGCCCCCGTGGACCACGTCTTAGCCTCCTCTGGCTCTGGCTGCTTTGGCCATTGCCCTCCTGGGGGATACCCCACAGGGGTGCTCTTTGAAATCTGTGCAGCAGGGGCCAGGGCTACCACCCAGATCCTGAAAGAGCCCTCCCCACGGGACCAGGCAGGGGGTAAAGCCTCAACAGGTACCGGCCTTAGCCGTGCCCCACTGCACCCTGGGAGCTGCAACTGGAGGAGGCTGGGCCTCCTCCCCAACTCCTCCACGCCAGCCCGCCCTGGTTGAGTTCTGACTTCTCTTGCACAAAGCCACTGAACAGCACAGTCACAGGGGATGCTAGTCCCCTGCTGCCCCCTTGCTAATGCAGGGATGCAACAGCGTGCAGACTCCTGGTAAACATTGCCGGCTGTCCCAGGAAGTTCCTCTTGAATGCTGATTACCCCACTGCCCGCAATCACTGCGTTTGGGAAGCCGGGGTGGGGGAGGGAGCACCCCACCTCCTTTAAGGTCTCACCTCGTTTCGGGACATAAAGAAGTATAGTAGGCCACAAAAACACCACCCCACCGAAGTCCACGTCCGACTCCGGGATCTGCGACCATGAGTCCCTTGGGAAGAAAAGGTCTTCGCAGGTGTGATGCTGTCTTCTTTCAGGCCGGCCCCGAACACCATGGCAGGTGTCCTAACAATAGAGACACACCGAGGAGAATGCAGTGTGAAGACAGCTTTGCAACGATGCGTCCAGAATTGCTGGGACAGCCGTGAGAAGACAGAAGACGACAGGAATGGGTCACCCGCTGGTGCTCCTGGAGGGAGAGAGATGCTGCCCGCTCCTTCATCCCCACTCCCGGCCCCCACAACTGTGTGACATCATTTTGTGCAGCCGACTCGGGAACCCAAGGCCAGGAATGTTGCAGTGGGGTTTGCTCCCAGTGTGTCTCGCTGCTATGGCTTGAACGTGGTTTGTCCTTGCAAACTCAGGCAGGAGTTCGTGATTGGATCCTGGCGGCTTTGCCAGGAGAGGAGGAGAAGCCATTAGTGAGTCACACACAGGCACGCCCTGTCTCTTGCCAAGTAACTAATGCCAGGTGCCACCGTGGTTCTTTGCCAATAAGAGTGCCGTGCACCATGGAGAGACACAGCCGCTAAAACGGTGAGCTGAATACACCTCTGTTCTTTATAAAGGTAGCCGGTCTCGGTCACTTCGTTATAGTAATGAAAAGCAGACTAATACACACACTCTTCAAAACAATAAGGCTCATTGGAAAAACAGTTAATTCCCTGAATAAGTAATTTATTCAAATGCTACGAAAGCAGCAATGTCCTCCAGCCACCGGGCTTCTCTCCCACCACTCTGTTTCTCTGTTCATAGGAAACGGGCTGTTTGCTTCTCCTTGCACTTCCAGAGGGTTTTGCTTCATTTTGTTTTGCATAAGCAGTAGCATCTTATGCACACTTTGCAAACCCTGTGCTTGATGTGTAGCACACTCAAAGCAAAGTACACGCCTCAGTAATCCACATGGGCACCATCAGATCACAAAGCATCACAGCCTGACTCCAGGGTCTCTGTGTCCTTCCCAGCCACTGCTTCCTTCAAGGGTCCCCACGATTCTGTTTATTTACCTTAGACATTTATTTGAGAGTCTGGCATTGTGGTGCAGTGGGCTAAGTCATCACTTGCAATGTGGGCATACCATATGAGACCTGGTTCGAGTCCCTGCTGCTCCACTGTGATCCATCTTCCTGCTAACGTGCTTGGGAAAACAGTGGAAGATGGCCCAGTGCTTGGGCCCTGCACCCGCATGGGAAACTGGAGGAAGCTCCTGGCTCCTGGCTCCTGGCTTCAGACTGGCGCAGCTCTGGTCGCTGCAGCCATCTGGGGAGTGAACCAATAGAAGGAAGACCTTTCTCTCTGTCTCTCCCTTTTACTGTTACTCTACCTCTCAAATAAATAAATGAAATTAAAAAAAAAAAAAAAAGAAGATTGTATCTGGCTTCTTTTGCCCTCCATGATGTTCCGGACTCTTCACACTGACAGACAATGGCTCTGAATTTTTTCTTTCTTATTGGTGTTTTTTTTTTTTTTTACAGGCAGAGTGGACAGTGAGAGAGAGAGACAGAGAGAAAGGTCTTCCTTTTGCCATTGATTCACCCTCCAAAGCCGCCACGACTGGTGCACCGCACTGATCCAATGGCAGGAGCCAGGTACTTCTGGTCTCCCATGCGGGTGCAGGGCCCAAGCACCTGGGCCATCCTCCACTGCACTCCCTGGCCACAGCAGAGAGCTGGCCTGCAAGAGGGGCAACCAGGACAGAATCTGGCGCCCCGACCGGGCCTAGAACCCGGTGTGCTGGTGCCGCAGGCGGAGGATTAGCCTAGTGAGCCACGGCGCCGGCCTCTTATTGGTGTTTAATATTCCATTGTTATACGTGCTGTTTTTGAAACTTTATTTTTTGTTTTATACTATATGTCAGGGAATTTTTTTATCCACATATTAAGAGTATAGCTAGTCCTTTCAATGTGTGCATATCAGCAGGTCTCTCTCTCTCTCTTTACACAGTGCTGATTCCAGCAGTTTCTTCTTTAACTTGTTCCCTATGAGGGACATTTAGGATACTTATAACAAAACAGGGACTGATTTTGTAGTGCTGTCAGTACCTCAGTAAAATATTTTCCAATAAAAAGGTTAATTTTTGAGTGTAGCTCACTTTAAAAATATTTACATATTTATTTCTAATAAGCACATTTGTTTTGCAAAGCACCAGACTCAGTAAACCTCCAGCTGCCCCACAGGATGGGCCACAAAAGCAGGGAGCAGGGAGTGACCCCCACGACCTGGGGGAGGCACGGAAGGGAGGCTTTGTGGAGCCTGAAAAGCCAGTTAGGCCTCTGATCCCACACAGAGCCATTATCCTGGACCAATGCCAAGGCCATGTGTGTCGCCCGTCAGACCTAATGGTTTTCAAGTTTCTGTCGTTGGACAGCCAAGAACAGCGAAACCTACTGAAGCTACCTCCAGCTAAAGGAGAAAAGCTGAAATTCCACCGTATGGGTCATAAACTCTCAGCCAGGACAGGAAGTGTCACTGTCTCAGGTAACGTTGATAAACATATTGCAATCCTTTGATGTGAGTGTAGGAAGTGGCAGTAATTTAATAGCAAGCTGATGCTTTAGGCACAAAGAATTATTATGGAATAAAAATGTTCTCATTGGAATTTTATTGTCAATTGCTCTCCAAATACTTTCTTTTCAAATTCATCAACAGTTGTGTATTTAAAAAAATTTCTTGAGATCATGTATAAGTAGCATGATTAAAATTAACTAATTTTTTCATCTGCTATATCTTTTTAAATATTAAAATGAGCCATTAGTCCAAATATTCTTTCATTCTTTTCCCAGTTCATAGACAAACACTCTGTGACTTGGGGGCCAGCATTGTGGCACAGTGGGTTAAATCACCAACTACGACTCCAACTACGACCCATATGGGCGCCAGTTTGAATTCTGGCTGCTCTACTTCCGGTCCAGCTCCCTCCTAATGCACCTGGGCAAGCAACAGATCATGGCCCACGTGCTTGTGGGACAAGCCCTGGCTCCTGGCTTCAGCCTGCCCTAGCACTGGCTGTGGCCATTTGGGGAGTGAACCAACGGATGAAAGGTCTCTCTCTTTCTCTGTAACTGCCTTTCAAATAAAATAAATCTTTTTTTAAAAAAAAGGCCTGCGATTTGTTTTGTTTCACCAAATAAAGAACAAGTGTGACGCATCAAAATGTTACATTACATCTCATAAATACATACCTAATACATAAATACATACCTAATACATGCATGCATGTGTCAATCAAAGAGCAAAGGGTGAATCTTTTTATATATACTTATTTTTTTTTTTTGACAGGCAGAGTGGACAGTGAGAGAGAGAGACAGAGAAAGGTCTTCCTTTGCCGTTGGTTCACCCTCCAATGGCCGCCGTGGCTGGTGTGCTGCGGCTGGCGCACCGCGCTGATCCGATGGCAGGAGCCAGGTACTTCTCCTGGTCTCCCATGCAGGTGCAGGGCCCAAGCACCTGGGCCATCCCCCACTGCACTCCCTGGCCACAGCAGAGAGCTGGCCTGGAAGAGGGGCAACTGGGACAGAATCTGGCGCCCTGACCGGGACTAGAACCCGGTGTGCCGGCGCTGCAAGGCGGAGGATTAGCCTAGTGAGCCGCGGCGCCGGCCTGGGTGAATTTTTTTTGCGCTTCCTTTAACAGAATGGGAAACGGGAAAAGAAGACCCTCCCCTCCCCCCTGTGCTTGTCAGCTTTTGGTCACAATAACTCAAACACCTCGGAGAGGCCACGGCTGGAGGAAGAGGGTTGGTTTCAGCACATGGTTTTGGAGGTTCACAGTCCTGGGTGGGGTGGCCCCATTCATCTGGTAAATGATGGGGGGGGTGATCGCAGGGCAAGGCAGGAGACAGAGAGGGACTGGGCTCACCACCAGTGACCTAAGGATCTCCCACCAGGCGCGGCTCTGGGCCCACCACCAGTGACCTAAGGATCTCCCACCAGGCGTGGCTCTGGGCTCACCACCAGTGACCTAAGGATCTCCCACCAGGCGCGGCTCTGGGCCCACCACCAGTGACCTAAGGATCTCCCACCAGGCGCGGCTCTGGGCCCACCACCAGTGACCTAAGGATCTCCCACCAGGTGCATCTCTGGGCCCACCACCAGTGACCTAAGGATCTCCCACCAGGCGCAGCTCTGTTCTCCGTAATTGGATCAAGTCTCTACTCTCACCAGCTGGTGCTCTGGGGCCACGCCCTTCACACAGGGGTCACCGAAGCGAATTCCAAATCAGAGCCCTGGCTCTTCACAACTCCTTCCGGGTCAGAGTTCGCACATGTGTTTGCAGCCAGGTGTGAAGCAGCCTCCCGGGGAATTCCTGGGTGAGCCGCAGTGGTCAAGTCCTCCTGACCCGCTCGCTCAGGCTCCTCCCTGCTGTGCTCATGCTGAGAGGTGGCTGTGACCGCCTCCCCGCTCCCACAAACAGCGTCTCCGCAAGTAACGGAACCCCCGCGGCTTGGTTTGGAATGAGGTTGCAGAAAACGTGGGAGGAAGCACCAGGCAAATGCTCGCCCTCCTGGAGAGAAGTTTCCGACTTCACATCCTGACAGGGTTAGGTCCAGGGGTCTGCCAGCTCTTTCTGAGAGCAGGGTGAACCAAAATGTGCGATTTGACTTTTTGGCTGCAGACTCGTTGTTTTTGCTGTGAATGTCTCGGGAGCCCTGGCAATAACCGTGTCTCAAGGAAGCAAACCAGTAGTTCAGAAAATGGCACTCAGAAATCAACCTAAAAACTGAAAATTCAGGATGCAATGAAGGTGGCATTTCTTTTTATTCACTTATTTTTTGTTTTTATTTTTGTTTTTAAAGATTCTATTTATTTATTTATTTATTTGAGAGGTAGAGTTACAGAGAGAGAGTGGGAGACAGAGAAAGGTCTTCCATCTACTGGTTCACTCCTCAAATGGCCGCAATGGCAGGAGCTGAGCCAATCCAAAGACAAGAGCCTGGAGCTTTTTCTGGTCTCCCATGTGGGTGCAGGGGCCCAAGCACTTGGGCCATCTTCTGCTGCTTTCCCAGGCCATAAGCAGAGAGCTGGATCAGAAGAGGAGCAGCCGGGACACGAACCAGCGTCCATATGGGATGCCGGCGCTGCAGGCGGAGGCTTAGCCCACTTAGCCTACTACACCAAGCAGCAGCCCCAGCATTCAAATTACAGAAGAAGGATTTGCTAGTGAAGGGCGCTGGTTAACTGGAGAAAGCAAAGCTGGGATTCTGGGTAATTTCTCATACCCAAACAAATCTCATACAGACAAGCAGTATCAACCTAGAAAGAATAACCCGGGCCGGCGCCGTGACTCACTTGGCTAATCCGCCTGCGGCGCCAGCACCCCGGGTTCTAGTACCGGTCGGGACGCCGGATTCTGCCCTGGTTGCTCCTCTTCCAGTCCAGCTCTCTGCTGTGGCCTGGGAGGGCAGTGGAGGCTGGCCCAAGTGCTTGGGAGACCAGGCTGGCTCCTGGCTTTGGATTGGTGCAGCGTGCCAGCTGTAGCGGCCATTTGGGGGGTGAACCAACGGAAGGAAGACCTTTCTCTCTGTCTCTCTCAGTCTATAACTCTACCTGTCAAAATAAAAATAAAAAAAGAGAGAATAACCTAAGATTTATTAGAAGAAAACATTTGGAAAAACTATTTAAAATCCACAGAGGAAAGTCTGGATTCATCAAAAATAATCTTAAAGTCTATTTGTGCATGGAAGGATCAGGCGCTTGGACTGGGGACTCCCCTGTCCCCCATCAGAGTGCCTGGACTTCAGCTGGACCCTGCTAATGAGCACCCTAGGAGGCAGAGGTGACGGCTGAAGTACTTGGGGACCCACACCAGTGTCAGAGACCCAGACTAGGTTCCTGATTAATGGCTTCAGCCTTGGCCAGCCCTGGCAGCTGCAGGCTTTTGGGAAATGAACCAGTAGACAGAAGATCTCTCTCTCTCTCTCTCTCTCTCTCTCTGTCCCTCCCCCTGCCCCTCAAAAAAAAAAAAAAAAAACCCTTAAAAATTCTACATGGATAAATAATAAAGTAAAAGGACAGAAGAAAAAAATAAAAATATTTAAAATAGGTATGACAAAATGCTGCTTTCCTTCACACATAGAGGACAGAAGTATCAATGACAGAAAAAAAAGCCGATGCAGGCTGCGAGCTAGCCGTCCACAGCACAGCTTTCAAATATTCATTATTAGAGAAGCACAGATAAAAAGAAGAAATAGTTTGCCACTCATCACATTGACAACTCCTTTTCCCACGAGTGTATTTCTCTTTCAGAAAAAAAAAAATAGCAGTTCAAGCAAATCTACAAGTTAAAAATAATAACAACAAATAACAGTTTATTTTTGAAACCAGGGACCTGGCTGCAGACCAAGGAAAATTTTCCGGTGTGTTCCAAGTTTGTGGAAAACCTTGTTCTATGGCAACGCCTTTGGGACCCTCTGCTGAATGAATTCCTCCCGCGTGGTAAGACCGTGAGGCCTGCACAGCGTGGGTGTAAGACGAGGCGGCGCTTCCACGGCCCCCCTCCCCCTCCCCCCTCCCCCCGCACCTCCACTCTGCTCCCCTCAAGAAGCGAGTTGGCAGGAAGAACTCCAGCCGCAGGACTGCATCCGGGTCATGCTTCCCACCATCCACTGGGATGTCGCTCACTTTGGGTGTGACATGGTTAGCTCATCAGCAACCTTTTCTCTCAGCCGTCCGCAGAACTGGAAGGTGTGGGGGCCGCTCCTAGCTCGAGCTCTGTCTGTCTGTCTGTCTGTCTGTGTCTCACCAGGAGGCTGGCAGGCGGCCTCTTCCCCCAGCGCTCTCCAGGGCAAGTCCAGCCATCCGCCAGCATCCCGCTGTGCCCCGCAGCGGTGGACAGCCCGAGGCGCTCTCCTTCCTCCTCCCCTTGTCACCGACACACAGGGCTCCTTGCTCAGCAGAAGCTGAGGACATGAACGCTGCTCTCTCCGTCTTGCTACTGCTTTCTGGAAACTTCCTGTGGGCTCTGCCCACCACGTCAGAATCATTACTGATCTGATGTTTTAAAACAGGTTGGCCCAACAAGGTAGAGTCACGTAGTTCAGCCGAGCGCCCCCATGTTCTCGGCATTGAGGCCCACGCCTGTGCCCAGCCAGCCATGGAGGGTTCCCAGACTCCTGGAATCCTTTTGTCCAGTGCAGGATTCTGCCATTCTGAGATGCTCTGCTGGGGCGAGGGAGGAAAGGAGACAGTCCCGGGGAAAAGCAATGGCGAGAGGAGGTCTCCGGGTCTCGTCTTGGTGGAGGGGGTTGCAGCCTCAGTTGGGAGCTGTCGTCCCAGCAGGGGCCGCGTGCCAGCATGAGGACAGAGCTTTGCACGGGGACTTGGGGATCCAGCTGTGTTAGGGGCTGGAGGGCTTCCTTTACTTCCAGGCTCACCAGCGCCTCCTGGGAGGAGTAAAGCACCAGTGTTGCCTGCAGACCCCCCTGCTAGATCAGCAAGGGACCTGCTTGGAACTGGCTTCCGGCATGGAAGGATGCACAGCCTTGAGCTGCAGGAGCGGAGGAGCTCACTGAGCGCTGATGGCGGCGAGCCTGAAGTCGGAGAGGCAAACGCAGCATGCGAGAGTGTGTGCGGTCAGCCCAGCGGTCAGGAGTCCCAGGCTTCCCGCCGCATGGCCCTGTGTCTTTTTTTTTTTTTTTTTTAAGATTTATTTTTAATTATTTGAAAGTGTTACAGAGAGAGGCAGAGCCAGAGAGAGAGAGAGAGAGAGAGAGAGAGAGATCGTCTATCCACTGATTCACTTTGCAAATGACTGCAGAGCTGAGCTGATCCGAAGCCAGGATCCAGGAGCTTCTTCTGGGTCTCCTACACGGGCACAGGGGCCCAAGCACTTGGGCCATCTTCTACTGCTTTCCCAGGCCATAGCAGAGAGCCTGATTGGAAGTGGAGCAGCCGGGACTCGAACCAGCGCCCATATGGGATGCTGGCACTGCAGGCTGGGGCTTTAACCTGCTGCCCCACAGCGCCGGCCTGCTCTGTGTCTCTTGAGGCCGTCAGTCTGTGGCCCCATCCAGGATCAGAGGGAACAGATCAGAGTTACGATTTCAGAAAAAGGGCCCGTGTGCTCTCAGACAGCAGCTTCCAGTTCCATGGTGATGGGGAGTGAGTTGGGTTGTCCTGTGTGGCAGGGGCTTGCCGTGGGGGGGCCTGCAGGCCTGATGTTCAATCCAGATGTGAGCAGGCCGGCCGAGTGCTCTCCGCCCGCTTCCTGCCTGGCCACGCCTCGGACAGGAGGGAGATTTTAGTGCTGAGTTCCAATCCCTAAAAGTATTCAAGACATTGGAGGCCTGGAGATGCTGATTAAACCAAGTCCAGTCCACACGGTCTCTGGGACTTCTGCCCAGTTTCTGCCCATGAGCGGGGGGCAGGGGCAGAGAAGAGCTTCCGGGAAACTGAGGCCAGAGGAATGAGCAGGGAGGTCTCCGTGAAGGAGGTGAGGCCGGTTAAGAACCAGTTCCGCTTGTGTTGTATCTCCAAAGGTTTCCTGCTGTCCTCAGAGCAAAAGCCTAACACCTAACCACGTCGTCGGCAACTACAGTTGATTAAATCAGGTCACTGGCATGTCTGTGATCTCGTGTTTGCTTAGCACTTGGAGCTAGAGCCCCATCCTCCGGTTCTGCTTAGTGCGTGCAGAACGCGGACTGGAGCCTAGAGTCGCACATGGCACTGTGCACCCCCAGAGCCAATTGCTTCTGCCTGAGCCTGGTGCCCCTTCCCGGGTCTCTCCCACCCTTCCTCACCTCTACAAAGGCCAGACTCCTTCTGTAGCCCCCAGGCCCTGTGAACACCAGCCTCTCACCTCTCTCCTTCCGTCCAGGGCTCCGCACCCTGGCAGCCCCTGGTCTGCACGCAGGCTAGCATCCCTCTGTCTGAGCCTTGATGCTGTCCCTGGCTCTTCACATTTTTGGCCTCTTAGGACTGTCCGGGTTCCAGCCTTGCTCTAACAGCCACAGCAGTCAGGGCTGGGCCAGGCCAAAGCCAGGAGTCATGAGCTTCATCTAGGTCTCCCACACAGTGGGCCACCTTCCACTGCTTTCCCAGGTGCACCAGCAGGGAGCTAGATGGGAAGTGGAGCAGCCGGGACTCGAACCTGCAGTCATAGGGGATGCTGGTATCGCTGGCAGCAGTCTTAGCCCTTCCTGACCACCTTATCTAGGGCATCCACCACAGCGCTCTCACCCTCCTGAACCCTTCCCTGCCATCATCTACCTGTTCCTGCAAGGGTCTTGTCTCTGCGGCTGCTCCCTAGTGTACTAGACCTTGGGAGCCACGCAGACAGAAGCCTTGCCTCCCTCACTCACCAGTGACCCCCCAGCTGCCAGCTCAGCGTCGGAACCCACAGCAGATGCTCCGCAGAGCCCGAGACCAGCTGTTTCCCTGCAGGGCGCTGCCTGATCCCGGGGAAGGCTCATCTTCCCCGCCAGCCCCGCTCCCAGCACCTCACTTTGCGTTCCCACCCCTGGGAGAGACGTCTGTCCACCAGGAAGCTTGCACAGAGGAAGAAAGACCACTGGGGTCTGCGTGAGCCTCCCCTCTGCACAATGAGCAGATGCTGCTGTGGCTGCTGGAGCGACCTGTTTCCCAAGGGTGTGCCCTCCCTCGGGCCGGACAGGACATGCCCTCCAAGCTTGCCAGGACACGCGCCCGCAGCCACGGAGGCCCTGGCCAAGCAGGCTGGGCAGAGCCCCAGGAGGCCGGCAGCCAGGGGCGTCCAGGAAAGAGAACCAGCAAGTTCAGGAGAGATGGAAAAAACAGAGCTCTCACACCAGGGGCCAGCCCAGTGCTGCAAACTCCACTTGGAATGCAGGCTTCACGGTTGGAGCCAACAGAGCGGGGAAAACAGAGAGACTCGCATCCACGCTTTGTTTTCCACCGGAGCCCACGCCGCTCCTGTCTGATTCTGGGGGACCTCGCCTGCTCTGTCAAGAGCGTTTGTTCAAGGGCAGAGTGGGGCAGAGACAGCATGGCCAGGCCCAAGCAGGAGGACACTGTGGAAACACTTGGGGATGCTAGAGGGTGAAGGAGGCAGGAGTGCCCCTGGGGTCTCCCCTGGACCTCTCCTAGAGGGAGGCGGGACTGCCTTTTAGGCCAAGAGCCCTGGGTTCTAGTCCCAGCCCCGCCCTCACTTTGCCGATTGACCTTGGACAAGCCACTTCACCTTGAAACTTGGGTTCCCTTTCCATAAAACATGAAACTCAAATTTGTTTTAATGTGATAAAATGTTTGTAACAGCAATTTTACCTTTTTAACCATCTTTCAGCTTCAAATTCACTAACATTACAAACATTTACATGAGGCTGGCGCTGTGGCACAGAGGGTTAAGCCGTGGCTTGTGATTCTGGCATTCCATGTGAGTGCTGATTTGAGTCCCTGCTGCTCCATTTCCAATCCAGCTCCCTGCTAATGTGCCTGGTAAGGGAGTGGAAGATGGCCCAAGGGCTGGGGTCCCTTCCTCCCATGTGGGAGACCTGGATGGAATTACTGGCTCATGGCTTCAGAATGGCCCAGCCCTGGCTGTTGTGGCCATTTGGGAAATGAATCAGGGGCTAGGAGACCTTTCTCTTTGTCTCTCTCTGTCACTCTGCCTCGCCCCCTCTCTCTGTCACTCTGATGTTCACATAAATAAACCTTTTTTTTTTTTTTCCAAAGGATCATTTACATTAAGTGTAACCACCACTGTCGTTCATTCCCAGAACTTTTTCAACTTCCAAAATTGAAATTCAACGCCTGCTCAACAGTAACTCCTCACTCCTTCCTGCTCCCACCCTCTGGCCATCTGCAGTCTGTTTTCTGTCTCTGTGAGTTTGACTATTCGAGGGACCTCATGGAAGTGGACCCAGCACCTCCCTTCTCTGTGTGATTTATCTCACTTGGCATAATTTCTGCAAGGCTCATCCATGTCGTAGCATCTGCAAGAATTTCCTTCTTTTTCAAGCTGAGCGACGTTCCATGGGATGCACACACCACACTCGGCTCTCCATTCATCTAGGCACTTGGCTGCTTCCAGCTTAGGGCCATTGTGAACAGTGCTGCTATCAATCCAGGAATGCAAATCTGTTTGCCTTCCTGCTTGCAGTTCGTGGAGATGTACATCCAAATGTGCAATGGCGGCCTCTCTGTGTAATTTCTTAAGGAACAGTCTTAATCTTTTCCAACTGGCATCACCATGTTTACATTCCACCAGCCAGCAAAGTGAAAGAGAGCCCATGAGAACTTGAACTTCTATTAGCCAGAGAATCCATTCTTTGGGGGAAACATTCCCGGAATTTCCATGTGCAAAGGGCTTCAGGGGGAGAGCTCCAGAAGCAGTGGGGGTGAGGAGCCCAGTACATCCGACAAGCATCTCTGGGAAACACAGTGAGAGCGGGGAAGACACCCTCTACGTCTCCACACGTCCGGCGTCTAGTATTCCACGTGCACGTGACACACTGAGCAGCAGTAGCACAACGCATTTTTTTATTTCCTTGTGTGCCTTAGCTGTTTCACAAAGAATTTGCAAACATACACACGATGGGAACAGATCAAACACGTATGAGAGTATGAGGGTGAAGGGAAGGGGAGGGGTGCTTGAAGATGTCTAAGCAAACAATGCCTCCGCCCACGAGGATTCTGGTGTGTGAGTGTTGCGGGTGGAGGGATGCTGGAAAAATCCAGGGAGAGATTGCTCCAAGCACAGTGGAATCTCCAGAGGCTCGGGAAGGCGAGATTGTTTATGTCATACACGCCTTCACCCAAAGCCAGTCTTTGCAAGACTCAACAACGGAGGGGAGAAAGAATCCATGGGAGAAGAAAACACCCATAGAGAAGGCAGAGGTAGTGCTTCTAAGAACAGACTCAAGTCTTCCAAGAGTATACAAAGAGCTCCCGTGATACGGAATGAAAAGATAAGTTTGTTTGGGTGCAAACAACTTTGAAATTTTTGCATAGTTTCTTCATAGTACACATTTTCCCATGAACTTTTGGAAGGCTCTCTGTGTGTATGGATTTAAAGTTGTTGTTGTTGTTGTTGTTGTTTGCATCAAAATAAGCTTAGTTTTTTGTTCTGTTTTTGTTTGAAATAGCCTTGTAAAACCCTAGGTTTAAACCCTAGCTCCACAACCTGCTAATCCAGGACAAATACTGAAACTCTTTGAAGCCCCCTTTTCCCATCTGTAATATCAGGGCAGTGGTGGGAATGGTCATGAGGAGTGTGATAACGCAGGTGTCCTGGAGCTACCCTTACTGGAATTATATGCCAGAGGTGCCAGAGCCACATCCAGCCTTCCTCTGCTTTTTAAGATTTGACAAGTTTGTATTTATTTGAAAGGGGGAGAGAGAGAGAGAGCGAGAGCATGTGCGCGTGCACGAGAGAGAGCAAATATCAATATATCTGTGTATGTGTATCTCCCATCCACTGGTTCACTCCCCAAATGCTTGCAACAACGAAAGCTGGGCCAGGCAGAAGCTGGCAGCAGACACTGAATGCAAGCCTCCCACGTAGATGGCAGGGACCCATAGCTGAGATGTCACCTGCTGCTTCCCGGGCTACACGTTAGCAGGACACTGAAACTGACTGCAGAGCCAGGACTCGAACCCAGGTGCTTGGGTATGGATGCAGGCATCCCAGCGGACATCTCACTGCGCCGAATCCCGGCCCACCACGTCTGGCTCGTATCGCCAGCGTTTGACAGGGGTGTTGAGTGGGTAGATGTGAACGGATGTGACTGTCTTTCCTGTCTGACATGCCCTGTGACAGTGGCAGGTGACAGGGTTGAGGAGCATGAGGTCAGGCTGGCTCAAGGCGGTGCTCACGAAGCAACACCCAGAGACTAAATGCTCTGGTGACATCCAGCCGTGGAATGCACATGACCGTGAGTGCCCAGGTCAAGGGCCTCGCCTGTGCTTTTCCCTCATACCCTCCCTCTTCAAAGGAATGTTGCTTGCACCATCTCCACCTATTCTAGCGAAAGATGTGAACCGATAAATTAGATCACAAAAGAGAAAGAGATCAGCCCTATACATTTCATTTCAAATCAGCTACTACTTATTGAACATGTAACATGCATTTGTGGCCGGCGCCGCGGCTCACTAGGCTAATCCTCCGCCTTGCGGCAATGGCACACTGGGTTCTAGTCCTGGTCGGGGCGCTGGATTCTGTCCCAGTTGCCCCTCTTCCAGGCCAGCTCTCTGCTGTGGCCAGGAAGGCAGTGGAGGATGGCCCAAGTGCTTGGGCCCTGCACTCCATGGGAGACCAGGAGAAGCACCTGGCTCCTGCCATCGGATCAGCGCGGTGCGCTGGCCGCAACAGAGAGAGCTGTTCCACAGCAGAGAGCTGGCCTGGAAGGGGGGCAACCGGGACAGAATCCGGCACCCTGACCGGGACTAGAACCCGGTGTGCTGGCGCCGCAAGGCGGAGGATTAGCCTAGTAAGCCGCGGCGCCAGCCTTATTATTTTATTTTTAAAGATTTATTTATTTATTTGAAAGGCAGAATTGTAGAGAGGCAGAGAGAGAGAGAGAGAGAGAGAGAGAGAGAGAGAGGTCTTCTTTCTGCTAGTTCATTCCCCAGATGGCCACAACAGCTGGAGCTGGGCTGATCTGAAGCCCAGGAGCTTCTTCTGGTCTCCCACATGGGCGCAGGGGCCCACGGACTTGGGCCATCCTCTACTGCTTTCCCAGGCCATAGCAGAGAGCTGGATCAGAAGTGGAGCAGCCAGGTCTCGAACTGACATCCATATGGGATGCAGGCACTGCAGGTGGTGGCTTTACCCGCTACGCCACAGCACCAGCCTTGAGTCACCAATTTTAGAAGGAATCCATGATCCATGAGAAGAGAGGCCTTCAAGGTCTTGAGTTCCAGGTGAGGGACGCATAGGGAAATGGGAACAAGTGAGAGATTTCGCGTGTGATCAGATTGGCAGTTGGGGACGTTAAACTGGTAGTGGCGCGCGGAATGGATTGCGGTAGACAGAGACTTGGGAGACAGGTGAAGTAGACGAGGGAAGAAATGATGACCAAGAGTGTGGGCAATAGGAACAGGTAAGAGGTCACGGGGAATGGCTACCGTGGGATTTAAGAATCATGTTGCAGTGAACGTGAGGTGTGGCTACCTGAGCTCCCCTGAGTCAGAACAGAGAGCAGCCTTCCCATGAACAGACCCCCCAGGCCCGGAAGCAAAGCAAAGCATGGACCCTGAGAGTGCCGCTGGGGGCTTGGAGAGCCAGACGCACCCCTCGTTCTCCCTGGTTTGCCATGTGCTGTGTCAGAGGAAGCACCACGAAGAGCCGAGCCGGGAGCGAAGCTGCCTGCCAGGCCCCAGGCCCTCCCTTCTGTCGGGCCAGCCCAACAGAAGCAAAAGGGAGCAGGTACTCTTCTGGATAAGAAACCCAGCGTCCTCGTCTGTGACAACGAGGACACAGCATAGCACCCCAATCACGCATCTCGTGGGAGGGACCAGCCCACGAATGTGTGCGTTCCCAGCCAGTGGTGCTTTCTAACCAGCCCCTCCAGCTAGAGTCTCTCCCGGTTTGCTCAGCTTCTCCCTCGCCCCTTCTCTCTAAAAGGAGCTCTGTCTTTGCTGTTGTTCTGGGTTTGATTGGCTTGAGTGGGTCCCCGGGGGTCCATGGGCTTGGTCCCCACGGTGCTGGTGCTGAGGCAGGCGAAGCTTTCAGAGGTGGAGCCCCGTGTGAGACTGGGGGTGCCCCCTCTGAAGGGATTGATGTAGTTCTGGGTGATTCCCACGAGAGTGGTTGCTATAAGAGCAGCAAGTCTGGCTGGCAGGTTGAGCCACTGCCTGTGACGCTGGCATCCCGTAGGGGCATCTGGTCCTGGCTGCTCCACTTCTGATCCAGCTCCCTGCTGATGCGCCTGGGAAACAGAGGAAAATGGCCCAAGGGCTCCTGCACCCACGTGAGAGACTCAGATGGGGTTCCAGTTTCCTGGCAAAGCCCTGGCCGTTGTAGCCTTCTGGGGAGTGAGTCAGGGAATGGAAGCCCTCTCTGTCTCTCCCTCTCTCTGTAACTCTGCATTCAGATAAATTTTTTAAAAAAATTAAAATTAAAAAAAGAAGCAGAGCAAGTCTGGACCCGAGTCTCTCTGGCCTCCTGTCTGCTCCTACAGTGACACCATCTGCCATGCAGTAAGCAGGCCATTGGGGCCCTCACCAGAGGGCAGATGGATGGGGCTGCCCGATCCTAGCCTCAGGTATTTAGTTTTGGCAACAGAAACCTCACCGATACACTGGTTCTGTTTTTCTTATGATACAGAAAGAGGGAGAGAGAAGTCACACTAGAGAGCAGGAGGAAAAAGGATAAAATTCTTGCTTGGGGCAGTTCCATGATGACCCTTTGGTATACACAACTCAGACAGGGGGCTCAATTGGCAGACTATTAAATACTAAAGCCGGAAGACAGAGTCAATCTATGTTCAGGAGCTAAGAGAGAAGTAAGGAGAAAAATAAATTAAAAAACAGGACTAGGTATTGGGGACACTCGCAGGGCAGAGTTGACAAATGAGAGGCTCTGAGATTCAAATGCATTGCTCTAAGATATGGATTGAACCTCTTTTGATGCTAGATAGATGTTAGAATGTTGCTTTGGCTGCTCAACTATATCTTTAAGGTTTGTTTTAATGTCACGCCATGCCAAATTAGACAACATTACGTCCCAGTTCATATGTGGGCTACAGAGTAGCATAATGGTTGACAAGATGCATTCTGGAATCAAACTCTGGTTTGTTTGTTTGTCTTTAGATTTATTTTATTGGAAAGGCAGAGTGATGAGAGAGAGAGAGAGAGAGAGAGATCTTTCATTTGCTTATTCACTCCCCAAGTGGTCACAACAGCTAGGGCAGGACCAAGCCAAAGCCAGGAGCCAGGAATTCCATTTGGGTCTCCCACATGCCCAAGTATTTAGGCCATCTGCTGCTGCTTTCCCAGGGGGCATTTGCTGGATCAGAAGCAGAGCAACCAGGACTGGAACCAGCCTCCCATGTGAGATGCTGGCATCGCAAGTGGTGGCTTCAACTCAGGCTCCTGGCATCAAGCTCCTGGATCTCAAACCCCACTCTATCAGTTAATAATCACCAAAGTTTGGATGTTAGTTTGGGTGACCCCCAAAGGCCTCTGTGTTAGGGGTTTGGTCCCCAAAGTTTTATATTGACAGTGAATGGATTCTGAGTAGAGACTTAATCCAGTTGTGATGTCTGAAGGCGGGGCCTTTGGGAAATGATCAGATTGGATGAAGAGGCTGCAATGGAATCACGGTGACTTTACCAAGACAGACAGGTGGGTGTGGCTGAATGGAGGTTCCCTGCTTCTTGGCTCGCCAGCCTCACCACATGCCTGAACTATTGGGGCCACCCAATCTTGGACTGTGAACCTCCCAAACTGTATGCTGAACTAATCTTCCTCTTAAGTAGTCCTTGTCCGGTATTTTAGTTGTAGGGGTGAAAACCTCACTAATATAATAGCTGTGTTGCCTTCGACCAAGGCACTTGCTGCTCTGTGACTCAGTTGCCTTGTCTGCAAAATGAGCTAAAGGAGTGTCCACTTCAGAGGGAAGTTGTGAAGATTAAATGAGTGAATATGTATAATGCTTATCCAAAGCTCACACGAAGCCTGGCTCATAATTAGCACTACATAATCATTAGCTATTATTCATACAGGAAAACTTAAGGTCATGAGATTTTTTTTTCTGCCTTGGTTCAACCAAGATGGCGAAGACAACTGTCAGTGAAGAATTAAACTCAGCAGAGGAGGTGTTAAGTTTTGGGGAAGAAGGAATAGCGAGGCAGTTGTGATGGGATGACTTCACTTTTCAAAGGGCCACCTGTGATTCCCACTTCTCAGTACTCACACTCTTATGGGATCTAATTCCCTCGAGTGTGGGCTGGACCTGGTGACCTGTGTGAAACTCACATGGCAATGATGATATCACATCTATGATTAAGTTATGTCCTTTCTTCTGCCAGCTTTGGTAGGGCCAGCTTCCATATTGGAGAGGCCTAAATGGCAGAGAACAGAGGGAAACTTGTGGTCAAAAGCCCATAAAGAATTGTGGCCCTGGATCCAAGAACCCACAAGGAATAGAGGTCTTTAATCCAACAGTCCATTAGGAACTGAGGCCCTACAGCTCAAGAGGAATTGAGACCCAGGGTCCAACAGCTGAAGTGGAACCAATCTTTCCAACAACCACTGAGTGAGTAGGAATGGGTCCTGCCTCAGCTGAATGATTGATTGCAGCCTGTGAAAGACCCTGAAGTGGAGATCCCAGCTAAACCCTGCCTGACTCCTGGCCCCAGAAGGTGTGCAATAATAAATGTGTGTGGTTTTTAAGAAGCAGTTTGTCACCCGGCAATAGATAACTCTACACCCACGTACCAAGCTAGAAACCTGGGCATGGAGTAAGGGCAGGGGTCTAGCTCCAGGATGTCCGGTGGAGTGCGCAAGGGCTTGGGGTGGAAGCCACTGTAGAAGGAACATCCTACAGTCTGTGCTGGAGAATCCACACTCCCGGTGCGTGAGGGGAGGAGAGAAACTCAGGCTGAGCCCTGGGGCGGAGGTGATGGAACCTGTTCTCATACCTCCTGTTTCGAGTGCATATCAGTCTGGGAACACTCAGTCCTCATCTTGTGTCCCAGCCCTCCCACAGCACATGAGTGTGTACCTTCTGGAAATGCCTGCTTATCTTTATGACACCAGACTCTTTGCTTGCTTATTTATTCATGCCACAACTATGAGCCAGACATTTTTCTAGATAGTGTGGATACACTAGAAAAAAGTAGAAAGGCCCCTTACACAGTTCATAGTTTATTCTGGGTTGGTTGTATTCTTTTCTTTCCCCTTTAATTAATTTATTTGCGAGGCAGAGAGGCAAGAAAGAGTCAGAGAGAGCTCCTACATGCTGGTTTACTCCCCAAATGCTTTACAGTGACTGAGGCTGGGCTGGGGCAGGAACCAGGAGCTGGCAACTCAACCCAGGTCTCCCAAGGGGGTGGCAAGAACCCAACTACTTGAGCCATCACTCTGCTTCCCAGGGCCTGCATGAGCAGGAAGCTGGAGTCAGGAGCCAGAGGTGGGAGCTGACCCCAGGAACTCTGATCTGGGAAGCACGTGTCTGGGCCACGGGCTGACCACCCACACCCCCATCTTCCTAACTGCCCCCATCTCCTTCGAGGGGTGACTTATCACAGACCCCTTAAGGGCTGGTGTTCTCTGTGGTGTTGTCCTTGCTCCTCTTCTCTCCTCCCCTTACAGGGTGCATCGGAGAGACTCCAGGCTCCAGGATTCCTTAGTCACTACTGAGGATCCAAAATCCACTCCTGCAGTTGAGAATTCTGAGTGCCAGACTGGATACTCCACTGTCCACTGTCCACACGGCTAACATGGTCCACAGACACTTCCAGCTCAAAATGGGCAAACTGAAACTCGGTTCCTCCACCTCTTCCCTCTCCTGCCTTGCCCAAACCTCCCATTTCTCCAGTATTTCTCATCCTAAGCCAGAAGGTGGGGGTTGGCCAGATTCCTGCCTCCTGCCCTTTCCCGACA
This sequence comes from Oryctolagus cuniculus, assembly GCF_964237555.1. NCBI lineage: Eukaryota > Metazoa > Chordata > Mammalia > Lagomorpha > Leporidae > Oryctolagus > Oryctolagus cuniculus. The sequence continues at coordinate 107,894,642 of NC_091439.1, forward strand.
TCCTCCCATCTCACCAAGTCTCGCAGGATTTGCCTCATAGATGCCCAGGTCCAGTGCCCCACCAAGTCTGCCGTGGGCTCATTTGAAGCTCATGTCTTCTATCTGGTCTGTCGGAATAGCCTTCACATTGATTTCCCTGGCTCTGCTCAGCACCTCTTGCTTCCCCCTCCACTCTGGTGCCAGTGTGATGTTTCTCAGTGCTGAATGATGTAGACCTGGCTCCAAGGCCATGGTTAGAAGGCTCATATTGCCCGTAGGATCAAGTGTGCTTTTATTAACATGGCACTTGCAGCCCTTCATGAACCGACCCCTCTCTAGCTACCTCTGTACACACAAACTATGTTCTAGCCACGTGACTTGCAGGTCTGGACAGACCGTGGCTAGCTCTCTCTTGCCTGGAAGGCCCTCCCCTAACCTTGTCTATGAGGTGAACTTCAAGTCATCCAACAAGACTCAGCTCCAGGGGGCCGGCTTGGTGGCTCACTTGGTTAATCTTCTGCATGCAGCACCCGCATCCCATATGGGTGCCGCGTTCTAGTCCCTGTTGCTCCTCTTCCAGTCCAGCTCTCTGCTGTGGCCCGGGAGTGCAGTGGAAGATGGCCCAGGTGCTTGGGCCCTGCACCTGTATGGGAGACCAGGAGGAAGCACCTGGCTCCTGGCTTCAGATCAGCACAGCGCTGGCTGTAGCAGCCATTTGGGGAGTGAACCAACAGAAGGAAGACCTTTCTCTCTGTCTCTCTCTCACTGTCTGTAACTCTACCTGTCAAATAAATAAATAAATAATCTTTAAAAAAAATGACTCAGCTCCAATGTTTCTTTGGCCCCTTCAGGTGGAATTCATGTCTCGTCCTACCCATTTTGTGACCTGTGTTACCACGCTTTGCACACCTTGTTTGCATTCAGCTGTTCTGCGTTGATGTTCCCTCGTTGACTGAGTTCCTGGAAGGCAGAATCCTGCGTTTTCATCTTCACTTCCAGTACGTGGCCTTCGCTAGGCATTCAGTGAACTTTTGCTTGATGGAGGAAATCAGTAGACAAATGACTCGTGTGGGCCTGGAGAGGAAAGTGCACCCGGATGTGGGATGCTCCAGAGGCCGGGGCACATGGAGCTGGTTCTCCAGGCCTGCAGCCCGGACTTGCGCTCATCGCCTCATTGAGAGACACCTGCCACCAATCTTTCAATGTAGTGAAGTCAGACCGTGTGGCGTAAGCCACAGCAAGTCAAAGACGGTACCTTGAAAAGCTCTCAAAACGCCTGGACCAGACGGGAGGCAGATATTCCATGTCTCAAGCCAACGCATCTGGTTTTCTCCCCAGACTGATTTCCTCAGCTGAGAACCAGATGCACTCACTGGCGCTGTTGAAAGAATGCTCACCGCACTCATCACAGCGAGAGATAGGAGGAAACGGACCATCCCACGCGAGCTGTACACACTTGGTAACATCCCACTCCCCACTGTCCAGATCTCAAGGCCACGCCTTGACTTCAAAACTCCTGAACTTGGCCCCTTCTGTCCAATTCTGCTACATGCCCTGCTCCTCTGCTCGTGTGAGGCCAGCTCTCTGCCTGCTCTGTCCAAGCTCTCTTCTCCTCTGTCTTTGCTCACCTGTGCATGCTGGCAGGTGCCTTCCTTGTCCCCTTCCCTCTCCCATGGGTGGGGAACTTTTTCCTGCCGAGGGCCATTTGGATATTTATAATAATCATCATGGGCCGTAGAAAAGGATCAACTTTAAAATTAGCCTGCTGGGGCTGGCGCCGCGGCTCACTAGGCTAATCTTCTGCCTGCGGCGCTGGTACACCGGGTTCTAGTCCCTGTCGGGGCGCCGGATTCTCTCCCGGTTGCTCCTCTTCCAGTCCAGCTCTCTGCTGTGGCCTGGGAAGGCAGTGGAGGATGGCCCAAGTGTTTGGGCCCTGCACCCCATGGGAGACCAGGAGGAAGCACCTGGCTCCTGGCTTCGGATCGGCGCAGCGCCGGCCATAGCGGCCATCTGGGGGCTGAACCAATGGAAGGAAGACCTTTCTCTCTGTCTCTCTCACTGTCTAACTCTGCCTGTCAAAAAAAATTAGCCTGCTGGAGATTTATTGAAATTGGGGTCCCACCTGTGGCTGCCTTGGCAGGGCCAGACCAGATGATTTTGTGGGCCTTATACACCATGGGTGGGACATTCCCCACCTCTGCAAAAATCCTACCAACAGGTCAAAGCCCAGCACATGTCAACCTCTCCAAGGGTTTGAACCTCTTCACGTTCACACTGACCACTGTCATGTCCGAATTCCTGCTGCCCTTGGGGTCAGTTACGTTAAAACTTTACTGTTTGGCTATGGAACGTTTTCCATTGCTGGGAATTCTGCCATCTATTAACAAATGTATGCATCTTCTTGTAGAAGGGTGGCTGACAAATCAAGGCAATCTGGGAGTTAAAGAACTGACGAAGCCCAGTGCTGGAGGACTAGGTTGCGACTAAATTTCTCTTACACTGGTGGTGACGGTGCAAACTGTCTGGAAGTCCCTATAAAAGTTAAATATTCGTATAGCCAATGACCCAGAAATTCAGTTCTTGGGTCTATGCCCGGGAGAAACAATTGTTATATCCACCAAAGAAAACCAAAATGTTCATACCAGCTTCAATCATAAATAATTGGAAATAAGTAAAATGTCCATCAGTAGTAGATTGGCTAATACCACTGTATAAGGGACTATTACACAACAATGAAAGGTAACTGCCAATACACGCACAGCATGGATAATGTCACGGGCATAATGATGAGTGAAAGAAGCTAAATTCAATCCATTTATGTGAAGTTCGAGGACAGGGAAAATTAACACTCTGTGGTGATAGAAGTCAGAACAGTGGTTGTCTTTGCAGAGTTCTTACAGGGAGGGAACATAGGAAGCCTTTGAGGGTAATGCAGATACTTACAAATGGATCTGTAAGCTGTGCTCTTCAGACGTGCCCACTCCACTGCCTCCAAGTGACATCCGACTTCTGTGTCCCACAATATATCCACTTATTTGCTCTAACCTAGAATCAGCCAATCATCTTAAATGGAGATACCACTGCCCACCTCTTGGGAGTGGCTGAGAAGATTAAAGAAAATAATATGTGTGAATGTACATAGCACAAAGGGCTCATCCTCCGGGATGCACCATCACCCCCCACACTTCCAGGGACCCCCAAGTTCCCACCGAAGTCCCCCCATCCCCGGCTGCTTTTCTTCTCCATTTTTCATTCCCTCATGGAAGGAAGGCGTCTTGCTGGGTGGGTTCTCATCTCACAGGTTGTAGGCCAGAAGCGCGGGAACAGAGTTGCCTCAGCATTGTGCTCAGCTCAGCTCAAGCCCCACCTCTGGGCACGGCATAGAGTCTGGGTTCAGACCAGCGACCTGGAGGGGAACCAGCAGGCTGTAGATAAGCGGGCAATTTCCCGACCCACAATGCACCACGAGTGCGCTAACTCCTGACACGATCATGGGCCTCTATTGTGGTAGCTCCCAGAGGGAGCTGGCAATCCCTAAACGGGAGGACGTGGCTGAACTGTGCCCAGACCAGTTATCCCGGAAACACAAAGGCCTTGTTGCTGATTCTCAATCAGAGTGACAGCAAGTAGAGCGGGGGAGGGGGAGAGACTTGATGCTAGTTACAAAACACAAAGTGAAACACAAGGAAAAGAGACGTAGGAACGGGATCCATACGCGGCAAAATCTGTTGAGGGTTTGGCCTGTCCACTACCACAGGACACTGTGGAGATGAGGGCAAGGGGTCTCCAGGCCTATCTGTGGACTCCCTCCTGCCCATGCCGGTGCTTGGTCATACCTGCACTGCAGTACTCCTTGCAGTACTGGAGGACTGAGTATCCCTCTCCCAATCCTGCTTGTGCTGGGGGACGTGAGTTTTGATTGAGTAACTTGCTGCTAGGACGTGCACAGTAGGAAAGAAACCGTGACACCCAAGGGCCCTAACGATTCCAAGGGTTCATCCTCCCCTCACACGGGTCTGAAATGGGTTGCTCTGCTCTCTAGGGCTATAGTATCCAGGTGGACTGAAGGTGACATGACCACAGCCACAACCCAGCTGCAAGGCTGGATCATGGGCCAGCACTGGGACAAAGTCATTACCAGTCCCTACCCCCATCCCACCTAAGACAACACAGGACCTCACCGTCTCAGCTGAGCTGTGGCTGCTGTGAGAGGCCTGAGCCCCTACAGCCATCGATTGTACCCTCGCCTTCACCTCTCAGACGTAAAAGCCAAAATCCTCCTCCTTATAACGCTAAGTCTCCACCTGTCGCTGAACATGGAACACATAACATCCATGATAACTTGGTGGGCCGGCGTGCCCATCCCCCGCTGAAATACTCACACCATGCCTGCAGCTTCATAACCAAGGCGGACTCCCCTGAAAGCAAACTCTACAGGTAAACTTCTCACCGCCCTCTACTTGGGGATCCTGGTGAGTGGTCATGTGAGACGATCTCACTCCAGGCTTGGCCAACCCAAAGGAATTCCCTTCTGCTTGCAGCTCAGACCACTGCCCATCTTTGTGTTTGCACGCGTCCCTGCTAGACAAGCAGCCTTGGTTTCCTGCCCTATTACAATGTCATTTTCCCAGGGCCCAGCCTGAACCCAGCAGTGGCTGCAGTGCAGTCGTCGTACGTGAGCTGATGTCACTCTCCCTGACAGAGTACCCAGTGTGAAGGCGCCTGTCCTTCAGCCTTCCCAGACACACCACGCACAGGGCAACTTTCAGCCTCCAGGGGAGGAAGCAAGTGGACAGATTCCCCCTCCCCACACCCTCACCCCTGTCAGTAACGCTTCTGGGAAGACTTCTGGGCCATTCTCTCCTGGAGAACATGCCCAGCTATATTTAAAAAAAAAATTTATTTATTTATTTTGAAAAGCAGAGTTAGAGAGAGAGAGAGAGAGAATCTTCCAGCCACTGGTTCACTCTCCAGATGGCCACAGTGGCCAGGGCTGCACTAAGCCAAAGCCAAGAGCCAGGAGCTTCATCTGGGTCTCCCACATGGGTACAGGAGCCCAAGCACTTGGGCCATCTTCCATTGCTTTCTCAGGCCGTAGCAGAGCTGAGTTGGAAGTGGAGCAGCAGGGACTTGAACTGGTGCCCATATGGGATGCCGCATGGCAGGCAGTGACTTTACCTGCTGTGCCACAGCACCGGCCCCTCACATCCTTCTCCTTGACACCGCGCCCCTGCTCTGTCACCCCTGCTCCCGGTGAGCCCTCTGTAGGAAGCCACACGCACCCAGTGCTTCTCTCCAGCTCCTGGGGGACTCAAACCAAGACGAGAGCTGGAGGCAGGACGCACCTGTGGGCTCAAGGTAAGGGAAGTCCTGGAAATGGGAAAGCCCATTGTGAAATGATCAGTGAAGGGGCGGCGGCACTGTGGCACAGCAGATAAAGCCACAGCCTGCAGTGCCGGCATCCCATATGGGTGCCAGTTCGAGTCCCAGCTGCTCCACTTCCAATTCAGCTCTCTGCTGTGGCCTGGGAAAGCAGTAGATGGCCCGACTGCTTGGGCCTCTGCACCCACGTGGGAGACCTGGAAGAAGCTCCTGGCTTCCGGCTTTGGATCGGCACAGCTCTGGCCATTGCGGCCATCTGGGGAGTGAACCAGTGGATGGAAGCCCTTTCTCTCTGTGTTTCTGTAACTCTTTCAAATAAATAAATCTTAAAAAAAAAAAAAAAGAGAGAGAGAGAGAGAAAGAAACGGTCAGTGAAGATCTGGGGATTTTGCAGAGCCCCTGGGAGAAGCCGCAGCAGCAGACGGCATCATCCCGCCTCAAGCACCCTTCACGGATGCCCCTGCCTGACTGCTGCTGACTCCCGTGTTTGTTTTGTTTGTTTGTTTGTTTTTGTTTTTGTTTTTGTGTTTTTTGTTTTTTGTTGTTGTTGTTGTTTTTTTTTTTTTTTTTTTTTTTGCTTCGCCCACTAAGTCAGAACAGGTCTTTGCCGAGAGTGCTGTGTGGTCATAACTCCTTTGAGTAAAAATCAGTGCGTGTCACGATTCTGTTACTTTGTTCTTGGCGAGATGCCATGGTGGTGTGGTTTTGATTTTTACGTGGACTTAGACGTCCATTTTGGCCCCAATCTGCAGCACGCCTGGTTGGCCCAGGCCGAGTTTAACTCTTCCTCAGGCTTTTCTTACCTGCGGGAGCATGCCTCGAAGGTTCTCAGCTCGCGTAAGGGCCTGGTGGGGCCTTGGCATCTCTCTGGGCTCCAGCGCCCACAGGCACCAGCTCCAACCCCACCAAGCCAGTGGCGCCTACATAGCTACTGCTTCTGGGTAGGGGGCGAGTTTCCCCAGCAATAGGGCAACCTTCGAAGCATCACTGATTCCTGCAGCCCCCTGGGAGGGGGACTGCCATCACTGCCTCTTCACCGCTGGGCGGGCCGGCTGCACCGGGACCCTCAGGCCCAGTGTCACGTGGCAGGTGCATGGACCGAGTGTGGGCCCAGTGGTTGCAAGTTCTTGCTTCTTCTTCCATGTCATTCTGGCACATCTGTAATAGCAGAGTGTGTGTCCTGCAGAGGAGCTGTAACTCGGAGCCTCTCGGTGCTGGAGGGAAACCGCGAGGCCACCTAGGTCACAGCTGCAGACGTGACACACGAATCCCTCCTGCAGAAGCACGGCCAAGGTCTGTGGATCCAGCAAGGAGCTGCTGGGAGACGGCGCTGGAGCTGTGTCCGGGATGGATGAGGCGGAGCGTGGCGGGAAGGAACTATACTAAAGGGACACTGGTGCCTGCTGCCTGCTCTCAGCTGTGTGTGTGTGTGTGTGACACAATACACCTAACATCCAAGACGGCACGATGACCCTTAAAGCGCGCCATTCACAGGCACCTGGTACATGTGGAAGCTGGTGCGATCGTCCCCGTTAGATAGCTCCAGAACATCTTTGTCATCCCTACAGGAAGTCACTTCCCACACCCCTTCCCTGCGGCCCCCGGCAGCGCCTGTCCTGGCTGTTCCGTGTGTGTGGAATCTCACAGCACACATCCTCCGCGTCTGCTCCGTTCACTCGGAATGTTTTCAAGGCTCACGCATGTCGTGGTGTGTCGGTCATTCATCTATGTTCATGGCTTTATCTTCATACCGCTTTCTTTAACTTATTTGCATTATAGTCTCAAAATATTGTACTCTTCATCCGAAGTAAACGATGGTAATACAAAAAGGTCCATCCATCTGAGCTCACACCTGTGCTGTTCGGTGCTGCTACAGCAGACCCCAGGCTGGTCCATGCGTCCCTGGGAGGGCTCCCCCTTGCTCTACAAGGTGGTGGAGTTAGCAGGTGGGGGCTTGGGGAAGCAATTAGGTCATGTGGCTGGAGCCCTCATGAATAGGATTAGTGCCCTTAAAATGGGACCACAGGGAGCTGCCCGGCTCCTTCCACCATGCGAGGACCTGCGAGGACAGCCGTGTACGAATCAGAAAGGTAACCTTCACCAGACACAACAAGCCAGCGCCTTGACCTTGGCCTTCCAGGCTCCAGAGCTGCAACCATTTCCGTTGTGTTAGGCCCACCTACCTGTGATCTTTTGTGAGGGAAGCCAAGTCCCCGACCCGGCTGACAGGGGACTGTTTCCAAGTTCTCTTCCCAAAATTCACTCCAGGAGAGCGTCTCCTCCTCCACTTTTTTTTTTTTTTTAAGATTTTATTTATTTATTTGCCAGGTAGAGTTACAGACAGTGACAGGGAGACAGAGAGAAAGGTCTTCCATCCCCTGATTCACTCCCCAAATGGCAGTGATGGCCGGAACTGGGCCAATCCAAAGACAGGAGCTTCTTCTGGGTCTCCCATGCAGGTGCAGGGGCCCAAGCACTTGGGCCACCTTCAACTGCTTTCCCAGGCCACAGCAGAGAGCTGGATCAGAAGAGGAGCAGCCGGGACTACAACTGGCACCCATATGGATTATGGGCAGAGGATTAACATACTGCGCCACAGCACCTATCCCTCCTCCACTTCCATCAGGCGGCCTTTTCGTCACCTCCGGTGCAGAAGGGGCCTCCACGTGGCACCCACCCCTCCTCCCCGACCATATCCTCCTGTGGGAACCATCCTGTTCTCCTGTGGCCTGCCAGTGCTGGGCAGTGTTCCCTGATCTCTCCAGGACAGGAACAAGCCTCGAGGAGTCTGGTTTGGACTCAAACGATGCACCACATGAGATTTTGGTACAGATGGAATAACTTGGCCCATAGGGTTTTGGAAGCTGCCACGGGGCTTCTACACATGAGACAGAAACACCGGTTGACAGCTGGGACATCTGGGCAAGCACAGGGCAGCCGTGAGCAGCTGGACTGGCCCCTGCTGCCCCTGAGGGTTGGCAGCGTAGGGAGCATGAGGGGGGATGGCTGTGGGGGGAGGGTCTCCCAAGAGAAGAGGCAACAAGAGATGCTTGACCCGGCAAAAGAGCTACAGAGGGAAGAAACGGCAGGCAGTGACGTCACAGATGACAGTGACCTACGGCGATGTGGGGAGCCCCCTACTCATTCCCCAGGGCCACAGAGGGGAGCCCCCTACTCATTCCCCAGGGCCACAGCTGTAGGAAGGGCACTCTTGGGGCTCAGGCCTCCTTGGAAGGCGCACCCCAGAGGCAAGGAATCTTTGCTACCTCCATGTCTGTCCCAGGGATAAAGGACATCCAGAAGTGGGAGTTTTGGAGTGGGAGGGAATTTTGGTCTCCATATGGTATTTCCAGCCACAAATGCTTGTTACTTCCTGTTAGTCAGACTTCTTTGCTGCTGATCTGTGGAACACACTCTAGCAGGAGGCCTGTTCCACATGCCAGCCATTCCCAGGAGTGCCTGGCTAAGGAAGATGCGGGTGGACAGTGTGACAGCAAGCAGCCCTGGAAGCCCACAGAAGGGGACAAGGATATTAAAATGACTGTGAGTTTTTTGATATTGTGGTATGGGCCAGGCACTCTTCTAAGTGTTTTCCATGCATTAGCTCAGTGAGTCTGCATACAAGTGGGAGAGTCCCAAGAGGGAGGAAGATTATCTTTCTCATTTAATAGGCAAGGATACCAAGCACAAAGGAGTCAAGTAATCTGGCCAAGGTCATACAGGCGAGGCCACGTTTCACACTCGGACTTCCTAGCTGTGCTGTCTTCCATCAAGTGGACGTAGCACACCTTCTCTAGCCTGTCTCCAGTAAGAACCTGGGGCAGCACCACACCAGCAAGGGTGAGATGTCTTGATTTTGACTGGGGTGACCTACGAAAGTAGGGCATCAGAGCTTAGAGTGCTAAGATGCTTCTGGCTGCAAGTAACAGACTATCCATCCACACCTGGTCAGACAACAAGGAGACTTACCACTCCACACAGGAATGAGTCTGGATGCATCCAGCCATAGGGGCTGGGTCGATGATGTTGTCACGGATCAAGGTATTTGCCATCTCTCGGCTCTGCTTCCACCATATTTTCCCCACACCAACAAGAACACTGCAGGTATTGCAGCCCTCACACACCAACAAGATTACACCCAGTGTGGAAGGAGTTTCCATAAGATGTATAGCAGACTTGGAAGGTCCTCTGGACAAAACCAGTCTCATATCTACGCTGTAGCCTCAAGGGGAGTTCAAAACGCGGAGAGCCGGGATTCTCAGCTCTGTAGGAGGACGAGTTCCTCCAGCAAGCAAGAAGGGGGCGGGGGGAGGGATGAGGGGTGACGGCTACTGGTTTGATGATCTCCTTGCTTGCTTGTTCTTTTTCCTGTCCCTTGACCTCTGAGGTAGAGATACACAGAGCATAGATCTAGGTCATGATGTAATGTAAATTGCAAAGTCATGACAACAACAACAAAAATCCACAGCCAGCTCCACTCGGGTTTCTGACCCGAGGCTGGACTTAAGCGCTGTGTTGCTAGAAACATCCATTCCTGATGCCAGCTACATGATTCTCTGAGGAAACTGTGCCAGCTGTGCACAGAGCTCCAGAGGGTGAGCAGTGGCATCTCTCAGAGTTCCCAAACGTGGTCTTGTTTTACAACACCGTCCCGAGTCAGGATCTATTTTTTTAAAATTAATTACTTATTAGAAAAGCAGAGAGAGAGAGAGAGATCTTTCATCTGTTGATTCACTTCCAAAATGCCTGCAATTGCCGGGGCTGGGCCAGGCCCAAGTCAGGAAGCAGGGACTCCATCTGCGATCCACAAGGGTTCATATACTTGAGCCATCACCTGTTGCCTACCAGAGTACACACTGGCAGGAAGCCGGATCAGAAGTGGAGGCGGGACTCAAACCTAGGGACTCTACTATGGCTGTGGGTATCCCAAGCAGTGACTTCACTGTGGCACCAAATGCCCAAACTTCTATTTGTGCCTTTTCTCTGTCTTATGTTCTTCTATCCCATTTCTTCCTACTTTCTCTAAAGAAAGAGTTAACTGTTGTGGGAAAGACTTAAATTAGGCCATTCCTTCTTTGTTTTTATTTTTTTTTTTATTTTTTTTGACAGGCAGAGTGGACAGTGAGAGAGAGAGAGACAGAGAGAAAGGTCTTCCTTTTCCATTGGTTCGCCCCCAATTGGCCGCTGCAGCCGGTGCACCACGCTGATCCGAAGCCAGGAGCCAGGTGCTTCCCTTCTTCTCCCACACTGGTGCAGGGCCCAAGCACTTGGGCCATCCTCCACTGCACTCCCTGGCCACAGCAGAGAGCTGGCCTGGAAGAGGGGCAACTGAGCCAGAATCCGGCGCCCCGACCGGGACTAGAACCCAGGGTGCCAGCACTGCAGGTGGAGGATTAGCCCAGTGAGCTGCGGCGCCGGCCGGCCATTCCTTCCTAATAGAACTTTTTCAGAATACTGGGCATGAATTTCCTCATGGCCACCAGGGATAAGTGTTGCTATTTCCTATCACCAGAGTGACAGGAATCACTCAAGTTAGGGTTAAGTTCGCGCCTTGCCCCAGGGGCAGCAGGGAGTGATACTGCATTCAGCAGGGCTCTCTGGGGAAACACACCCAACTGATGTGCAGGCACAGATGCTCCTTGACTGAGCCAAGATGGGGCTGGGTCTTGGTCAACCCATCTTACGTTGAAAATGTCATGAGGGAAAGTGCACTGAGTCTACCTAACTACTGCACATCCCAGCTCAACAGTGCAGTGCTCTGTAGAGTGTGGGTGGCATTGCCTTGTGACCAGGGAGCTGCACCTGCTGACAGCACCACCATAATGGGTCATGTGGTACACTGCCAGGCTGCTAAAAGATCAACAGCCAAAATTCCAGGTACAGTTTTCAATGAATGCAGGTGATTTTGGCACCATCATAAATTTGAAAAATTTAAGTCGAAAACCAACTGCTGTACATAGAGACTCATATAAAGAACTGGCTCTCATAACTATGAAGACCAGCAAGTTAAGACGCTGTAGGGTGGAGCAGCAGGCTGGAAAGCCCATTTCTAGTCTGACGGCCATCTGCTGTAGAACCAGGAGAGCCATGCTGCCGGTGATGTCTTAGGACTGTCTGCCGGAGAATTCTCTGTTGCTTGGGAGAGGTCAGTCTTTTTTTTTTTTTTTTTTAATCTATTCAGGCTTTCTTTTTATTTTATTTTATTTATTTGAGAGGTAGAGTTACAGACAGTAAGAGGGAGAGATCCACTGGTTCACTCCCCAAATGGCTGCAACAGCCAGAGCTGGGCCAGACCAAAGCCAGGAGCCAGGAGCTTCTTCCAGGTCTCCTATGTGGGTACAGGGACCCACGCACTTGGGCCATCCTCCACTGCTTTCCTAGGCCACAGCAGAGAGCTAGATCGGAAGAGGAGTAGCCGGGATTAGAACCGGCGCCCATATGGGATGCGGGCACCGCAGGCAGGGGATTTACCTACTGTGCCACAGCGCTGGCCCCTGTTCAGGCTCTCAGCGGATTGGGTGAGTCCTGTCCACGTCAGGAAGGGTACTCTCTCTACTAGAAGTCCACGGATTGAAAGGTTAGACTCACAGAAATACCCAGAAAAGTGCTGGGCCAGGTATCTGGGTACCCCGTGGCTCAGTTCAGTTGACACACAAAACTGACCACCACAGAACTCTTTATTCAAGGCAGCCAGTGATGTCTTCACTCTGGACCAACTACAGCCCACAGGACACACCAGCCCACTGCCTGTTTTTGCAAATAAAGGTTTTGGGAACTCAGTCATATTGTCCTGTGGCTGCTTTGCACCATCAAGGGAACTTCAAGAACTCCAAAATGAAAAGATAAATTAGTTTTGGTGCAAAAAATTTAAATCCATGCATGATCTTTTAAAAGATTTAACTATTTATTTGAAAGGCAGAGTGACATAGAGAAGGGGAAATAGAGATATTCTATCCACCGGTTCAATCCTCAAATGGCTGCAAAGGCTGGGGCTGGACCAGAGCAAAGCCAGGAGCCTAGAGCCCCATGTGCCCAGAGCTCCATCCAAGTTTCCCACATGAGTGGCAGGGTCCCCAGCACTTGCATCATCTTCCACTGCCTTCTCAGGTGCATTAGCAGGGAGCTGGATCAGAAGCGGAGCAGCTGGGACTCAAATCAGTGCTCATATGGGATGCCAGCCTTGCAGGCGGTGGCTCACTCTGCTGAGCTACAACGCTGGCTCCCACACTACACTTTCTATGGACAGTTTCACTGTTGGATGCAATGTTGATTTTTCAACTACATTTTATTACTAATGCCATGCCTAAGTAATTTTAAAAAAATTGAGGTAGCTTATAGTTAAAACCAAAAACCTTTAACATAATGACTTTAACATAAAGTCATTAAAATATAGGTAAACAGTAACAGTCGTGCACATAAAGGTTTTTGTTATGGACTGAATGTCTCTGCCCCTCCCCCCACATCATCACCTTAACCTCCAGTGTTGGTGGTGTTAGGAGCTGGGGCCTTTGGGAGGTGTGGGATTGGTGTCTCACCCACGGGGCCCCAGGGAGCGCTCCAGCCTCTCCTTCCTGCCATGTGGGGACACCAGGAGAAGACAGTTGTCCACCCACCAGGAAGTGGGTCCCCATCACACACTGGATATCCAGGCACCCTGATCTTGAACTTCCCAACCTCCAGAAGGAGAGAACTAAACGTCTAAGTCACCCGGTTATGACACTCTGGTAGAGCAGCCTGAACACAGTCAAACTGAGCAGTAAATTTGACTCTGAGATTCCTAGTAGCCAAGATGAAAAGAAATAGGGTGAGTTTCCCAGAACTGATTATGAAATAGCCTAAATGCTTAGAGTGTAGGTGTGCGGGTCCAAGACTGCACACTGATGGAAAAATGAAAGAGGCCCCCGCCTGTGCCACCCCACACGAGTGTCACACAGGCACAGTGACACTTACATCTCCAGCTATGCTCCTGTGGGGTGGAGAGCACTCCAGCTGTAAAGGGGAAAGAAACAGAGAGGGCACGCTTGGAACGGGACGCGGAGGATGTTTTTGCTACAGTGGCCTGCCCAGGAGTAAAATGCTGACCTGGTGGGCTTTAGATGAGATCTGGTGGGCTTTAGATAATTTGCTATCAGTTTCCCTCTAGTGAGTATAGGAAGGATGGGCCAATTAGAGCTCATCAGAGAAGAAGCGAGAATGTTATAAATGCCAGTGGACATTGTGGTGTTTCCCAAACTTTCTGCGGAGGCAGCCATGTACGTTGTATAGGACGCTTCCTAAAACTGAGCAAAGCCCGTACTGGTTGCTATTAATGTTTGTTGGCGTAAGACCAGAACTCAGAATTTCAGGGTGCCTGCTTTTTTATTTTTCTTTTTAAATATTTATTTATTTATTTATTTATTTGAAAGGCAGAGAAAGAAGGAGAGACAAACAGAGAGAGAAAAAGAGGGAGATCTTACATCTGCTGATTCATTCTCTAAATGGCCACAATAGCGGGGGTTGGGCAAGGCTGAAGCCAAGAGCCAGGAACTCCATCTGGGTCTCCCACATGGGTGCCAGGGGCCTAAGCACTTGGGCCATCATCCACTGCCTTCCCAGGTGCATCAAGGGAGCTGGTCTGAAGTGGGGCAGCTGAGATGGGAACCAGAGTCTATGCGGGATGCTGGAACTGCAGGTGGTAACTTAACCCACTATGCTGCAATGCCAGCCCAGGGAGCTAGCTTCAGATAAATCCTGTGACCAATAACAGTACAGTGTTTGGGGCCTAGAAAGAACACCTTCCACATCTTTTTCGTTACTGCTTGTAGGCCCGCATTTCTGAGATCTCAGAACCCATTTGCACTAAAGAGATAGCACCGGGGTGCTCAGCTACAGACTTCGGGTTCTGGGGGCCCTCCAGGGGGTTTCCTGGACACTGGTGACAAGGCTGCTCCCAGGAGGTATCTGCTGGGGAGGACCTGAGCACCGGGCATCCGCTCACTCCCACCTCTGAGGAAGCTCCCTCAGTGACTGCAGAACAGAGGGGAAAGTGGGTGTAAGAGTCAGGTGCTTGTTACTTTAACTAAAATAGATAAGGGGAGCAACTTAGGAGGGAAGACGTTTTATTCCACGTATAGTTTGGAGGTTCAGAGTCCAAGCTCACATGGCCCCATCAGTCTGGCATCTGGCGGAGGCTGCCAAGCACAGCAGGTGCACAGAAGGACCCCATGGTGACCCAGGAGGCAGGCTCTCTCCTGGGAGAACTGCTTTCCAAGGGCAAGGCCCCAGTGACCTAAAGACCTCCCACTGCTCCCACCTCTTAGATGTCATAATTAGATCAAATCTCTACCCTAATCCAGCAGCCCTCAGCATTAATCCATTAACTGCTAACCTAAGACTTTGAGGATCAAATGTATGCGTGAGTTTGGGGAGCCAAGTCCTGTTTGGTCCCTAACAGTGGACGTCTGGCTTCTGAGAAGAGGAGAAGGGGGTACGGCCACAGGCCTGTCCCTGCGCTTCCCAGCACAAAGATCAGTCCCGGGGCTGCTCCTGGTGTGTCACCGTGCCTGGCACAGGGCACCTTGGAGCTGTTTGCTCCCATTTCCTTTACTAACAATGGCCAGAATTCCCTGGTCCCAAAGATGCAGTGGGACTGGCTGTGTACTGACCGGGTGGTATTCTGAAAAGGTGTGTGGCTTCCTTAACGTGGCAGTTGACTGCATCTGCCTTTTTCTTTTCACTTTAAATGTCCTGAGGAAGTAAATCTTTTTTTTTTTTTTTTTTTTTTTGACAGGCAGAGTGGACAGTGAGAGAGAGAGAGAGACAGAGAGAAAGGTCTTCCTTTGCCGTTGGTTCACCCTCCAATGGCCGCCACGGCTGGCGCGCTGTGGCCGGTGCACCGCGCTGATCCGATGGCAGGAGCCAGGTGCTTCTCCTGGTCTCCCATGGGGTGCAGGGCCCAAGCACTTGGGCCATCCTCCACTGCACTCCCTGGCCACAGCAGAGAGCTGGCCTGGAAGAGGGGCAACTGGGACAGAATCCGGCGCCCCGACCGGGACTAGAACCTGGTGTGCCGGCGCCGCAAGGCGGAGGATTAGCCTATTGAGCCGTGGCGCCGGCCCGAAATTAAATCTTAAAAAGCCCACACACTACAGAGAAAGGATACTCTCCAGGCCCCAAATTGCTCTTGAAGGCTCTTTCATGAACTTGGTTGCTGCACAGGTGAGCACAGGTTATCAGGAGAAGAAAGTTTTTGAAAAATTCTGTGCAGCTTGAAGGCAGATACCTGAGGGGTTAGGACTATGGACATTTGGGGAATGAGGCCCCATAACCAACACTGGGTAGTTGATTTTTAATAAAAGACCATTCATCCTGAAATACTCTGATAACATTATAGCCTGAATGAAAAGCTTTACTTAAAATTTACAGGGGCCGGTGCTGTGGTGTAGTGGGGTAAGGCCGCCATCTGCAGTGCCGGCATCCCATATGGGTGCCAGTTCAAGACCTGGCTGCTCCACTACCAATCCAGCTCTCTGCTATAACCTGGGAAAGCAGTAGAAGATGGCCCAAGTCCTCGGGCCCCTGCACCCACGTGGGAGACCTGGAAGAAGCTCCTGGCTCCTGGCTTCGGCTTGGCCCAGACCTGGCCACTGTGGCCACTTTGGGAATAAACTCATGACTGGAAGCTCTTTCTCTCTCCTTCTCTCTCTGTAATTCTTGCAAATGAATGCATAAATCTTTTTAAAAAACAAAATCAACTTCACATGAAAGTTTATGTAAATCAGTAAATTCCAGATCAGAGAGTCCTTTTTTTTAGCTTCACTTTTGAAGATGTTCTCATTATGCCAAACGGTGCCAGTAACTGCCACAGGCAGGAATGGTGCCAGCCTCTTACACGTTAAGTTTCCCAACTTCTAAAGACTTGAATTTTCAGGGAAAAGTTGGCGCTAATTCTAACAATACTTGCTTCCTTTATGAGGAGGGCAGGCCGGCCGGCCAGGAGGGTGAAGGCGTTTGCACTTGGAGCAACCCCCAGCCTTTGGCGGCTCAATCCGGCCAGCTCAGCTCAAACATGCAGACCACTTCCCCCAGCCGCGTCCTTCCGTTCAGAAAAAGCCTGACTCTCTTAAAACCTCCCTATGTGCTTGCAGCTTGTTTTCCATGGTATCTTTGATTAGGCCTCCTTCTATGCAGGCATTTGAATACACAATCCCCCTGCCTCTCCCTTGTTACCAGAGTTCTTGCCTGCTGCTTCTGGTCTCCAAGACAGCCCCCAGCCTCCACTGCCAGGCTCTGGATGCCCGGGCAATTCACCCCTGCACTACAAATGTCTTGCAAGGGAGTCCTTAGGAAACACTGACTCCTTTTCCTTTTCTAGCGTGGAACAGCAGATCCTGGCAAGCAGTCATTCAGAACACAGCTATTAGTTAAGAGTCTCTGCAGACAATGGCTGAGGGGTGACAACGCAGCTGAAAAGCCAAGGCTTCATAATCGCTGATTGGTGACTCCTAAATGCCAGCTGCCGAAAGTGACTTTGGCGTGCAGGCGGCTGCTCTGCCATACACACTCAATCAGATCATCGCAGGGCCGGGGGAGCCCTTCACCCCGCCGTCTGCATCAGCTGGGGCCTCGCAGGCTTTTCTGAAGGGTGTTCCTGAGCGCTCAAGGGCTGCCCTTGGAAGAATCAAAACAGCCTGGGGAGAGAAGGCATAGGCTCCTTCTTCACGCAGAGATAGAGATGCAACTGTGACCCCTCCATCTTCTATTGTCTTCCTGAACAGCCTTTGGCTGCGTTGTCACCCCCACCCTCCACACACTGGATAGGAATGCACTCATTTTTTCATCTGGCGCAAGGTGAACCTAAGGCTCAGGTGAGGTTAAACCACTGCTAGGAAGTGAGACAGATACGAGGAGGGGACCAGCGTTCTGGCTTACTGGGCCTGAGGGGTTTCCTGGATGTGGGATGCACAGCGCCCAAATCGAGCCACTTCTGGGAGAACCAGCAAGGTGGGTGACACTCGATGTGAGCCGAGTCCAGGCCGTCTCCGAAGCCTCTGCTCTCAACCCTGACACCACCCAAAATTGTCCTCAGCCTGAGCTTTGGCTCTGGGATGGGTGGGGCGTCCACTGGAGCTCTGAGAAGGCAGAGCCCATCTCCCTCTGAGTCAGACAACAAAGCCAAGGGTGTGAGCTTTGCAAGATCAGCGCAGGACACCAGGCCCTGTTGCGGCTTAGTCAGAATCCACTGGAAAGACTAGTCCAGGAGCCGACTATTCAGAGAACTGAAAGCCAGAGCAAGTGTGTGCAAACGTCGTTTATGTAACAGGCCACACCAGGAGCCAAAGGACACCAGTCCTTAAGTCACCACCCGCAGCACGGCTGGGGCCTGCCTGGATGACCATGGAAATGCACACAGCAGAATTGCACGGAATTGCTTAACAACATCTAACCATCGCGGGTTTTTTTGTTTTTGTTTTTTTCCAAAAGCGAAGATCGGAATCCCTCCCTCCCTCCTTGCCTCTCTGCCTTGCTGTTTCCACACATCTCTCTGGTCTGCAGGGCAAAGCCAGGCACTGCCCAGGCACGCGGTCGAGAGCTGCAGCCGCGCGCGCGCACATACACACACACACACACACATGTGCCAGGTGCTTCCCCCTGGTTCCAGGAGCTAGGTCTGCAGGGGCCTGGGGGAGTGCCAGGTTGCTGGGGAGAGAGCATGGAGGATAAGCTGATTTCTCCCCGCCCAGCACCCCGAGGCCACACTCACATCGGCCATGCGCAGGCAGCACGCTGGCTCCTGGGGGCTCAGTCAGGCCGGTGGCCACCATGTCGGCGACGTTCCGTCACTCCCATCGTGCCCCGCGCGTCACTCCTGTCGTGCCCCGCGCGTCTCTCCATCACTCAAGTCGTGCCCCACCGGCCCGCGTGGAGAATGGCGCCGGGCTGCTTCCCCTTGCCTTGGCCCGAAGCCCTGGTGCTGAGGCGAGGGCTGCCTCCTTCCCGCCACAGACCACGGCGCGTGGAAGGACCTTGCCCTGGCTCCTGGCCACCCACTGACCTGGTAGCGGGGAAGGCGGCGGCGGAATCCACGCTTCCAGCAACGTCCACACAGCTCGCCCAGAGGATGACCTGAGCCCTGGCCCTCTTGGTGGCCAGGGCCTCTGTCGTGCGCGGATCTTCCTCCACTTCCCACACTGTTCCAGGCTCAGCCGGACCTCCCCCACCGGCTGCAGAGGTCTGGGGGCCCAGGACGTCCAGCAAGTTCACCTCTGCCCGCTGGCTACCCCTCTTCCTCGTCTGCATCTGTCCACATCGGTTTGGGCCCTTGGTCAGTTTATATGCTTAATTTTCTTAAGGAATGGCTTCTCTCTGCACCGTGGCGTGGTTCCTCATGTCCCTTATTCCGCAAATGGGCCTTCTGCACTCCAGTGATCTCCATCTTGTGGCAGGAAGAGAATAGCATCCCCACTGCATAGGTGTCAGTGCCGCCAGCTGCAGTAGCACCGTTGGCTTAACTACTTTGCACAAGGAAGATTAAAGCTAGGAGGACTTGATTTCTTGTCGCTGTTAGCAGTAGCTACCAGTTACTGAGCATGTGCTATGTTATAGGCGTTATGATAAATGCTTCGATATATTGTCTCTAGTCCTTACAACAAGATGAGTGTCCTGACTCCTGTTTTAGAGATGAGGAAACTGACATTGACAGAAGTTGTGTAAGTTGCCATGGTCCACACAGTAGGTAAGTGGAAGTAGCGCAACTTGAACTCAAGTCTGTGTGATCCAGAAGCCCACACTCTTTGTGGAAATGCCTGTTCACATACTTTGCCCATTTTTAAGTTGGGTTGTCTTTTTAAATATGGAATTTTAAGTCTTTTATATTTTAGATACAAGTACTTTATCAGATATTTGATTGCTCATATAATTTATGAAAGTCACTTATTCATGTATAAAAAGAATCATTGTGCTGCTAAAGAAAGTTATGTGTATATAGTAAGGCATACAGAGAGCAAGTGATGACGCCCTGGGTGAAGCACAACAATTTAGGGAGTAAGAAGAAGAATCATAGAAAAAACATTAAGGAATAGCCAGAGAGGACTGAAAAAAAAATGCAGTTTCAAAAAGTGAGTCACCAACACTGTTGGAGGTAGCAAAGAATGTGGTTAAGATGCAGGTGGGAAAATGTTGAGGGGATAAGCTGTTCATCACTGGTAAAAAATAAAGCAAGCCAGCCTCCACACTGTTCTTTGCACCATTCTTGGAAGAATTCAGCAAACCCTGAGTGAGCATCTGCCATCTCCCGGATGTTGTTCTTCCCTGCGGAGCCTAACCTCTAGTTCACCTCCTTCTTCCTCCTAATTTTCTGGACCTGTGACAGTGCAGAGAAGAGTTCCCCATGTGCATGGCAAGGAAAATGTCTAGAGCAGCAAATAGAAGGAAAAGAAGTACATATTTGCACATGTTCATTTGAAGTCTGTGGGCCACCAGGAGAAAAGGAAGCGCACCAGAAAGACTTTCAGCATGTATCTCTAGTGTGCATAGACAAGGCAGAGGCTGAAACTCACAGGCAGGATGGATGTAAGCATATAGGATGGTGGAATTGCAGTGAAATACAATGGACAAGAGCCAGAGCGGGCAAATGAGCCTTTTTAAAAAACTGACTTATTTTAGTGGCTGGCATTGTTGTATAGGAAGTAAAGCCACCACCAGCTATGGCACCAGCACCCCACACGGGCACTAGTTCGAGTCCCGACTGCTCTACTTCCGAACCAGCTTCCTGCTAATGGCCTGGGAAAAGCAGAAGAGGATGGCCCAAGCGTTTGGGTTCTGCTACCCATGTGGGAGACCCAGATGAAGCTCCTGGCTCTTAGCTTTGGCCTGGCCCAATGCTGGCCATTGCAGAGTGAACCAGGAGATGGAAGATCTGTCTCTCCCTCCCTCTCTGTTACTCTTTCAAAATAAATAAATGAATCCTTTAAAAATTATTTATCTCTGATCTACTGGTTCACTTCGCAAATGCCTGCAGTATCCAGACCTGAGTCAGGCTTAAGCCAGGAACCCGGACCTGGGTCTCCTAAGTCGGTGGTGGGGACCCAAGTTCTACAGCCATTTTCTGTTGCCTCTAAGGTGCCTATCAGCAGGAAGCTGGAACCAGAAGCAGAGCTGAGACTCAAACCCAGGCACTCTTTTTTTTTTTTTTTAAGATTTATTTTTATTTATTTGAAAGAGTTACAGAGAGAGGTAGAGACAGAGAGACAGGTCTTGCATCCGCTGATTCACTCCCCAGAAGGCTGCAATGGCTAGAGCTGCACTGATCCGAAGCCAGGAGCCAGGAGCTTCTTTTGGATCTCCCACGTGGGTGCAGGGGCCCAAGGACTTGGGCCATCTTCTACTGCTTTCCTAGGCCACAGCAGAGAGCTGGATGGGAAGAAGAGCAGCCGGGACTAGAATCGGCACCCATATGGGATGCTGGCGCTTCAGGCCAGGGCTTTACCCTGCTGCGCCACAGTGCTGGCCCTAGGATCTAAATCTTTAGGGTGAAAATAATCACTGCAGCTAGTTACTTATTTATAGGTTGTTGAAATACTTCTAATTCTCTTGAGCCAAAGCAAACTTTCCTTATTTAAAAAAGGGGATGAGAAGGAGTGTTGTAGCACATCAGGTTAAGCCACTGTTGATGACGCCGAATCTCATATGGGCACCGGTTTGAGCTTTGGATGCTTCACCTCTGATCCAGCTCCCTGCTGATGCACCTGGGAAGAGAGAGGAAGGTGGTTTCGGCCCCTGCCACCCACGTGGGAGGCCCACATGGGGTTCCTGGCTCCTAACTTCAGTTTGGCCCAGCCCTGGCTATTTGGGGAGTGAACGAGCAGATGGAAGATTTCTCTCTCTCTCTCTCTCTCTCACCACCTTTTAGGAGAATAAAACAAAAAACAAAATAAATAAAACAAAATGAAAAAAAAAAAACAAAACCACAGAAAGGAAGAACTGATAACAGTGAAACCCAATCCCTGTGGCCTGGTCTGGTGTAGGTTCTCATTTAAGGGATTTCCTGGATTGGCACAACAGTTCGTAGCACTTTTCTACATCTCCTCTGTCAACTGAATCCTGATTTTGGTCAGATATCAGAGCAGTTCATATGGGGTCCCGGAGATGAGCCACCATCAGCTAGATTCCTGCTCCTCTTTACAAATGATGGATGTAGCCAATGCGGTGGCCATTTGACTCAGTTCTCAGCAAGCAGAAAAAAGTGGAAGTCTGCTAGTGGCTTCTGGAGAGATGTTTTCTTCTCTAACAGATAGGGATACATAGGAGAAAGCTCAACCCCCTTCCAACCTGTCTTTGGGTGTTTTAAGGATATGATGATAGAGCCACTGCAGCCACCTTGTAACCATGAGGAGAAAGTGCTATCACACTGAGAGCTACAAAATAAAAGGTAGAAGAAGCCAGGATTCTTGGGACATTGCTGTGCCGCTGACCAACCAAAAGCACATACCTGACATAAGTGATTTCAAAACCACTTCATGGTTTCAGCCACTTTTAGTTTCAACTCCATGATACGCCGTATAGAGATAGCTTGAAGCCAACACATTTTGCAAGAGCAAAAGAAATGTGTCTGAACCAAGCTAAAACTGCTGATTCCCAACCCTCAGCCTGCTGTGTTGTGTAGCCTTCAAAGGAATTTAAAAAACAGCCTTAGCACATATATGTTGATTAGGCACCTGCTACGCACCTGACACGGTGCTGCGTGCTGGGGTTAGAAGGCTGAACAAGGTAAGACCAGGTAATTGTGATCAAGCAAACCACATTCAGGAAGACAAGTAATAAACAAGTAAACAAGTGTAAACATTCTTGGGCAACTCCAAATGTCGGTCCTGAGTATAAACCAGACTCCGGATAGATCTGGATTCGAATTCCATTTCCGTCACTTACCATGGCCCTGGGAGAGTTACTTAATCTGCCTGAGTATCAGTTTCCTCATCTGTAACAGGATAACAAAAAGTGAAGTAATAAGGCTGTCGCGAGGATGAAGTAACAAGTGCGCGCTGGGGTGCTTACATAGAGCCTGGCATGGTGGCCCTCCGTTCTAAGTCACCCTCAGTATCCAGAAACGAACAAGGCGTTTCCGCATGCCAGAAATCTGGGCGCAGAATCCTGATCTGGCGGTAGGACAGTCAGGGGTTCGGCAGGGACCAGACGGAAACCAAAGGATTCCTCGGGTAACCAGGGTGGGCTCGCCCGCTTCCTCCCACGCGTGTGTTACGGCCACCAGCGCGTCTCCGCAGAGGGGAGGCAGGACCCCGGGTGACCGCCCGCCTCTCTTTTCCCGGAGAATCAAGTGGGGCCTTTGGTTTCTGCCGTGAAGTGACGAGCGCAGGGTCTGGGTGCCTGGGTGGCTCTCACCCGTGCGTGCGTGCGTGCGTGGGGCCGGCAGGTGCACCCAGATGCTCCCGTGCGTGCGCTCACCCAACCCTGGGTCCCTCCCTTAACCCTCCGCAAACTCACCCCCGCCGCCCCGGGGTCAGTGACCCTGACTCTAGACTGCCGCGTTCCGCTCCCAAAAGAAAGAATCCACCCGCGGCCGGGTCCGCACGCCCACGGCGCCCGCGCGCGCGCGCTCTCAGCCTGTGCCTTTTCCCACAGTCCGGCTCCCAGGCCGGCTTTTTCTCTGCGCTCCCACGGGGCATCTCTCAGCTCTTAGATAGGAATTTCATTAGCGAAGGGAGGGAGAGAGGGAAAGACAGATGCGGGGGCGGCGGGGGGGAGGAGGGGAACGGAAGCAGTTTGCAAGGAAGCCTGGAATCCTATCGTGGCCCAGGCCTCTCCGTCCCTTACTTGTACATTCAGGGTCCGAAAGAAACAACTTTTCGTTCGCGGGGCAGCTGTCCAGGGCCAGGAGCCCGCAGAACTGCGGCGTTAGCCGCCCGAGACCCAGGCAGAAGCCGCGCGGGGCCGCGCCCGGGGCACCTGGCTTCCCACCCACGGGAGGAGGACAGGACCGAGAAGGCGGGGCCGAGACTCCGGGAGTCGCCGCCTGGGTCTCAAACCTGAAGAACCGGGCGCACGCCCAGCCGTCCGCCTCCCGCCCGCCCACGCGGCGGGTTCCGCGGGGCCCTGCCCGAGCGCGCGCCCGCAGCCCGCCCGGGCTATTTAAGCCTCCAGCGGCCGGCCCGCGCGCCTGCACCGCCCGCGCCCTGGCCGCCTGCACGTGAGTACCCTGCCCAGCGCGGCTGCGGTTTCTGTGTTTGCTCGTCGGGTGGAAAGCGGTGGAGGGGAGAGGGAGCAGCGAGAACCCAAAGCCTAGTCATCACCCCAAAGCTCAGAGCTCAGAGCCCAGACCCTTGCAAGCCAAGGTGCGTGGCGCTGATGTCCGTGGGAGCCCCGTGGTGCTTTTCCTGCTCCCTCTCGATGTCTGAAAGGCTCTTGGAAACCAGCCGTGGGGTGACTGTGCCCGCTTCCTTTAGAAGCTGGTGTTTGCTTTAATCTAGAGATGTGTCTTGTGCTGGGGGGAGAAGGCGGCATTCCTGGATAGAGGAGGCTGGGTTGTGAATTTGCAGTACGATTTCTTGTCGCTTGTGCTTCCTGGTGAGCCTGATCTACCCAGCCGTGAAAAACACCGGTCTCGTTCCCCGGGAGGTGCCCTGCGCTCTGTGGGTTTGTGGTCTGTGAGCACAACAGGGCCCAGGTATTCAGGGTGTCCTGTGGAGTGAAGTGGAGCCAGAGCCATTGAACGGCACAGAGCGAGGCACCGCACACCACGGGGCTCCGGTGAGAGGGGACCGAGGGGTCTCGGGAAGTCCCCCTGTCGCCAGACATTCCTGCAGCGTGCTCACCTAATGGGGGTTGTGGATGACAGAGCAGGTGGAGAGCAAAACAGGCACTAGGCAGGGAGGGGGGTGGGGAGGGGAGGAGCAGAAGGGGCTGGAGTCAGACGTCGCATGGTAAATGCATACACGGGGCAGCAGGAAGACAAGGGCACAGGGCAGACTCCGTGGCTGCCGCTTTGGCTCAAGAATCCCGTTATTAAGATGCAGAGTCTGGTGACACCAAGGCTTACCTCTCCCAGGGGCTCATCCCCACCCCCTGCTGCCCCCACACATCCTGATGCTCATGGCTGGTCTCCTTAGACTTGCTGGTCCCTCACTCAAGACCCCTGCTTTAACTGGGCTAGAGCTGCAGAGAGAGAGGGACCCACAGAGAGGGGATGGGAGTGATCCCATTAACCACCCGTAACACAGAGAGGGGATGGGAGTGACCCCATTAACCACCCGTAACACACGGCCACAGACCCTCTCCCTTAGAAATTCCTGAAGGTCTCTGGTCAGCCAAGCAAGTGATGGCTGAAGGATTATCTGAGCAGAGATAAGCTAGGGGCTGGGAAGAAGAGAAAATACAGGAAGGGTGGATTCTGTTTCCAAAGAGTTTGAAATCCGAAGTCCAGGGATACAATGAAGCAGCAGCCAGGCAAGACACGGTGCACACTGTGTGACTGCTTTGATGGAAAATGCAGACTGCTCAGTGGCAGGAGGCGGCAGATCGGGGTTTGCCTGGAGGACGGGGGTTGCCGGGGGCAAGGGGAGCTTTTGGGGGCCAGGGGTCTGTTCCCCATCGTGACTGCGATGGTCGTCGTTTCCTGTAGGTGAAAACTTGTCAAATCGTCCGCTAAAGCATGCAGTATTAGAGGCCAGTTACGCCCTCCAAAATACTTTAACAATATAGTACTTTTTACTAGTTTAAAGCATGTGTAAAAAATCAGCTTATGCCATATACTAAGGTGAAAAAATGCATTTTTGGGAAAAATAAATTCGGTAAATAAAGTACAGCACCAGAGGGTTGGGATCATAGACTTTTCCCTCTGAGCGCGGCTCGCCCGCTGGTTGCTGGACCTGGAGAACTGGTGTAACACACCTTAGTGCCTGGGCTCCACCCCAGCCCAATTAGACAGGAATCCCG
Source organism: Oryctolagus cuniculus (assembly GCF_964237555.1). Classification (NCBI taxonomy): domain Eukaryota; kingdom Metazoa; phylum Chordata; class Mammalia; order Lagomorpha; family Leporidae; genus Oryctolagus; species Oryctolagus cuniculus. Next base: position 107,919,929 of record NC_091439.1, read on the forward strand.
TGTTGAGAGCTCCCCAGGTGGCTCTGATGTGCACCCAGGGATGCGAGCCAGTGAAACCCAAACGCTTCCCTTGGCGGACGAGGACAGCGAGGCGGTGAGGGGCAGGCAGAGGGCAGGACAGCTCCAGGCCTTGTGGCCACTCTCCCAGGGTGGGGTGAGGCTGGGAGGCCCAGGGAGAGCAGCAGGAGGAGCCCAGCGGAGGAGGCTGCTTCTGGTCCTCTGAAACACACTTCCAGCTCCGGCTGGGGTGGAGCATCCAGCGCCTTCCAGCGAGTCCCTGGACCGGAGCCGTGCTCCAGGGCTGCGAGCGGGAGGGATTACTCAGAGCCTCCGAGGTGCATTATTTAAGGATTGTGCTAACACGTGAGGAGGAACAGTGAGAAGGGAGGTTTTGAAACGAAAGCTTCCTTTTGTTCCCTACATAATATCTGGTGTAAGCAAAGGCTTATAGTTGTTGGAAAGAATCTCAGCGGAAGCGCTAGGCTCCTGCTCCCGGGGACGGCTAGCCAAGTCGTTCATTCAGAAAATCACACGGCTTCTCAGCACTGGGATGAGTCTGGGCTACACGACAGGACCTTTTCATTAGGATTTCCTGGGCAATAGCGTGAGTGGGTAAGATTTGTTTTTGTGACCTCTGCCTTTCCTGGATGTCTCTCTGACATCCACCTGCTCGTACCTGTGTGGGGGCCATGCAGCGTGGCCATGCCCCCTTGTGCCTTCCCAGCTCTGCCCTGGCCAGCTGGCCATGTGCTGGATGCCTTCCCATCGCTGCTTCCATGCACATGTGCCATTTCCGGGATTGCGTTCTCCCATCTCTAGAAAGCTAATTAAAGTTATGGGGCTAATAGGCAGTTATTGCTTAATGATTTATGGCCCTCCCTGGTATATTAAATAGGCTCTAGCAAGACAACGGATCTGAGAGTTCTTTGAAATGTTATGTAAATATAATTAATATTTGAACTTTAAAGTGGGGGGGATCGGGAAAATCAAAGGCTTAGGTAAAAATATATAATCCCTGCTAGTCAGTATTCCTGGCAGCTTGCTGGGGAGAAATATATCAAGATCATGGTTTGCAGTTAAATTTTTCAAGTTGTATCCTGTGGGCAATGGTTACCAACCGTGGACCCGGATAGGTTGTTTTCTGATGGAGTCCATTTTTTTTTTTTTTTTTGACAGGCAGAGTTAGACAGAGAGAGAGAGAGACAGAGAGAAAGGTCTTCCTTCAATTGGTTCACCCCCCAAATGGCTGCTACAGCCAGTGCACTGTGCCGATCGGAAGCCAGGAGCCAGGTGCTTCTCCTGGTCTCCCATGCGGGTGCAGGGCCCAAGACAGTGGGCCATCCTCCACTGTCTTCCCGGGCCACAGCAGAGAGCTGGACTGGAAGAGGAGCAACCGGGACAGAATTTGGCACCCCAACCGGGACTAGAACCTGGGGTGCTGGTGCCGCAGACAGAGGATTAGCCTATTGAGCTGGGCACCAGCTTTGTTAACTGCATTCCTACTCACTGGATGGGGCTGCATTTCATTTGTCTTTCTGAAAGGTGGAAATTCACCTGATGGGCCCCCCAGGAGAGAAAATGTCAAGAAAGGCTGCTGGGTGCCTTTTAAACAGCGCCTGCTGGTTCCTTGTGCAGGGCAGGAGGCGGGCCCTGGCAGACTGGCTTGCCCAGCCCTGTTGATCAGGGCGCCCAGTCCTGCCGGGTGAGGGCCTGCTAGTGCCTGGGGCTCTGGGCCCACAACCGCCCTTCTGTCCCACTCCATAGTCTGTGATTGCCAAGGCTCTACAGAGGGCCACAGCACAGGACAGCAGGGCAGGCAGAGGGCACACGGGTGAGCACAGAGGCCAGGAGGGGAGGGGAGGGGAGAGAAGCTCCATCCTGAGCCCAAAGGATGAGGTTGGCATCAGGCAGCTGCCAACACTGGTTTCATGGCGCTGCTGGACGTCAAATGCTCTTCCTGCCATTCAGTCTCATCACATTTGCAAAAAATTTATTTATTCATTTAAAAAATGTTTAACAAATACAGGAAAAGCTGAACTTATTTGTGGGGTACCATGTGATGTTTCAATACTTGTATACAAGGCATAATGTTCAAATACAGGTAGACATGTCTATTGCCACAAATATTTATTATTTCTTTATGGTGAAAGCATGCAAAACCCTTTCATCTAGCTTTTTTAGGAAAATATTTATTTATTTATCTGAAAGGGCTACAGAGAGAGAGAGATGGAGAGGCAGGGAGAGGGAGAGAGAGAGATCTTTCATCAGCTGGGCCGCAACGCCCAGAGCTGGGCCAGGATGAAGCCAGGAACCAGGAGCTTCATCCGGGACTCCCACATGGGTTGCAGGGTCCCAAACACTTGGCCATCTTCTGCTTTTCCCAGGCCATTAGCAGGGAGCTGGATCAGATGTGACCATATCAGATGCTGGCGTCATAGGCGGTGGCTTGACCTATTGCGACACAGCACTGTACCCCATTCTAGCTTTTTTAAAATTTATTTATTTAATAGTACATTATCATTATCTATGGTCACGCCACTGTGCAATAAGTTTTTTTAACCTAAGTGATAAGTTTATACTGCTGATAAAATTGTTCTTTATAACAGAATTCCTTCCTTCCTTGGATGACTTTGACCATTTTCCCTCCTTTTTTTTCATCTTCACTCAGTGGGAAGTGGCTTTGGACATTTTTTCAAGGCCAGCAGACCTGATGTTACTCACCTTGGGCCGGGGAAGGAGGTCAATGCCAGCTACTGACCCTGCCCTTGAAGGGAAAGCACCAAGCCCGTGGCCTGGCATGGGCTGTAGGAGGAAGACAGTAAGGGAGATGGGAGGTGTCGCCTCGCTATGCAAAACCACCTTGGAAATAATGACCCAGGCCAGCTGGGAGAGATGGAGCAGGCCGTCGGTCTCGTAGTTGTTGAAGTCTTTCCATTTCCCTTGTTTGGCCTCTGGGCTCAGGTTGAATTAACATTTTCCTCTTAGGTTTTGGAGCTCCCTCTTTTCCTCTCTCTTAATGGTGTGTTTTTCAGACGGATGTGTGCTGGTGATATTTTTCATGCATTATTTGTGACTAGTCATATTAATAGTCTGTTGTTTAGATGGCCTCTTTGCTTAGCAAGGTCTTTCTTACTGGGCATCTCTCCTGCCACCAGTTCGCACCAATGGTGCTGTCATGAATATCCTCACATGAACACCCTCCCACCCCACAGATCTGCTTGGTGGACAACAAGTGGGAGGAAAGGGGCAGGCTCAGCGGTGCTTCCCAAGCACAGTGCAGAACATGGAACCATCCATGAGAAATGCAGACAAGCGACACAAGTTCTCCTCTAGTGTTCCAGACGTTTAGAAGCTTCTCTGAGTTCCTTAGTGTGTCGTTCTCTCTCTCTCTCTCTCTCTCTCTCTCTCTCTCAAAGGTTTATTTATTTATTTATTTGAAAGTCAGAGTTACACAGAAAGAGAAGGAGATGCAGAGAGAGAGAGAGAGAGAGAGAGAAAGAGAGAGAGAGAGAGGTCTTCCATCTGCTGGCTCATTCCCCAGTTGGCCACAATGGCTGGAACTGTGCCAATCTGAAGCCAGGAGCCAGGAGCTTCCTCCGGGTCTCCCATGCGGGTGCAGGGGCCCAAGCATTTGGGCCATCTTCCACTGCTTTCCCAGGCCATAGCAGAGAGATGGATCAGAAGTGGAGCAGCGGGGACTTGAACTGGCGCCCATATGGGATGCCAGCACTGGGGGCGGTGGCTTTACCCACTACGCCACAGCCCTGGCCCCTCTCTCTTTTAAAAAAAAATTTTTTTTTCACTTATTTGACAGAGAGAGAGGGGGAGAGAGAGAGAGAGAGAGAGAGAGAGAGAGAGAGAGAGATTCTCCACCTGCTAGTTTACTCCCCAAATACCAGCAATAGTCCAGGCGACCAAAGCCAGAAGCTGGAGATTCAATCCAGGTCTCCACCCAGGTGGCAGGACCCCAATTACTTGAGCCATCTGCTGCCTCTGAACATCTGCATTCGCAGGAGGTTGGAATTGGGCGCCAGCTACTGAGCATGGAGCCCAGGGACTCTGATGTGGGCGGTGGGCCTCTAACCACTAGGCTAAATTCCCACCCACCTTAGTAGTTCTCTTAACATGAGCTTGAGTGGCTGAAATAATTTTCTGGAATTTAAGGAGCATGATCTTAAGTAATCTCCCCTTCTCAATGTCATTTTCTTAAACTTGGGATAATCCATTCTAGAAGCATTTCAGTTCTTCATCATGGTCGTTGATTACCAGGACAAAGCAAATGGAACCTTCTAAGAAACTGGATTACATGTGAGGTTGAGTGAAGTTTCTAAAATGTTTTGCTGTTGCAATGACTGTGAAATCCGACAGCATTCAGTTGTGCAACATTGGATATTGAGTCATTGGCAAAGCTGGTTAGCATCTTCACCGTGGTGCTCTGTGGCTAAAGGGTGTTTATGACACTCTTCAGAAATGTAATCCATCTTGTTGAATCCCCCAGCCCTGTGAGACAGGTGGAGTGAGTGGACAGCTCCAGTGGTAGATGAGGAAGCGGAGGTCCAAAGCAACTGTGAGTTGTGCAAAGGCACGCTTGGAGAGTCCATGGCAGAGCTGGAAGAATTTTTGAATCTGCATCCGGTCTCTCTGCAGCCTGGTGTCCAATGCTGGGAGAAGAGAACTGTGGGTTCAGAGTTTGCCCCCTGATCTGTCCTCTTCAATTATTTTGTGATGTTGGTGAATGACCTGCAGGTGCACACCCTCAGTTTGTCCCATTAGCTGAACACCTGTTCACAAAAGCAACTCATTTGGGGGAAAAAAAAATAGGCCCCTATCATTGCGTATCATAGCAACCAACAGCATGGCTATCTGGACTTAGGCACAAGCTAGATCTCTACAAAGTGCCAGCTGTGTGTCACCATCGATTACCTAAGTATAGCCATAAAATAAGAAAGGTAGCCGGGGCCATAAAGAATAATAATTGATTAAAGTATATTTGTGCAGAGTGATAATCTGCTCCCTCAAAGAGCGTTTCCTGGGCTTTCCAGGATGCGCAGACCTCCTGGGGGGTTGTGCCTGCTGTAAAAGCCAGCATGTATTTTCTTTTATTTTTTAAAGATTTATTTATTTATTTGAAAATCAGAGTTACACAGAGAGAGAAGGAGAGGCAGAGAGAGAAGAAGTCTTTCATCTGTTGGTTCACTCCCCACTGGCCGCAACGGCTGGAGCTGGGCCGATCCGAAGCCAAGAGCCAGGAGCTTCCTCCAGGTGCTCCCACATGAGTGCAGGGTCCCAAGGACTTGGGTCATCTTCCACTGCTTTCCCAGGCCATAGCAGAGAGCTGGATTGGAAGTGGAACAGCCAGGACTCAAACTGGCACTCATATGGGATGCTGGCACTGCAGGTAGTGGCTTTACCCACTACACCACAGCGCAGGCCCCTCCAGCTTATATTTTCAAAAAAATAAATCCCAGTATCACGGCCATGGAATTATGAATGGACAGCCCTTCAGAGAGACAGGCATTGAGAATGAGAGCATTTTTCAAAAAGCAGCTTTAATTTTTAGCATTGTTGAGTGGCCGGATGGCTGCAGAGCAATATGGCAGCTTATATCCTTGAATGGGAGGTATCCATGTGTGGTGTATCCATGTTAGACTCTTTGCCACACTGATTATTGTCCACAGCCCCATTTAAGTTTTTGAGTCCCTGTCTTGCATGCCCTGAATACATCTCCCTACCCTGCCCGCCATGGGTCTAACTAATGTGCTCCTAAACAAAACATAATTGGGAGGTTAAATAGGCAACCACAATTCGCAGCATACTGCAAAAGCAAACAAAATTTTGACTTACTCAGTCTATCTTTTTTTCCTCTCCACAAGTTACTTCTAAAGTTGATCTCTTTGGTATTTGCTTCCAAGATTAGGAATGCAAATTTCTCTTCAGGTTTAATGAATCTCTTTAGAAAATACTGAAATTTTTCCCTGGTAAGCAGGAATCTGTTTGTCTAACTTCTTGGTGTATTACGGCACCATTTTCAAAAATGAGGTTTGGTCATTCATTTTCCTTCACAAAGCTCACTCTCCCTCTGTATCATCTGGCTTGAAAAGCTCTGAGCGCATGGAAATCTGTGCCCATAGAAATCTCTGGACAGCCCGCTTTTGTTCCCCGTTTCTGTCTGGCCACAGCACTGCACTCTGAGATGTCCGCCTGGACATTCACACTTGCCAAGCATCAGCAGGACCGGCAGCCATCCCCGGAGCGGGCAGCGGCCCAAGCGTGACTCATCCCGCCACACAGTGTTCTACCTACGTATTCAGACCACAATCAGAACGAAAGGTCAGGAAGCTCGCGGCTGGAGCACCTCCTGTCCTCCTTAACCGCAGAGCTGCCACAGCGAGCTCTCCGAGGAGTGAAGAATCACCTCCGGCTCCGGCTCAGCCCTGTGCTTAGCTGGACTTCCGTCCTCCAGGATCCTGCAGACCTGTGTCTCTCACCGGTGCACAGCAGCACCCCTCAGTGAGAAATGTTGGCTTACAGATAGGAAGGGGACCAGATGTCCCGGCCGCCCTGGGCGCTTCGCAGATATGGCTGTGTCGTGGTGTGATTACTGAGAGCGCCCGTCTGCTCTTCCTGTTCAAAAATTATTTATTTATTCAATGGCAGACAGAAAGACTGAGGCATACAGGAACAGAGAGATCACCCATCTACTAGTTTCATCTGCAAATGCCTGCAACAGCCAGGGCTGGGCCAGGCTGCTGAAGCCAGGAACTTCATCGGGGTCTCCCATGTGGATGGCAGGGGCTGCTTTCCCAGGCGCATTCGTAGGGAGCTGGATTGGAAGTGGAGCAGCCGGGACTCAAACCATCATATGCGATGTCAGCATTGCAGGTTGTGGCTTAATCCACTGTGCCGCAGCACTGGTCCCTCTTTTCTGCTCTTAAAATAATTCTTTTAATTCAAGTGTTCTTGTTGTTTTTCATATGAGAGGAAAGCAGAGAGAGAGAGAGAGAGAGAGAGAGAGCCAGCTCTCATCTAGTGGTTTACTAACCAAACACCTGTAGCAACCAGGGCTGAGCCAGGTGGAAGCTAGGAACCAGGATCTCAGTCTGGGTCTCCCACGAGGGTGGCAGGGACCCAGTCACTTGAATGATCCCCTGCTGCCTCGCAGGGTGTGAATTAGCAGGAAGCTGGAATCGGGAGCGGAGCCAGGTCTTGAACTCCGATATGGGACGCAGGTGTCCCAACCATCATCTTAACAGATGGGCCAGAGGCCAGCTCCCTGTCTGGTCTTCCCTGCCTCGGGGTGGGTGATGAATTACAGGGCTGCATGAATTTGACAGACAGGCTGAACACTGAGAAGCACTTTGGTTTGAGATGTTTCATGGGCTCCACAGCTGCGCTTTGAAGCAGGCACTCAGCACACAGTGTCCAGCAAACCGGGGGCAGAAGCCAGAACAGGCGTGTGGAGTGGCCTTTCCCGGGCCATTGGCACTAGAAAACTGTGGCTGAGGAAGAACACAGTGAGGTAAGACCCTGGCTGCTCTGCTGAATTTCCTAGAAGCTCATGGGACCCAACCTCTTCTCCTTTCTGGATCAAGGAACAACTATAACATTTCTGGAACTGTGTGTGTCGGCTTACACTCGTCTAAGTCATGTCGAGGGTGCTGTTTCGTTGGATTGTAGCTGGAGTACATAGGCCAGAAAGCAAGTTCTTAGCCACATTTTGCAGAGAAGAGAACTGAGTTTCAAATAAGCTCAAGGACATGCCAAGATCACATGAAAGTTAAGAGGGAGGGTGCTTAAAGTGGAGATCTGGCTCTGGCTCCTTGCCCGAGGTCTTTGATTACTCCTTAAGTTTAATATTTTCAGCCCTTAAAGGGGATCAAAAATGTACCCGCCATGTACAATTTATCTATTTCAGGTATACAGCAGTCCCTGGGACTAATACTGTATAGGCAGCCCTCAATACTCCTGGTTTTCGCGTGTTTGGATTTAACCAATCTCAGACCAAAATATTCAGAAGAAAAAAGTTGCACTTGTAGGGGTGGGGACCATGGTGTAGTGAGTTAAGCCATCCCTTGGGATATCCGTATTCTATATCAGAGTGCCTGGATCAAGTCCCTGCTTCCTATCCAGCTTCCAGCTAATGCACACCGTGGGAGGCAGCAGAGGATGGCTCAAAGCACTCGAGTCCTTGCCACTCATGTGGGAGACCCAGATGGAGGTCCAAGCCTCTGGCTCCTGTGGGTATTTGGGGAATGAACCAGTGGATGGAAGGGATCTCTCCCTCTCTCCCCTCCCCTGTAGCTCTGCCTTTCGAACAAATATAAGTACACGTTTAATAATAACAACAATAATAAAACAAACCTGACATTTGGAAGCTACTCATAAATACCTTTTAAAAAACTGCTTTTGTGGTGAACACATAGGAGTTTTTTCCTTGTCATGTTTCCCTATTAGTGCAGGGTAACAACCACTCCCAGAGCACTTACACTGTATTAGGAGCTAGGAGTAATCCAGGGAGGACCATGTGGGTTCTTTATCTAAGGAACTTGGGCCTCTGCAGATTTTGGTATGGGAGGTGTCCCAGCACCCATCCGTCAGGGATGCTCAAAGGTACCCATTTCTCCTTTGCTCTCTTCCCAATGCCAAGAGCTCTGGCCTGCAACTAAACTGTGCTCATCTGACAGTGCCACCTGGTGGCTGCTTTAGGGAACAGCACCTTGGATAGAAGGATGTGGAAGAGAGGAAAATGCCGAGTGACTTTTGGCTTTTCCTGATTGTTTGCACTTAGCAGCATCGTGCATCATGTCTTGGACAACCCATGGGTCACGTCCACCCTCCACATTCCCGTTCTTCATTGCCTGTCTTGATTTCAACTGTGACACAGGTACAGCTCCAATTGTGCTTGCATATCCAGGCCAAAAGTCCTCCTTGAAGTGAACGTAGAATTCAGTCGGCTTTCACTGGGCACCCAACAGTGTTTGAGGGGCTGTCCTGACAACGTGGGGTGTATCAGCTGTGCTAGAACTTTCAAAAATCCTCACGTGTTCCTTGAAGCCCCTCCCCTCTCTGCACCAAAACTTTGCTTCTAGGTCTGACTTTAGCTAAAACTGCTCCTTCTTGAATGTTTACCAAATGAGGTGGTTTTTTATTACATTCTATTAGGATTGTTTTTCAATGACTAAACATGTAGGGTTTAGTGATAGCCCCCTGGGTTAGCCTGGGCTTCCATCTGCAGCCGATAATATTCTTTGTAGAGAAAATGTGCTCTAGATTCATCACAGTCCTCATAGAGGAGACCTTCGGAAAAGAGGCCTGTTAACAAGGGCAGGAATCTCCTGTACGGAGAGGGTGGGAGTGGGATTGCTCTCCTTGGTTTATTCCCAGGAAGACAGAGCAACTCCACTGCCTTCCTGCATTTCCTCTTGCAAGATTAGAACAGGAACTGGGCCTTTGGTGAGAGAACCCAGCGTGTACGTGAAGAATTTTGTGTCCAGGGGTAACTGATGATTTGCTCACTGTTGGGAATCAGTCGCAGACACCCTCCCCTCCCGTAGGTCTTCATGATTTCTTCCTGTTTTCTGAACATGGCTGCCAAAAATCTGGATCCCCGAGAGACTTGGTCCAACAACAGTTTCAGGAGGTTCCTTAATCAATTCAACAATATTTGGTACACCAGGGCTAGTGTTACGGCACCATGAGTTAAGCAACTGTTTATGATGCTGCCATCCCCTCTCAAAGTACTAGTTCAAGTTCTGGCTACTCCACTTCTGGTCCAGCTCTCTGCTAATGTGCCTGGGAAAACAGAGGATGATGGCCCAAGTGTTCGGGCCCCTGCCACTCTTGTGGGAAACCCACATGGAGTTCCTGGCTCCTGGGTTTGTCCTGGCCCCGCCTTGGCTCTGTGGGCGTTTGGGGATTGAACCAGTGGATGGAGGATCTCTCTCTTGTTTGTTCTACTCCCTACCCCATCTCTGTCTCTACCTTTCAAATAAATAAAAATAGATCTTTAAGGAGAAATTTGTTTGGCTAGGATTCCGTGGTAGCAGCAGCCGCCACATTCCAGCGGGTCTGGCTGAAGCCACCTTTCTGTCACATTCTGTTGGCTGCTGCGACTTCTACCTGTTTGTTCCCTACATTATCCCCAGGGGGCCATCTTCCAGTTGCATCTCCACCAAATAAGAAGAGTGTGTGCCTGGTGGTACTGCTGGTATCACTAGTGGATCCACGTAGCCGCGTCAGAGCCATGTCCAGTCACCAGTGTTGAGAAACACGCCATGGGGAGAGCAGCATGGCCCCCACACTAACCCCAGGCCACGGGGAGCCCCAGCTGACACAGGCACTTCCTCACTCCTGTCCCTCATGACACCACTCAGCTCTGCTGTCCCATTCCCCACCATCACCCATCAAGGATCTTCTGGTTCTGTAACTACTCAGTACACAGAGGAGGCGGGGTGGTTGTGGTTAAGGATGTGGCTGTAGAAGTCAGACTCTGGCTTTGACCCATGTCTCCATCACTTACTGGACTGCGATCTGGGGAGAGTCTCCTATACCTCCTTGGGAAAGGTGTATACATTTCTGTCTGTATCAGCTTCTACCTGCATAAAGCGCAGATAGGAGAAGTGACAGTCACATAGTGGTGTTGTTCCTCTGATGACCACCGGAACGGATGCATCAACAGCACTTAATGCCCATCACATAGTAATCGCTCAGTAAATATGCCCTTGCTATTATAATCAACTAGGTGAGCATTCCATGTGTGATTCAACAATAGGAATCAATTCTACATTGCTGGGACAGTGAGGATGAACAGATACCAAAAGGCTAGAAAGTTATTTTTTCCAGCTTTATGTTCTGGCTAGCCCTGGTTGTTAAAAGCACAGAGCAGCCTCGTCCCAAGTTCTATCTCAAATCAAGCCAGCCAAATGCCATTGGCTGAATTCTGTTCCACCCTCAAGTGCCAGACGCTCCTAAGGAACACTGGCGAGACTTCCACGCTCCTCGAAGGAGAGCCTGCAATTTGGCCTGGAGAACAGAGCCACACACGCATCATTTAAAATGAGTTCCATTTGGTTATTCTCACAGCCCAGGGCAGTCTGGAAAAGCTGTAGTTCCTTACTGTTAACCTCCTCGCTGCCCGTCTTCCGCGCCACCAGTAGCAGATGCGAGGAAAGGAAGAGCCGGGAGTGGTGCTGAGGGTGAGCAGAGAAATAGTTATCATTTTAGGGGCAGTACCAAGGACTCCGCCCCAACCAGCACACACTGCCGAAGAGCTGCCAGGATGGGCCTGCCCTCCCCATGTGCTGGCTCCCTGCCAGTCCTCCAGGGGCGCATTTCCTGATAAAGCCCTGTGTTCAGTGTCTGGCTTTTTGGTTAAGGTTCTAAGTTCAGCCGCTGTGCTCCGGCCCTCCAGGAAAATAAAAACAGCAGTCGTAACCCAGAAACAGTGAAACTTACTTTCTCACCGGAGACGCCTCTGAGAGCCTGGCTCACAGCCAGAGAAAGGACTATATGACCTTCCCCAGGCCAGCATTTCACAGTTCGGAGACGCCTGCCCTGTCGGGTCACAGGGACTTCACAGCAGGGCCTTGGGCTGGGCAGTGGCGTGCAGGATCTCAGCTCTTTAGTAGACAAGATGGAGACTCAGCAAAGGAATCTCAAAAGGTTAGGACCCAGGGCTCTTAACTGTTCCATTTTGCTCTGAACTCTGCTGGCTTTCTGCAGCAGGGGGCATTTGCAAGCCAGAGGCAAGCTAAGTCAAAGAGGGGGGCCTGGGGCGGAGCAGAGTGAGTTAGCAACTGCACTGCACATCTTTCAAAGCACATGGTAGACACGTGGAACCCAAGATGTAAAAGGAAACTCTTCGTGGTTGAAGACACATGTGGACTACTGGGAGATGAGCCGTTCCACAGCAGGGATGAAACAGAAAACTGAGCCCTAGGACACATTTGCCTGGCAGGACTCCCAGGAAGAGGAGGGCCTGGGGATGTGCAGTCCCTGGCAACCAGTTGTAATGCCTGAGTTCGACACTAGTTGGCGTCTCGGGCTTCCTTTCTCCTGAGATGAAGGACAGTGTGTCCTAGGAGAGCAGCATGCTTGCTGGTCCTGGTTCTGGATGTCCCTGGGGCTGATACACTGGGTCAAAAGTTACCAGCTCAGAGCTTGCAGGACACACTTGAATAATCACCCAAGTTTTCTGCGCCTTCATTTCGTTATCTGTAAAAGGGAGCCAGAACAAGACTTGGTTCCATGCTGTCAATTGCCTGAAGTGAAGTAGACGCTAGAGCTTTTTAAAGCAATACATGCGGCCGGCGACGCGGCTCACTAGGCTAATCCCCCGCCTTGCAGCGCCGGCACACCGGGTTCTAGTCCCGGTCGGGGCACCGGATTCTGTCCCGGTTGCCCCTCTTCCAGGCCAGCTCTCTGCTGTGGCCCAGGAGTGCAGTGGAGGATGGCCCAGGTGCTTGGGCCCTGCACCCCATGGGAGACCAGGAGAAGCACCTGGTTCCTGCCATTGGATCAGTGCAGTGCGCCGGCCGCAGCGCGACAGCCGTGGCGGCCATTGGAGGGTGAACCAATGGCAAAAGGAAGACCTTTCTCTCTGTCTCTCTCTCTCACTATCCACTCTGCAAAAAAAAAAAAAAAAAAAAAGCAATACATGGACATGTGCAAGACAACATCCTGGGGGCCGAGGGCGTAGGGCTGTAGAGACCACAGTAGGTCTGCAGTGACTTGGCGCACACTGGGAAGTGCTGCCCCCAGCCTCCACCCTCCCCTACAGTGGCTGGCAAGGATCCCAACAGGTGACTCTGTGATGCCCAAGACTCTGACGTCTGCAGGACGCAAGGAGATATATTGGAGATACATTTGGAGGCACCGATGGATCTTAATGCTCATGAAATCATGAACTGCCTTAACGCTATAACCAGAATGAAAGGCAGAATTCTCTATATTCCTCTGGTACCACAGACAAGTAGTTAACTTTTTTTTTTAGATTTATTTTGAAAGGCAGAGTAATACAGAGAGGTGGGGGAGAGACAGAGATCTTTCATCCACTAGTTAATCCCCCAAATGGCACAGGTTGCCACAGGCTGAAGCTGGGAGCTTCATCCAGATCTCCTACAGGGGAGCAAGGGCCCAAGCACTTCGGCCATCCTCTGCTGCTTTTCCCAGGTGCACTTGCAGGGAGCTGGATTGGAAGTGGAGCAGCCAGCCCATGAACCAGTGCCCATATGAGAAGCTGGCACTACGGGCCAGGGCTTAACCTGCTATGCCAAAAACACCGGCCTGATTAGTCAACTTCTTGACTGTAAAACAGGACTAATTCCATTCCAATTTCTAAGAGAGGATTAGGAGAGAGATGAAAATAACTATCGTCAACCTGCTGTTGGACAGGGGCTCAGCACACTCGTGACAGTGATTCCGCAGTCTAAATGAGTGAGCACATTATCCAAGACCACACAGATCCCACTTGATGGCCTAATAGTCTCTCCCTACCGCACTCTCTGTCCCTCTCTTCTTTCGTTTTAAATCTGTCTCTGTGGTTTTCATTTAAGAGCAATAATTGATTCAGTTAACACATCCTTTCAAGTGCAAAATCAAGTTCAAGCCACTAGAAGCTCTGTGTAAGTGAACATAGTAATTTTTTTAGACAGCATACACAAAGGGTCTTAGTGATTAGTTTTTCATACTTTTTTTTTGTTGTTGGGGGGGTGGGAATATTGTGCTTGGTGACCAATGGAAATCACGGAGCTGGCCCGGAGGCAGGACCCAAACTCTCAAAAAATACCTCAAGTCCCCATCTGGGCTGGAACAGGAAATACTTTTAAACACAGTAAACAGTACACATGTGGAACCTTTTAACCCCGAGAAGGCATGCCAGCTGGAAGCACAGATAGCTTCAGGAAGGCCTGGATACTGTTTGCGGATGAAGAAGACTACACAAAGCTTTGGCCTAAACCACGCAGTCTGACATAATGTCGATGAGACCGTGGCGCAGAGAAGCGCTGTGCACCGCCAGGGTGAGGGTGGTGTGTTCCACAGCTTTGGGAACAAGTCGCCAGCGTGTCGGAAAGCTAAACAGCACACTGCTCTTAAGTCCGCTAGCTTACCCCCTAGCGAAGTCCCAGGAGGCAGAGGTCACACACGCAACAAGCCAAAGCCACCCGACTCGAGCGGCATGAAAAGGTGGCCATCAGGAGTGTGCAGTCACCAAATGCATTCAGCACTGAGGAAGAAGCAACTTCTAAACACGAGGAGCATGGGTGGTTCTTGGAAGCATCATTGAGTGGAAAAAAAAAAAAGTTCCCAGTGGGATTCTAGGTAGGATGGGAATGTATTCATATAAATCAAAAGCAAAACTTTAAAAACGCCTGTTCTTCTAGGGATCCATGCATGTCTGCTAGAACTAATTTAAAAAGCAAAGGAAGGGGGACCAGTGTTGTGGCCCAGTGCGTTATGCTACCACTTGTGATGCCGACTTCTCATATGGGCACCAGTTAAAGTCCTGGCTGCTCCACTTTTGATCCAGCTCCCAGTTAACGGTGCTAGGAAAGCAGTGGACGATGGCCCAATTTCGTGAGCCCCTGCCACCCATGTGGGAGATGCGAATAGAGGTTTGGGCTCTTGGTCTCATCTGACCCAGCCCTGACTGTTGTATTGGGGAGTGGACCCACAGATGGAAGATTTCTTTCTCTCTGTCTCTCCCTCTCTCTCTCTGTAATTCTGTCTCTCAAATTAATAAACAAATTAAAAATAATAAAATTAAAAGCAAAGGAAGGGCAGGTATTTAGCCTAGTGGGTGAGATGTCAGTTGGGATTCCCACTCCCCTTATCAGAGTGCCTGGCTTCAATCCCTAGCTGCATCGCAGGCCTTGAGATGGCTGCTCTCACTATGAACTTTTCAAAGCTGATTTCTTTACAGTTACCTCTCCCTACCACCTGCTTAAAAGTTAAAATGATACATGACAGCAGGCATAGAGTTTTGGAACATTTATAGCTGATTTCAATGGTAAAATGGCAAAACCTTGTAGGAGCGGAAATGCTCTTTGTGTCTCGCCCATCCTGGGCCTCTAGGAATGTGGCTGTGAGTTGGGAGGTCTGTAGTGGGCTTGGACTTCCTACAGCTCATGCCAAGATTCAGCCCAGCTTGAGAAGCACTGCTTGTAGCTTGGGGACACCAGCCTCCATGTGACAACTCACTCTCTCCTCTCTCTCTCTCTGTCTCTCTCTCTCTCTGTCTCCATCCCTCCTACCAGGCCTTGTGCTAGCCTGGAGGGGCAGAAACCGGCCAATTCCTAAGAAGTGGCATCCCAGCTCCTAGCCCCTGCAGGGAGTTCTTACTGATGAGCTGGAAGATTCCATCCCTGTCTCCCGGGGCAGGGCTACAAATGCTTTCACTCACTTGGGAAAATGCAAAATGCTTCAAGAGCCCGTTGCTTCCAGGGAATTCCCAGGGAACATAAAAGCAGCCCAGACTCTAGGCAGTGGGGAGCAGGCTCCTCTTGTCCCCTGAGGCCAGTCCTTTCCCCTTTGGGGACTCTTTATGGGGAGCCCCTGCTCTGACAGCCTTTTCTCTTGATTCTGTGGCAGTGGCATTTCGAAGAGGCCAGAGTAGCTGGGAGAGGGAGGAGAAGACGGGGAATGTGAGCCCAAGGCAGTTTTTTGGTTACCAAAAAGTTGGGAACTGTCACCACTTGACAGCTCTCTGCGAGTCAGTTATACAGGTAGACACTTCCCAGTCAAATGCAGAGGACGGAAGTAAAGCTGTGAGTTGACCCAGCCGTCTACTCGGGCATTGGCATTAATTTAGACAAAAGCCAGCAGTTTTCATCAAATCTGTGGCAAACAGTGGCTTCCCACATCCACAAAAAGAAAAGACAAGCACAGGACAGCACTGTTTGAAATGTTTCAGAAACCGTGCGTGACCGCAACAGTAAAACTCATGCTGGGAGTCAAGTTTAAGCAGCCATAAAATGTGTCGAGTTCTTTTCATCTGAAATTATTTAGGCCACCTTAAGAGACATTGCTGAGGACAATGCCTTCCTTACTGGAAACAGCTGAGAAGTTGATTAAGGCCAAGGTTCCCCAGGGAGTTGGAGTGAGGCACTCCTTCAGGAAAGAGAAAAGAAACAAAGTAACAGCAAACATTTGCCAACCCAAGAGGGCTGAGAAAACAGAGGCCAAGCCTGGTAGAGGAGTAACAGACACGTTGGATGCAGAGATCTTTCACCCTGGTTTCTAGAGATCAGGTGAGTTTGTCTGGAGCACCTTAGAGACACAGGTGCTTGCACATACCCCCCTCCCAGGCCTCCCTAGAGGCCAGCCAAGACCAATGGCCTGCAGCCAAGTAACCCAAAGAGGCCTTGACAGTGAACCAAGACTTGCCCATGAAACCACATGCAAAGTCCTGTGACAGGGAGCCACAGAAATCTAATAAAGTAAAACACACCCGACCGAATGCAAGAACCGTAGCAGGTTTCGGTTATGTCTTAGCAATTAATGGGGGAAAGGGTGGGAAAGGATATGCCTAGTAGCCTTGCAGTCTGAGTCCAGTGTAGAAATCAGTTTCTAGGGGCCAGCGTTGTGGCACAGCAGGAGAGCCCACCGCCTGCAATGCCAGCACCCCATATGGGCACTGGTTGGAGTCCCAGCTGCCCCACTTCCAATCTGACTCCCTGCTAATGGCCTGGTACTTGGGCCCCTGCCATCCACATGGGAAACTTGGAAGAAGCTCCTGGCTCCAGGCTTTAGCCTAGCCCAGCCCCAGCTGTTGCAGCCATCTGGGGAGGGAACCAACAGATAGAAAATCTCTCTCTCCGTCTCTCTCTCTAACTCTGACTTGCAAACAAAGAAATAAATTGTTTTTTTTTTTTTAAATCTATTTCCAGAGGACTGAGACTTGCACAGAGGTTTTCATGGAGGAGGCAGCAAAGCTGTGTTAAGTGTGAATCTGAGGGAACTTTTGCAGGGCAAGGAGATAAAACAAAGGCAGCCGTCTCCCTTCTGCTGTGTTCTTTTAGGAAAATGAGCAGCTGTGGGTGTGCCGCGGAGAGGCCATGCCCCTGCCTGCATTTACACTGCCGCCTCCCTGACGTTTTCCACCGAATAAAGACACACCAGCCCGCAGAGATGGGGGTGAAACAGAGCCTATGGTGTTGCACACTGGGTTGCTGGTGGCTACCTGGGCAGCGTGGGCACACTCAGTCTTCTTACACCCCATTCTCCTGGGGACTGGAGGAGATCATTGCCAAGGTGTCCTTCAAGTTCTGAGGTTCTATGTCAAAGACACTGGGGTTGCCCACAGTAGACGGCAGTTCTGATTGGCTCGTCGCTTTTCATCTCAGCACCCGCCGAGCCAGGGGTCACAGCTACAGATCGCCAGGCTGGGGGCACAGCACTTGCTAAAACACAGGGTCTGAAGGGGACACGGCCAAGAGACTTGAGCCCGGCTCTCTCGTGCCTGAAAGTCCTTTCTCCTGACCCAGAGGAAAAGCGAAGACATGTATGTAGAAGTGGAAGGTGCAGCTTGCAGTAGCAAAGGCTGTGGCAGCCCTGAGTCCGGTACACAGATGAACGGTGCAGGGGCTCAGCCCCAGGCCCAGCCACATCAAACCCACCCAGGACTGGGCGGGATGAGGTTGCGGTCATTAACAGCCACCAACCAATGTGATGTCCCCTCTTGGCCTGGACCCACTGCACAGCCGAGACTAGCTTAAAGACTTTAGTTTTCTCTCAGTGCGTCCTCACTGGGGAAGCTTGTGGTAGACCCACTTGGTGACTTCAGAGTTAAGTTTTAATGCAACTGCAATGGAAGTCTGAGGTTTGAAAAGACAGCCGGGTTTGATTCTCCTTGGTTGCTTGTGGCTTCCTCTTGAGCTCTCACTCAGAGGCACACAGAGTAGCTGGGGCGGGGGGAGGGGGCTGTTGGCCTGGTGGCTGCAGGCCTGGGGCTCCTGCTTAGGTAGGAAGAGGGGGGTTGAGGTCTGGAGGAGGGAGCTACAGAGCAGCCCACACAGGCCCTGCAGGTGGAAATTTATCCCGACCCAGTTCCCTGCCTCGCGTGATGGTTCCTCCGCGGGCCTGTCGGCCTCTCTGTGAAAGACATGCGCAGTGCTGCCCCCATTTCTCGGACTTTGAAGGGTAACTTCTGTTCTGAGGGTCGTTTCTCTGGAGGAAGTGTGGGGTGTGCAGCTCTCCCTGGCCAGGGCCCCCAGTTCTAACCCACTGCAGAGGCAGAACGCAGAGGGTGGGTGGTGCACCTGCACCTGCAGCCGACTCCAGTGAACCCTCAAGTCTCCCCGGGGTTGCTGCCTCTCCCAGGAGGAAGCTTTATTTTTCAAATGAGTGTATAACGGTAACAGACACACAGTATTTATACGTATTTATGGGGTACAGTGTGACATTTCAAAACATGATTATAACAGCATTAATTTGGGCATTCTATCACCTCATGGACAAGGGCATATCAAAAAGTTCATGAGCTGGCACTGCGGCTCACTAGGCTAATCCTCCACCTGTGGCGCCGGCACCCTGGGTTCTAGTCCCGGTTGCTTCTTTTCCAGTCCAGCTCTCTGCTGTGGCCCGGGAAGGCAGTGGAGGATGGACCAAGTGCTTGTGCCCTGCACCTGCATGGGAGACCAGGAGAAGCACCTGGCTCCTGACTTCGGATAGGCGCAGCACGCAGGCTGCAATGCGCCAGCTGTAGTGGCCACTTGGGGGGTGAACCAGGAGATGGAGGCTGTCTTCCCGACTCTTTTTAACTCTTTCAAATAGATAAATATTTTAAAAAAGTTATGTTGGTGCAGGAAAATTTGAAATTCATGCGTAGTTTTGTTCACAATACACATTCTCCATGAACTTTTGCAAGACACATATTATGCATGGATTTCTTTCTTTATTTTTTTGCAACAAAGTCCATTTATTTTAATTTTATTTTCCTGTGAACTTTTTGAAGCCCCTTCCTGTATTATGTTACTGTTGGGAGGGTCCGAATCCCCCCACTCGGCTGTTTTAAAGTCGACCAGTGGCTGTCATCCGTAGTTACTGCTTCCTGCCATCCAGCACACTGCGCCCTTGACCCTGCCCTGTGCATTGCCGGGAGATTTCAAACTCCCCTCCTCGCCGCCCCCAGGTCGGGCAGGGGCAGTGGCGGGTTGGCCCCGGGAGGCGGGCACGGCGCGGCCCCGCTGCGCACCGCGTGGGGGCGCGCCGGGAGCCCCGCGCCTCCTCCGCGCTCACCGCCGCTCTCCCGCAGCGCCGGGACCATGTCTGCCGAGCCCGCGAGCGGCCCCACGGAGGACCAGGTGGAGATCCTGGAGTACAACTTCAACAAGGTCAACAAGCACCCGGACCCCACCACGCTGTGCCTCATCGCGGCGGAGGCCGGCCTGTCGGAGGAGGAGACGCAGGTGAGGTCGCCGCCCGGCCCGGGTGATCCCGGTCGCCCCGCTTCCGCGCGCTCCGAGACCCCGCGCACCTGCCCGCCTCGCCCCCTGCACGCCCCCTGCGCCCCGCTCCGGCGCTCTCCTGCCTCCGGGTTCGCGTTCCCCGGTTCCGCACGCCCTCTTCGCCGGGAGCGGAGCCGCCGGGGAGCCCTCACACGCCCGGTCCTCCGGCCCGGCGAAGTGGGAACCTGCGGCGGGCAGCGCGGGCCCTCGGGCGCTCGCTCCCACCCGTGGCGCTGTGCCGATCGGTTCAGATTGGTAAACGCCCGGGCTGGGCAGGGTTAGAGGCTCTTCCGAGGGTTTTCCGAGGAAGTAGACCCTGGCTTCCCCAGCTTGGTGCACTGGCTTCCGGATCTGCTTTTTGATGCGCCTATTCCTGAACGGAGAAGAGAGCGACCCTGCCGTGACCATGGCCCCACGTGCAGGGCTGTCTTTTTTATTTAATTTTTTTTTCACCCATGTCTAAACCCTGACTCCTGTTTTCCCTCTGGCCGTGGAAAGACCATTGATGGAGCATGACCAAGGACATGGAAGGGAATCTAGCATCCTCCCTCAGGAGCCCCAAGGACTTCACACCTGTGATCCCGCTAGCCCTAGCAGGGAGCTTAGCACGGGCCCTCTCCTGCAGGAGCGGCCCCGGGGTGGAGGCTGGAGAGGATCCTGGGAGGAGGGACCCTGGCCCAAGTCCCCACAGCCTTCACCCAGGAAGCCCCAGGCCCTTTGAAGAACTCGGCCAGAGAAAATCCTCGCACTCAGGTCGGCTAGAAAGGCAGACATGGCTGTTTTTAGCAAATGCAAGAGCTTGTCTGACCAACCAGAACCAGCCCTTCGTGGAGGGTGAGGGACAGTAACCCAAGCCTGGCCGCTCGTGTTTCTTGGAGCTCCCCCGGGGGCACGGGTAAAACCCCACACTGCTAAGAGGAATGGTGGCAGAGACAGCTCAGCTTTGACAAACTGGCCAGCCCCTTGGTGCAGCTCCTCCTCAGCCTGAGGCTCCCAGCCCGTCCCTGCACTGCAGGGTAATCACGTTGACCTTGGCGGTGACCAAGGCTTGCTGGGTGTCATGCCAGGCACCAGCCGCATATGGAGTCATGCGTCTGCCACAGCCGTGTGCTGGCAGCTCAGTGGTGTGGCAGTGAAGGTACACCACTTGCCAGAGCCCACAGCTGGCACCTGCACCCCTGGTGGGCTGACGCCACACCACAGAGGAGGGACACCCCATTTGCACCGCCTGTTTGCACTACAACCATCATTCCTGCCTATCTTCCGCCTCCCTGGAGATCCCCTGCCATTAGAGATGAGGGGGAGAGCCAGGTGGGGCAGGAGCAAGAGCACCTGCTCCTTCCAGGAGCTGATAGGCCTGCCGCTTCTAACATCCTATTCTGTGGGCCTCAGATAAACCACAGGGAGGCCCCAGCCCCAACAGCAGGTGGTGTGGGATGAGTCAGCCTCATGGCAGGGCCGGCTTCCTCTTCCTGTCCCGCGGCCAACACCTTCTTCCTCCCTCTGTTGGCCTCGCCGCTGCCAGCCCCTCTGTCTTCCTGCCTCGCTGTTCAGGGAAGCTTCGGGAACCCAGTGCCTGAGAGAGAGACATGTGAGCGAGGCCTGAACCAGAGCCTTCCTGGGCTCCCCAGGCTGCCTGTGCTCTGTCCCTCCCACGGAATGGTCCCGCCTTCCCGCTGCCCCTCGCCCCCAGGGCACCGCAGGGTTAGAGTGATGTGCGCTTTCATCTCCTCCTACAGCATTTGTGGTTTAAAGGTCTCTTCTGGGAGATACAATGCCCACGGATGAACCTTCAGGCGATCAGAAAATAGTTTTTGTTCCTAGCAGGCCCTACAGAGAGAGACCCTTAAATAAACCCACGGAGGCCTCGGCCTACTGGGCCTGCTTGGGAGCAGTGTCTGGCTCTGTTCCTTGCCTGTGTGGCGCCTGCCCACGAGGAGGGCTCACCAAACCATGTATTTCTCATCACACGGCAGTCACTCGGGTGGGGACGGCAGGGATGCAGAGGTTGACAGGGCCCTGCCCCGGAGCGCGGCTGACCCCTTTGCAGCGGCCCCACTGGGGGACAGAGTTCTCGGCTGTGACGGAAGTGACTCTAAGTTGTATCTGCTGGGATCCTAGGATGGATTTTTTCCCACAGTGCCGAGATCAATACCTCTTCTATGTAAATTCCATGCCACCTCACAGACCCCAGCCCCTGAGTCTGATTGTTTTGAAGTCCGTGTCAGAAGGGGCTGGGGAGGACATCTTTCATCAGTCTCCCGGGAGGTCGCAGTGATCTAGTGTGTTCTACTGTCACACACGCGCACACACACACAATGCAAGCCCAGTGCGGCTGGCACTGGTTCTTAGAGGTTTCCAGTATTTTTTTTTTTTTATCTCCTCTTGATGTCCTGGGCTCGTTCCCAGAACCCAGTGGATTTCGTTGTTGGCTGTTGTGTTGGTGGAATAAAGAACATTCGAGGTCTCCCCCTGCAAAGAATGAAACGTTAGTCACTAGACACTAGACAAAAGGACAAGGACACCGCTCTTTCGCGCCAGCCCCTGCCTGTCCCAGTGTCTAATTATCATCCGTTCACTGCGAGGAAATAAATCTCCATCTCCAGGCAAGGGTAATGAGGCCGCTCATTTAGAAGCAAGCAGGAGTTGAATGTCTTTCCCACGCGGGGCAGAGAAAGAGCGGGGCAGAGCCAGGTGGGAGTCGGCCTGGATGGGAGTGAGAGGGAAGGCACGGGCGGGGGCTTTCAAGATTTTGCGGGGCTGCCGCTGGTTTGCTGGATTCTGATGCAGACGCTTACAATATTTATCTGCAGACAATAATTGAGGCTTTCTCGAACCCCCACCCACCCCCACATAAATTCACAAGCAAGGGCCATGCTGGGGCTCCTTTTGGAAACAGCCTATCAGTGTTCTGCCCCCACTCGGGAGTGGAGAAACGGGGGTGGCTCCTTTGAATGGGCCCAGATCAACCGTTTTGCTGTTGTTAATGAATCCTGATGGAAAGTGAGATTCTCCCCCTCTAGGATTTAATCAGTCAGCCCTTAAAAACGCTGCCATGTATTCAGCCCTAGTCACTGGAGAGCCTATTCAGTCAGACCTCTGAGACCTTGAACCGCCCATGGAGCTGCCTCATTAGCCAGACTGGAGCTGTACTGGCTCCAGGCAGAACCAGGGTGAGCCGAACAGACGCGTGGGGCCCGGGAGAAAAGCCGCCTACCTTCAGTCACGGCCCTGGGGTGGGAGCCGCCCGAGTTACGGCCGTGAGGGGGTCCTTCCCGTCGGGGGTGCTGTCTGGATGTCAGATTTCACTTGTGGGGGCAGTGACCTGAAGAAGAGCGAGCGCCCATCACTCAGGTGGCTCCCACCCCAGGGACGTGATATTCGCCTTTCTGGGTCTGGCTTATTTCACCCAGCATAGCGATCTCCAGTGGCATCCATTCTGTTCCACAGGCCAGGATTTCATTCATTTTTTTAGTGGCTGAGTAATACTGCATCGCGTGCATACACAGTTCCCATGTGCAGTCCTCAGCCCGTGCAGGCTGGGTTGATTCCACATCTTAGCTATTGTGAGTTGCACTGCTCTAAGCCGGGAGTGCAGGTACAGCTTTCGTACGCTGATTGCATTTCCTTAGGATGTGGTCCCAGGAGTGGGATGGCTGGGGTAGGGCAGATCTGCTTTTAGTTCTTTGAGGCTGCCTCCCATGATGGTCATCCCGGCTTGCATGCGCTGCCCTGGCATTCCATGCCCATTTTTGCTGCCGTCCTGCAGCACGGAGGAGCCGTCTAGACGACTGATGTGACCCGTGTGGTGGGCAGGCCCCAGTGGAAGCTGCGGTGTCCAGGCAGAGCGGGTTGGAGGCGCGAGCCCCTCTGTTGAGCGCCCTCAGCAGCCCTGCCTCCTTGGTAGCCTCTTTCTGCGCCTGCCTCTCTGAGCTTGTCCACACCTGGGGCTCCCTCAGTTTCTCCTGATCCTGGCTTGTGCTCAGCGCCCAGGCAGCTCCTTCAGTCTCTGCTGAGAGCTCTTCCCTGCTCTGGCGCCCAGGCCCCACTGTTCGTTCTGAGGTTGCAGCCACCTCTGGGCAGACGTGAGCCCTGGCCAAGTCGGGGCCGGTCTAGACCTTTTGTCTGCTCCTACGCGCCAGGGCGGGCGTCTCACACACGTGTTCTCTCTGCCTCCCTCCCGGCCCCTCCTTTCCTTGCCTCTAGAAGAAGCAAATTTTAGAAAACCCAGAGGAGTCTGTAAGACCTTCTGTGGACCTGTTGCTGTCCACATATGCGGGCACGCGCTCTGTTTCGGGGACTTCTTCAAGTCCTCGGAGCCAGGTGTTTGTAGCGGAGCATCCTGCTGGTGGGGCCTGGGACTGCGGAGCCCTCAGCGTCCGCTTCCTGGCCGAGGGCCTGCTTACCCCTGTGAACATAGATACCACCATCCTCAAAGTGCATCTCAACAGGCAAAAGATTGGATGCACAGAGGGGGGGGGGGGGCGGGGTCCCAGCTTCCCACAGAGCCCTCCGGCTTATCCCCTCCAGGTGGACCCCGCTGGCTGCTTCTGCTCCCAGCTGCCTCCTGATCAAACGGGTCCAGACCCCAGCAGTTCTGATCACCTCTGTAGCATAGCAAAGGAAGCTGTTTACTTACCCAGGATGCACCACAGCACACCAGAGTGTTTTAAGCCTCACAAGGTCCTGTGGCTAAAGCATCCCATCTGGGTCACCACGGAGCTGCAAGGTTCCAAGTAACCCAGGGGCCCCGGAGCAGCAGGAATTGGGCTGGCCTCCTCCATCCACCCCCGAGGGGTGCTTCCAGAACTCAGTTCCCGATGAGCAAAGCCCTCGTGAGAGCCGCACCCTGGGTGAGAGCCACGCCGGTATTGAGGTAATACAGCAGCCACCGAGACGTGCCCGAGGCACCCGGATGATGCCCGGCTTTCTCATTCAGCAAACATTGACGCATCTCGCATTCCTAAGCCCTTGAGCTAGGGGCTCAGGAAGCAGTGGTGACAAGGTGAAAACAGCCTCTGTTCCCATGGGGATCTGACGTCCTAGGGGATGAAAAAGAAGCGAATGTATAAGCAACTCACAGCGGATACTCCAGTTCTGTGACAGAACAAAGTACTCAGAGAGCAGGAGAGGGATGGGGACCCAGAGAAGGTTCTGTTTAAGCTGAGGTCTGATGGTGAGAGACCATCAGATAGAGGATGGAGCAGGCTAAGTGTAAGAAATAGCATGTGCCAAGGTCCTGAGACAGGAAAGCTTGGTGTCCCCGTGAGGTCGGTCTCCATGGACCTGCTCTCCTCCCTTCCAGCTGGGCTACCTTTTAGAAGGAGAATGGCCATGCTGGGCTTTCAGTGTGCGACAGACGATTTTGCATGTTTTTTCTCTTGCAGAAATGGTTTAAGCAGCGCCTGGCCCAGTGGCGGCGGTCGGAAGGGCTGCCCTCTGAGTGCAGATCCGTCACGGACTAAGTGGACGGCAGGGCCCGGGCAGCGTCCAGCCTCTCTCCATGAAGACCGAGTGCTCCCCCTCTCCCCGGCTTAACCAGGCTGCTTTGGTTTGGCAGTGTAATGCTGTGTGTCCCCTGGCTAACTGTCCTGCTGTTTAACACAATGTGGTGTCTTGTTCATGTACAGAACTAGAAAAGAAAGTTGCGCTGGGGAGCAGTGTGCAGAGCCCCCATGGAGAGCGTGGCTCAGCCCTGCAGGTCCTGTGGCCAGTGCAGGGAGACCCACCTGCACCTCCTGTGACCTTCACCTCCCGGTTGTCCTGTTTGCTCTCTCCACCCATCCTGGAGCCATGCAGGCAGCCTGCTACTGGAAAGGTGACATGGCAGAGAGGGGAAGATACTTCTTCTGAATCTGTTACCTAAGTCATTTTCCTTCTTTTCCATTTTATACCTGGATGATCGGGGGAGAATGCACAGGGCTGTCTGAGTGACTCAAATTCCATAACACAGGTCCTTGGCTGGCAGCTGCGTGAACTTGGGAAGAACCTAGCTAGGCTAGAAGGCAGGTGCCCCAGCTGGCAGAAAAGCAAGTAACAAGCAAAAAAAAAAAAAAGTCTATAAAAGGCTTCCATTTATCTTATTTAAATGCATTTGTTAAATTTATTTTGCTAAATCAAATGAAATACCTTTTTTGTTTTTTGGTCTCTACAATGATAAATCTAAATAAAACTAACCTTTTTGTTGAAAACGCACGGAGTCCTCTGTGGATTTGTACCTGGTAATGAGCGTTTCAAAGAGAAACAGAGGCAGGAGCCGCTGATGGGAGGGGCTGTCGTTTTCCAAACCCTTGCTACCCGAGGTGTGACCCAGGCCCGGCCTCAGTAGCATGAGCTGCGGAACCTCAGACCGCAGTCCGCAGCCACTGAGCCGCAGCTGCATCTTCACCCAGGTCCCCAAGTGGTTCGTGCACACGGGAGGGTGTGTGCTTCACTGTTGCAAAGGGTGTTGTGATGGATCTGTACCCACCTGCAATCCCTGCGCGTTGGATGTCTTCACTGGCCCATCAGCTAAGACTGTTTGACGGCATGCACAGTAACTTGAGTGCAAGGATTAACCAAATTGGCTTGCTTTGTTTGTCTGCTCAGCCGATGGCTTCTATGTAAGACATCAGTACTAGGGCATCCTGGGGCGTTAAAGCAGCTCTCTAGTATTGTTAAGGACCTAGGGTCATGCATCTTCCCACTCTGCTTGCAAGGTGGATGCTTGGATATTGGGTCTACTTTTCAGGTGAGAGAGAGAAAGAAAGAGGGAGAGAGAGAGAGAGAGAGAGAGAATATGCAAGCCAAGGGTAAGCTCTAAGAGTTTCTCTTTGAAAAGGTTTCCTGGATGCCCCCTGCATTTGTCAGCCAGAGGCTGGTCACACACCATCCCTAGCTGCAAGGGAGTCTGGAAAGTGAATGTTTGCACTTGGGCGCTTCACTACCATGAGAAAAATGAGGGATCTGTCAGTTAGAAAGACCAGGAGGATGGATACAAAAAAGGCCACGGCCTGTGTCTACCCTGCCCGCCCAGCATGGACTGATGCCGGTGGCAGCTGCTGAGTTCTCTACGCTCTGGCCCAGACTTCCAGTTCTTTAAAACCGAGTCGCTAAGTCATTGAGAATGCAGATGTTTACAAGGTCCCTTACACATCCTTGGCAGGCTTCCTTTTCCTCTACCTCAAACATTTCTTCTGTAAACAA
The DNA here is from genome assembly GCF_964237555.1 of Oryctolagus cuniculus. Lineage (NCBI taxonomy): Eukaryota > Metazoa > Chordata > Mammalia > Lagomorpha > Leporidae > Oryctolagus > Oryctolagus cuniculus. The sequence continues at coordinate 107,946,559 of NC_091439.1, forward strand.
ATGAGCAGTGAACCAGGCTGGGAACAGAACAGCCCGTCACACGTGCACTGCCCTGCGATTAGGGGTCAGCATCTGCCCGCACCCCCCGCTAGGGGCTGACTTCACCTTCTGGGAAAAGGGTGGGTGGAGGTGTGAATGCTGCAGGCATGCGGACAGGTACTAAAGACTTGCACACAGAGGGTATTGCCTCTACCGCCAGGAAGGGAGGAGACAGGGCGGCCAGGACAGCCACGGGCAGAGCAGGCACAGCCATGACCAAGACTGGTTCCTGTCCGGCAATGAGGGAGATGCAAATCCAGGGCTGAGGCTCCGGTCAGAAGTCTTCCCAGCCTTGTCTGAGAGCAGTGCAGGTCAGGAGCGTCCGCCAGCGGTGCAGAGTGTGCCTTAAGCTTGGGGCCAAGAGCACCGTGTATGTCTGGAAGATCGCTTCCTGTGCGCAAGTCTAGAGTTGGCTGACAGCATGTGATGGGCGGAAACAGAGATTCAGTGTCCTTTCAAAGGCAAGTCTGTCACCAGTACTCATCTCCTTGAGTTTGCTTTTGCAACCCTAAAACAAGAACAACAGGGGCCAGCGTTGTGGTGCAGTGCGGTAAGCTGCTGCTTGCCACACTGGCATCCCGGATCAGAGCACCAGTGCAAGTCCCAGCTGCCCCGATCCCAGCTTCCCGCCCATGTGCCTGGGAAAGCCGCAGAAGACGGTCCAAGTGCTTGGACCACCACCACCCTTGTGGGAGGCCAAGATGGAGTTCCTGGCTGCTGCAACCATTTGGGGAGTGAACCAGCGAATGGAAGAGCTCTCTTGCTCTCCCTCTCTTTGTCTTTTGAAAAAAAAATCAATTTTTTAAAAATAACAATACTTTTAAAAAAGCACTTGGGAAATCAGCTATAAAGCACTGATAAAGACAGGGCAGGTTCATTTGGATGCCCTTTAAAATTTATTTGTTTTCATCTTATTAGAAAGGCAGCGAGAGAGAGAGAGAGTTGCCATCCACTGATTGACTCCCCAGATGCCTGGACTGCCCATCTCAGAGGTGACCCTCACCCCCGTCATTTCTGCTCTTCCTCGCTAGTCATACAGAGTTAGTCATACAGAGCAGTCTGGGGCAGTGTGGGCGGGGACCGTGCAAAGCTGTGAATATCTGTGGGCAGAGACTGGGGAGGCATTTTGCAGGTTGTCTACAGAACTTACCAAGGGGCAAGAGTCTGGCGCAGGGTTCTCTTGGGACACCCTCATGTGTCCTCGTGGAAGGACATGGCCCCTGTCCCAGCTCCCACCCAATTCCAGCTCCCTGCTAACGGGCATCCCAGGAGGAAGCAGAAGGTGGCCCAAGTGCTCGGGTCCTGCCACTGGAGACCCAGATGGAGTTCCAGGTTCCTGGTTTCAGCCTGGTCCAGGTCTGGCTGTTGCCAGCATTTGAGAAGTGAATCAGTATATTAAATCTTTTCTGTGTGTGTGTGTGTGTGTGTGTGTGTGTGTCTTTCAAATAAAAATAGCAATTTAGGAAGAAAAACACTAACTGCTAGAGAGATGAGAGAGCTCGGACTTTTTCTGGGTGCTGCCTCCCAGGGGGGAGAGGAGCGTGCCTCGGGGACTACTGTGCTCGCTTCTGGCTGCAGGAGCACACGCAGGCTCCGTCCCTCTCGCACATGAGCTCACGTTCTGTGCCCCCATGCTTCTGGGTCACGGGTCCCATGCTCCACGGCTCCTTATTCTTAGGGTCGCTCCCAGACCACGCCAGCTCCCACCCAGAAAGCTGTTTTCAACAGGAGTGGGAAGAGGGAGCTTCGGTCTGGAAGGAGCAAGCGAGTCCTGCATTGCTCATCGGGAGGCCTGCGGTGACTCAGCTCACCCGTGCGTCACCTTCTCCTCGGGTGAGTCACAGAAGCTGAGATCCCCATCAGGGTTTCTGGTGTTTGTGTTCAGGTGCTGAAGATTTGCAAGAAGCCATGATAGAATTATACGTGCAGGGACATCCAGATGTTGGCGGAAGCACCCTGGGTGGGGAAGGGGCCGGTGCGGGGTCCCTAGGAACCGCTGATCATTGTTTATGGAGAGCCCGATATCACAGCACCAGGCGACAAAACCAGTGAACCCTGCTCTGCTTTGTCCCCGACAGCGGCTGATGGCCCAATTTCATGCCTGACTTGCAGCCCCTTCACTATCTCCCTCGCTTTGGTATTTTTTTTTTAAGATTTATTTATTTATTTGAAAGGCAGAGTTACACAGAGAGGAGAGGCGGAGAGAGAGAGAGAGAGTCGTCTTCCATCTGCTGTTTCACTCCCCGGTTGGCCACAGCAGCCAGAGCCAGGAGCCCAGAGCTTCTTCCGGGTCTCCCACATGGGTGTAGGGGCCCAAGGACTTGGACCATCTTCTACTGCTTTCCCAGGCCACAGCAGAGAGCTGGATGGGAAGAGGAGCAGCCGGGACTCGAACCAGCGCCCGTATGGGATGCCGGCACTTCAGGCCAGGGCGTTAACCCGCTGTGCCACAGCGCCGGCCCCATTGCTTTGGTATTGCCTTCAGGCAGCCATGGCTTTGAAACAGTTGGTAACTGGCTGGAAACAACCTTGCTGACAGTAGAAGCTAGCTGTTCTCCCCTCTACCCCTTCACTCGACACCCCCACCAAGGTAGCAAAATCACATCTAAAATACATTTGTATCTATTTAGCTCACCAGAGTTCATAACCTTGACACCCACGAATCATCTACTTGCCAGTGATCTTTTCTCTCAATAGGCAACAATGTTTTCCTGGGTTTTCTCCATTGAGTAAAGTCTGGTACTCTGCCCAGTCGTTTGCAAGGTTTGTTGGCTCCTGTTCTCCCGGTCATCTCTTTCTATGAATTCTTCCTGCTGCCGAGGTCTTGGTTATCCTGTGGCGACTGCTCTCCCGTACTGCGTGCTGCTCTCTTCCTCTCTCACCCTGCTGTGAGTCAGGACTTCTTGTTACAAATGTTAGATGCACAAGAAGAACCAACTCTGGTCACAGAGCCGGGAAGGCTGGGGAAGACCGAGGAAAGAGTGAGAACAGGGCCTTGGGACGCCCTCTCCCCCTCCCTCCCTCCGGTCTCTGCCTCCCTTCCTTCTGGCCCACAGCAGAGTGGCTGCGTGGGTGGCTGGCTACAACCGTAAGCCTCTACCTTCAGGACTCTCCATGCAAGGGGACAATAAGAGACGATCCCTCCGTCTCAGCTGGGAAAATCCACTATAGCTCCTCTCACCCCTTCACCCCACCCTTCTAGGGTTACCCACCCTGGGGAAGCCAGTGGCCCTGTTGGGCAGCCCTGGGAGGGGCCCATGTGGCAAAGGATTTGAGGTCTCCTGACCATGGCCAGTGAAGCCATAGAGACCAGGACTCTGCGGGCAGCCACGTGTGTGACCGCACCTGGAAACGCCTGCTCCAGCCCTGTCCGTAACCTCAACCCCTCTGCCACAACCATGTGGATCCTGAAACTGTGGATAGTATGTGTTTGCTGAGCCAGCCTGCTGACCTGCAGGGTGACCTATAGAGCAGGGGCAGAGAACGGCGACACTGGGTGTGGCAAGGAAGGGACACGCATACCCTAGAGTCTGCCCCCTGGGTGACCACAGCCACGGCCACGACCAAGGGGAGGACCATGCGGGAAGAACCCGGTATCTCTGACCAATCAGGAAATCCTAGGTTTTAGCTGCAGCCTCCATTCCCAGGAGCCTGGAAGTAACAGGGAGTGTCTCACTCCCACGCCTCTAGCGCCACCCTTCATGCCACTTAGCGATGACACAAGTTCCAGGGCAAGGGAGAAGAGCAAGGGCCTTGCCCTGGCCACCAAGTGTCTGGCCCTTAGTGGCCTCCCTCACCGTCTCCTCACCTTGCAGAGCCTCTTGGTTGAATTGTCTTGCAAGATCTCTGCCATCCTTTTCCTGTTGGGGTTGGTTGGTCACTAGCCACTACGATGCTTCTCCCTTGGACTCCAGCTCTTAGCCAAGACACCCCACGATACAAGAAGATGGGAAAGTTCCCATCAACCCTGTAATAATCCGAGCAAACGTGCATCGAGCCCAGCTTCCATGGTGGGTGGAAAAGATACCCCGCTATTGGCAAGCAGCGTTCGAAACGCTCATGACCTTAGGCCAAGCCATTCCCGTAAAAAGTGATTTGACCCACTTATTCCAGAACTAAAGCTTATTCCCAAAGAGTCACATTATTCCTTTCAAATGTCATTGGCTTAGCAACTTAAACCCGTAGCTGAGTTCCACTGAGTTCAGCCAGGGAGCTCTGAATTGGACATGGAGTTTGCCAGGTTTCTATTCCAAAAATCTCACAGGCCACAGAGTACAGCTCACAGCCCAGCTCATTCTATAGTGAAAAAAACAAAGAAAAGGAGTGAGACAGGTGCCTACAACACTCCCGGAGAGAAAGACGATTCTTCAAATAAAGAGAAGACTCTTCTACACTAAAATCCAGAAACTAAGCAACAGAAAACACCCCCCTGGGGAGTGCTGCCAAGGTTTGGGCAAGGGTGGTACCGAGGCCCACAAGCTCGCCCCAAGTAGAAAACATGACCTTGCTTCCAAACAACGTCACTTTTAATGGAGGAGGTACAGTGGCCTAAAAGGGAGCCAGTAAGAGCCTGGAGCGTGGCTCCTGTCCACAAAGATGTCTGAGACAGAAATTCTGTGATGGGGCCGTGCTGTGGCTCAGGTTACGCTACCCCCTGGGATGCTGCATTCCATACCAGAGTTAATGCACCTGGGAAAGCAGTGGAAGATGGGACAAGTACCTGGGCCCCTGCACCCACATGGGAGACCCAGATGGAGCTCTAGACTCCTGGCTTTGGCCTGGCCCAGCCCTGGCCGTTGCAGTCTTTTGGGAGAGTGAACCAGTGAATGGTGGATCTCTTTCCCTCTGTCTCTCCCTCTCTCCCTATCACTCTGCCTTTCAAATACACAAAATAAATCTTTAAAAGAAGATCTTCTGGCCGGTGCCATGGCTCACTTGGTTAATCCTCCACCTGCGGCGCTGGCACCCCAGGTTCTAGTCCCAGTTGGGGTGCCGGATTCTGTCCCGGTTGCTCCTCTTCCAGTCCAGCTCTCTGCTGTGGCCTGAAAAGGCAGTGGAGAATGGCCCAAGTCCTTGGGCCCTGCACCTGCATGGGAGACCAGGAGGAAGCACCTGGCTCCTGGCTTCGGATTGGTGCAGTGCGCTGGCCATAGCGGCCATTTGGGGGGTGAACCAAGGGAAAAAGGAAGACATTTCTCACTCTCTGTCTCTCTCTCACTGTCTAACTCTGCCTGTCAAAAAAAAAAAAAAAAAAAAAAAAAGAAGAAGGAGGAGGAGCAGGAGAAGAAAATCTTCTATGATCAAACTACAGAGCTGGGAAAAATGCAAAATATCAGATTCTTCATCCATCTAATAAAATATTCAGCCATGACTAGGCATTTAGCCAGCAGTTAAGATCCCTGCATCCCACGTCAGTGCCTGGGTTCGATTTCTGGCTCTGGCTCCCGACTCCAGCTTCCTGCTAATGCAGACCCTGAGGGGCAGTGGTGATGGCTCAAGTGGTTAGATTCCTGCCACCCACATGGGGGACCCGGGTTGAGTTTCCAGCTCCTGGCATTGTGGGTATTTGGGGAGTGAATCAGCAGAAGGGAGCTCTCTGTGTGTCTGTCTGTCTCTCTGCCTCTCAAATAAATAAAACCAAATATTCACACAATGAAAATGAAATCGTACATTTTTGTCAGGATGCTTCTGGCTGCACAATGGCTGTATTTTCAGCTGAGAGTGCCTTATCAGATTTTCTATTTTCCTGTATAACAAAGGTTATACAGGCTTGGCTGAGTCAACAGCCTAAGGAGGCCGGAGTTGAGTCATCTTTTCCTGAGTTCTCTTCTCTTGCCCTTCATGGTCTAAGGCGGCTGCTCCAGCTCCAACCATCACACCCCAAATGACTCATCTGAACCTGAAAGGAAGGGCTCTGGGATTCTCTTCAGGCCCCTGCCATCCTACCAGATCCCTTTCCCTTTTTGCTACTAAAGCCCAGGCTAGGAAATGTTCCCCAAACAGCTCAGGGTGCATGACTGCGAGTCCTGGCTGCACCACTTCCTAGGGGGTGGAGGGACCCTTCTGAGAAATACCACAGTGCAGTACAACCAGGTCAACTGCAGCGGTTCGGGTGCACGGAGGTGTGGCTTTATGTGATGGCTGTGTAAGGAGTGCTGTAGCTCTAAGACAGCCTATCAAAAGTGTATAACTGACCGTGTCTTAGAAAACCTACAGTTGCTTATGCCAGGGAATATAAGACAACACCATATTTGTTTGGGGCCCAGATTCTGGATACCAAACCCTCTGGGACTGCCGGCAAGAATAAATGCTGTGTCCTCGGTAGGAGCCTCAGTGTCCCACATCTCTGTCCAAGATTCCTGCTACATTTCAAGACCCAGATGGAGCTCCTGGCTCCTGGCTGCAGCCTGGTCTAGCCCTGGCTGTTGTAGCCATTTGGGAGTGAACCAGTGGATGGTAGATCTCTCTCTCTTCCTCCCTCCCTCCCTCCCTCTCCCTCTGTAACTCTTCCTTTCAAATACATGAATAAGTGAAAAATAGCTCAGGGTGTCCCTCCTGCTGGCATTGATGGGGGGAGGAGGGGACATCACAGAGCCTGAAGAAGGGCCCAGGGCTGCCTCTGTTTTTATTGTTTCCCTTTCACCAGTCAGCTGCAAAGCATGGCTGGTTGGACACCTCACAGGTCCTTACAAAGTCCTTGGTGCCAGGAGCTTGGCCCTGGCTAAGGTGGCTGCTGGCTTCCGTTTCATCTCTAACATGACTATTGGAATGCTCATTGTTGGTGCAGTTGTGAAATGACAGCATTGCTTTGGAAACCCTGCTGGACAATATCTGCTCAGTTAGAGGTAACCCAGCGGCTCCAGCCCAAAGCAGCTGCTGCTGTTCCCTCCTTTGCGGCTCTTTTAAATCTCTCCATTTCTATCTCCTTGTCCATGTCTACCTTTTCCACAAATCGGCCCCAGCTTCTAGAGAATGAATGCAAAAAATGTGACTTTGTCGGTTGGTGGGCTCAACCACGACCCCAGATAGGTTTGTCGCACTGAGGCAACATGGCCATCAGGCAGCACGGGGAGCTGCTGGCCACTGAGGTTGAAGATGCCAAAGGCTCTGCAGTTGGATGACAACCACAAAAAAAGAGAGTGGGCATCCGTCCAAGTCCTCGCATCACCACCACCACACACACACACCCCTCCCCGCGCCAGGAGCTTCGCTCTGAGCTCAGAGCATCACGGGCCATGAAATCTTTCTCAGAGCAGGAGTGCCAACAATTTTGGATGGAAGCCGACTTTTGTTCCAAAGTGGAACAGACGATTCTCTGCCCACAGCTGGATCACAGCAGCCTAATCCAGAATGAGAAAATGCTAGACGTGTAAGATAACCTCCCTTTGAACCATGGAACTTTCCAGAAAAGCAAGTGTGGGTGAACAGGAGAAATTTTAGAGACCCATCCTGACTTGGAGGAGTCCACCCTTGGGACGTGCATCTGTCTTTGCTATTGACAAGGAAAAAAAAAAAGAGAGTAGAGCAGGAACAAGGGCGAACATTGCAAAGTGAAGGGCCCTTGACTGGCATGGGTGTCTGACTTCCAGCCTCCAGAGCTGTGGGAAACAAATGGGTTTTTCATCCAGCCAGCCTAGGACAACTTGTCAGAACAGCCCAAATAAGCCCCCAAAGGAAACCTCACCTCCTAGTGCCAGTCTGCAGGCTCGCTCCGCGACAACGGCTCATCTGTCTCCTGGCTTTGTGAGTTCGCCTCTTCTGCACACTTCACACACATGGAACCCAGCAGTGCGCGGCCTTTGGCGCCCAGTTTCATTCACTCAGCAGTGTTTCCGAGGTTCCTCCGTGCGGCAGCCCCTGGCGCTGCAGCGTGTGGACTTGCTCCGTTTTTCTCTGTCCATCAATTGATGGACACCAGTGTTGTGTCCACTCTGTGACTCCTCTGAACAGCATTGCTATGAACATTTGCATGTAAGATATTTTGTGGGGGCCAGCACTGCGGCAGAGTGGGTTAAACCGCTGCCTGTGGCACCAGCATCCCATATGGGCACCGATTTGAGTCCTGGCTGCTCCACTTCTGATCCAGCTCCCTGTTAATGCACCTGGGAGAGCAGCAGAAGATGGCTCAAGTCCTTGGGCCCTGCACTCACCTTAGGAGGCCTGGATGAAGCTCCTGGCTCCTGGCTTTGGCCTGGCCCCCTGGCTCCTGGCTTTGGCCTGGCCCAGCCCTGGCCCTTGTGGCCATTTGAGGAGTGAACCAGTGGGTAGAAGACCCTCTCTCTCTCCCTCTCTTTCTCTCTCTCTTTATAACTCTGCTTATCAAATAAAATAAATAAATCTTTTAAGAAAAGATTTTTTGCGAATGTATATTTGCAATTATCTCTCTTTTTTTTTTACAGACTCGTTTTATTTATCTGAAAGGCAGAGATACAGAGACAGGGATAGACAGGGAGAGAGACATCTTCCATCCACTGATTCACTCCCCAGATGCCTGCAATGGCCAGGGCTCAGCCAGGCTGAAGCCAGGAGCCTGGCGCTCCATCTGAGTCTCCCACATGGGTGGCAGGTGTCCAAGGACTTGGGCCATCTCTGCTGCTTTCGCAGGCACCTCAGCAGGGAGCTGGATCAAAAGTGGAGCAGCTGGGACTCAAATCAGTACTTATACTGGAAGCTGATGTCGTAGGTGGTGGCTTAATCCACCGTGCCATGACGCCAGCCCCTGCAGTTTTCTTGGGTATATACCTAAGAGTGGCATTGTTGGGTCATGTAGTAATTTTGTATTTAATTTCCAGGAAATGCCAAGCTGTTTTCCCCAGTGGCTGGACCATTCTATATTCTCATCAGTAGGGTATAAAGATTCCAGGTTTCACACATCCATGGCAACACTTGCTATTTTCCGTTGTTTGTATTACAGCCATCCTAGTGGGCGTGAGGTGGTGCTCACCGCTGCTTTGATTTGTGTCTTTCTAATGGCCAATCATATTGAGCTTCTTTTAATGTGTTTGTTACCCATTTGTGTACCTTCTTTGGAGACATGCCTGTTGAAATTCTTTGCTCATTTTAGCTTCGGACTATTTGTCTTTTTGTTGTTGAACTGTAAGCGTTCTTTACATATTTGTGGTGCTAGCTCCTTATCACCTATGATTAGCAAATATTTTCTCCTGTTCTGTGGGTGTCTTTTTACTTTCTCCATGGTATCCTTTGAAGTACAAAAGTCTCTCTCTCTCCTCTCTCTCTCTCTCCTCTCCTCTCTCTCCTCTCTCTCTCTCTCTCTTCCTCTCATTCCCTTGTCCATGGGACCGCCTTGATTCTGCACACCTTGGCCGGTGCCGGAGGAAGAGTAGAGACCTGCGTGTGGCTGGGGGCTGGAGCAGGGGCTGTGCAGTGTCATGTTCCATGTAGCCACCTCCTCCTGCCTGAAGGCTGTGCAGGTGACTCCTGTCTGACACATGGAGGGTGACCGAAGCCGTGTTGTGCCTGATGGAGGCTGCCTCCATGCAGTGAGCTGCTCTGGGGAAACCCGCATGCCAAAGCCGTAGGGGAAGCCTGGCCGACGGCTGCCCTGCACCCAAGGAAAGCTGTGGCTGCGGGAGTCTGCTGGTCAACCCACAGGTGTGGCCTGTGCCCCCGCAGCACGGCTGCTTGTACTGCCAAAGACAGCAACCACCACATAGCTCAACAGGACCAGGCTCAGATCAGCAGCCCTGGTGTCTCCTAAGCACCTCTTTGGAAAAATCGGAACCAGTTTCTTTCCGCGTCTTGCCCTTTTACCCACAACTGTGTGCGTTTTGCCTTCAGACTAATGCAGAGTTATGGAGGACACGTAATTGCAACATCGTTTAAGCAAAAATGAGGTTAGGAAGATAACCCAGATGTCCAAATAATATCCGATATACACAAAAGGACCATAGGACATGCCCCCAGGATGGCCTGATTTCAAATCTTTCTCACTGTCCAAGTGTATCCCATTTGGGATTCAGAAAAGGGGGCTGCCACCGCTCCACCTGCTGTAGGTTGGATGTGCTGTGTCCCCCAAAGGTTGCTTGCTAGAAACTTGGCCCCCAGTGTAACAATATCGAGAGGTGGTGGGTCTTTAGGAGGCGGGGCCTAGTGGGAGGTAACTCGGTCAAAGGGACACCACCCTGGGAAGAGATCCAGGTCCTCACATGGGAGTGGGTCAGGTTTTGCAGGAATCAATAGTTCCCGCAAGAATGGGTTGTTAACAAAGCGAGCTCCGCTTTCTCGGCTGGCTCTCTGTCTTCCTCTCTCTCACACACAGAGGCTCCTTCCACGCACAACCCCGCTTATCTGCTATGCAGCGATGCAGCCAGCAGGCCCTTGCCAGAACCCACTGCCATGCTGTTTGGACTTCCCAGCCATCAAAATCATGAGCCAAATAAACCCCTTCTCAATATATCTCACCCAGCCTCGGGCATTTCATTATAGCAACACAAGGTCACAGCAACCCTTGGGAATCACTTACAGGTGTAGAGAATTCAATCCTGCCTCACTTGGGTGTTCATCAAAGGTTACAAGAGGCCATTGTTTGGGGTTAGCCTCCTTGGGACCAAGCCAAGACAGGGCCACTTAGGCCAAGGGAAGATCACTTTTCCTGAAAACAGGAGGTTCATAGCAAGCATCAGAAAGAGCCCAGTCTACCTGGTCATCATAGAGGATGTCCCCTCTTCCTGAATTCCCACAAGAAAGTCACCTGTGGTAGCCCAATGTCAACCAATGTGCTATTTTCAAAAACCTTTATTTATATTTACTCTTTTCATCTACTTGAAAGGTAGAGTGACAGACAGAGGGAGATGGCGAGAGAAATCTATCCACTGATTCACTCCCCAAATGCTTTGCAACAGTCAGGGCTGGGCCAGGCCAGAGCCAGGAACCTGGATCTCCAAATGGGTCTCCCACGTGGGTGGCAGGGGCCCAAGTTGCCCCCAGGGTGCACATTAGCAGGAAGCTGGATCGAAGGCAGAGGAGCCGACTCAATCCCAGGAATTCCCCAACGGGATGTGCGTGTCTCAAGTGACAGCTTAACCCACTGTGCCACCATGCTTGCCGCTGCTACGTTTTTATAGACTGTATATTTCTTTTTTCGCCTTTTACAAAAACCAGCCATCTGTCATGTCCAGCAGAACACATCTGTTTCACAGAAGGAGCTGTTGCTCGATTCTAGATTGGCAAATAAAAGCCGATTTAGGTCTTTTTAATCTGTTGCAATTTTGTCTTTGTACATAGGTTATTTCATTTGCATCAACAGTTGGGGGGGAGTCAGCGCTGTGGCTCACTTGGTTAATCCTCTGCCTGCAGCGCCGGCTTCCCATCTGGGTGCCGGATTCTTTCCCGGTTGCCCCTCTTCCAGTCCAGCTCTCTGCTGTGGCCCGGGAGTGCAGTGGAGGATGGCCCAGGTGCTTGGGCCCTGCACCCCATGGGAGACCAGGAGGAAGCACCTGACTCCTGGCTTCTGATCGGCACAGCACGCCAGCCATAGCGGCCATTTGGGGAGTGAACCAGCGGAAGGAAGACCTCTGTCTCTCTCTCAGTGTCTAACTCTACCTGTCAAATTAAAAAAAAAAAAAAAAAACAGTTGAGAGGGGTATGGGTTAATGAGTAAAAACTCCACCAATAGTTTGAGACTGCAATTGGCAAGCAGGTCCTAGACCATCTCCAAAGCCAAGAAAGTTCCAGAAACAACAGCAAACTTGAGAGATGCTGCTTATGGCTTAGTTGAGTCTAAACAAGGATGTGATTGGGCCCTGCTTGCCTTACTCCACGTGGGGGACGTCAGTGCACGGTCAGCTCTGACATGCAACCCAGAGGGACTGCTGTGCTCGGAGGAGCCGAGCAGGGGCCGGAGGGAGAAGGAACCTCTGGCATTCCCGCTCTGGCCAACACTGGCATTCCTTTCATCTCCTCTTATAAGGAAGCTGCTGTGTGGTCCAGCCCTGGTACCAAATACTTATTCCATAAAAGCACATGAGTGTCTGGTCTGACAATGAGAGGGGGCCTTAACCCGCCCTTTCTCTTCCTTTGCAACCCACAGCCCTGTGTGCGTGGGGACGTGGAGCGCAATAGGAAAAGCAGAGACCAAGCGTTGGAATCTTCTGGGCCATTTAACACAAGGAGCTCATCCTGTATGCAGCCTGAGACTTATTTGGGAATATTCGAGAGTTTGGTAAGGTGGATCCGGATGGTACACCTGTGGGCTACATCTGGTTTCCTTTCAGTGCAGTAGGCATGGAAGGGGTGGCTAAGAGGCAGCAGGCCCAGGGCAGGCACAGGGGTGCAGGGTGACGAGGCCTCACCTGGCTGTCTCTCGGGAGATTCGCTCAGCATCTGGGCTGAGCTCCCGCAGGCCGCGCATTCCCCCTTACACAGCCTGGCGCTCTCCAAGTTCACATGCACCTCCAGAACCAAGCACAGGTGCAGCATCACACGGCAGCTCAGGCGGAGTCCGAGGGAGGGCCACAGCCTTCCTTCCAGGCTGTGCACCCACGCTGTGCTGGGATGCCCAGCAGGGCCTCGACAGCCGGTCTTCCCCCAAGTCGAGATCAGGGCGTACATACTCAGAGCCTCTTAAACAGGAGGTGGGGAGAGTGAGGCCTCCACTCCTCATCAGCAGCTCGGCCCCCACAGTCTGTCCAGCCTCAGCGGGGAGGGAAAGAGACCGCACTGTCCTCTCTTTGGGTGGGAAATGTTAGAGCCATAGAAAGGTTTAGAATAGAAGTTATTGGCCTTGACAAGGTTCCAGGCTGCTGGAGGCTGGAGACCACCTCGGAGCAGGAGGGGAGCTTGGGCGGCTGCAACAAGAGTGGATCCTCTCCCTGTTCCACCAGCTTTGTCCACCCCAACGACGGCTCCACCCTGGGCCCTGGGACTCCAGGCTGTGGGTGAGCAGAGACCCTGGGGAACTACACACATGGCTGGGGGCACCCTGCTTAGTTGAGGAGAGACTCAAGACTCTCGTTGGGCAACTCATAAAAAAAAAAAAAAAAAACAAAGTGATGGGTGCGCACACACATCCCCTTCCACCAAAGCTGGGCGTGCTCTGGACGAGGGGGGAACTTCTGGAGTGCATGAGACGCTTTTATATCATGGGCTCGTCCCCTCGACCACGGGAGACGAGGCCTCTTCCTCTCTCCATCCTCGCCTTCTTCCATCAAACTGTACCTGTCTTACGTCTGACCCCTCAGTGGCTCCCTGCCACGTAGCAAGTTATATTCTGAGATTGGCCTTCAGGGCCTCCCCTTGAAGGAGTCGTCTGTTGGGAGCCTTCTGGGTTAGCACCGTAGCATTGTGTGTGGTGGGGGGGAGACACGAAGTGTTGAAGTTTTTACTGTTTCCCCTCCTTCCGCGTCACACTGACTCTCTAACCCCCACTGTCTTTAATGACTTGAACTGAAGTCTTCACATTGGATGGAAAACACTTAAAATTCCATTTGCTCTCATGCACAGCGTGCCCAGTGTCTCCAAAGGTGACCAAAAACGCAATGGGTGCCAACGACTTGGACTTAGCAGCAGGGGTGTGACCATGACCCTCAGGGCTTTCCCCGTAGCTGGCCAAGGCTCCAGGGAGAGCTACCAGAGAGAATCAGAGAGCTGCACCGGTCAGGGCCACTCTGTTAAGAAATAACACCCACCATCTACAGGTGAGAGAAAACCTACACACACACACACACACACACGCACATGTACACACACATGCACACACATACACACACGCACACACATACACGCACAGGATCGATCCAGGATCTGCTGAGGACACCAAGATCCTCGAGTCCCTGACATATGGTGGGTGGGATTGCACACAGCCTCTGTGCATTCTCCCACAGACGTCGCGTGCTCTCTGCATTCCCCGTAATACCGAGTGCAGGGTACGTGCTATGTAAACAGCTGTTATACTGTGTTGTTTAGGGAATGATGACAAGAGAGATGTCTGAGCATGCTCAGTACAGGCAGAACCATTGTAAGCCCAGCTACAGTTTCAATCTGTGGTTGGTTGAACCCATGAATGAGGAATCTGTGGCTATGAAGGCCAGCTACAAAATATATGGCTGAATAATATGTTTCTAAAATTTTTCTATTTATTTGGAAGGCAAAGAGACAGAGAGAACACTCCTCTCTGAGTCACTCCTTAAATGCCTGCAATAGCTGGGGCTGCCATAGCCAAAGGCAGGAGCCCAGAAATCAATCCAGCTGTCCCGCGGGGTAGCAGGGACCCAAGAACTGGCACCATCACCTGCTACCTCCCAGGGAGCTCCTGAACGGGAGCTGGGGTAGAGAGCAGGGCTGGAAATCAGACCCGGACGCTGGGATAAGGGATGCAGACATCTCTTCTGATGTCTAAATGAATAGGCCAAATGCCCCCACCCCCGGAATAGCATTTTGAAATAAGAGTGGGGGTTCCATCCCTTTTCTCTCTGTAAGACTCCTTTCCCCTCCTTCTTTCCCAGCAGGCTCTGGCCTTGTTCCCTTGGGGGAGAAACAAGCAAGGAAGAAAATAGATATTGCTGGAAGGTGTTTTTTATGATTTATTTATGTATTTGAAAGTCAGAGTTACATAGAGAGAGAAGGAGAGGCAGAGGCAGAGAGAGCGAGGTCTTCCATCTGCTGGTTCACTCCCCAGTTGGCCGCAACAGCCAGAGCAGCGCCGATCCAAAGCCAGGAGTCAGGAGCTTCTTCCGGGTCTCCCACACTGGTGCAGGGCCCCAAGGACTTGGGCCATCCTCTACTGCTTTCCCAGGCCACAGCAGAGAGCTGGATCAGAAGTGGAGCAGCCAGGTTTCCAACAGGCGCCCGCAAGGGATGCTGGCACTGCAACTTTACCCACTACACCACAGCGCCGGCCCCTGAAAGGTGGTTTGCTCCATGTTCTGAAAGCTCAAGCCAGGAGCTGGCATTGTGTTGCAGCAGATTAAGCCACTGCCTGAGATGCCAGCCTCCCACATGAGTGCCCGTTTGAGTCCTGGCTGTCCACTTCTATTCCAGGCCCCTGCTAATGTGCCTGGGAGGCAGCAGAAGGTGGCTCAAGTCTTGGGTCCCTGCCACCCACATGGGAGACCCAGATGGAGTTCCAGGCTCCTGGCTCAGCCCTCAGCTCAGCCAGCCAGGCTGCCTGGCCCTTTGGAGAGTAAACCAGCAGATGGAAGATCTCTCTCTCTCTCTCTCTCTCTAACTCTGCCTTTCAAATAAATAAAAAAAATTTAAGCCTCAGCTCTCAGGGAATCCTAGGGCTGGGGCCTCATGGAGATTAGAGAATGAGAATCAACCCCGGACTGCAAGGAGTTTTGCACAGGTAGGGGTGGGAAGGTGCTCCCAAACCGGTGAGCAGAAAGAACCATGCCTGGCCTTGTGGTGCGGTCCCTGCTGAGGAAACACCCCAGGGAGAAGAGGGCCATGTCTGGCAGAGAGGATCAGGGCTCCCTTGCCCGAGTCTCCTGCGGCACAGAGCTGGAACACAGGACGGGCAAACAGGTCTGAGCAGTGACCCGTGTGGAGCAGGCCCCAGGGAGCCTCCCGATCACCGCCCCCCCCCCCCAAGCCCTACCACCCAGCGTCTTGGCACCTGGAAGCTCCTGGAAACCCGAAAGCTGTGAGGCTGTTTTTCCCCTCTGGTGGGTGGGAAAAGCTCAACCTCTGAGAGCAGCAGAGTGATGAAGAACCAAGTCCTGCTTTTCACAGACTGAGGACACACGCGGCCCTGGGTCTGCAGGAGGCTGGGGTCTGACGGTGGCGAGCCAGTCTGGAGTCTCCCGGATCGCAGGAGTGCAAGGTTGGCTTCTGTGGCTGAGCCAGAGCTGTGGGTTCTGCCAGAGCCCCGTGTGTGACACCTCCAATCATGCAGTGGTTCTTAGACAAGTCCCCTGAGAGTTGGCACGACACGTAAATGCCCTCATGCATGTTCATTGACACGGTGAATCCTATGGTGAGAATTGCTAAGATACCGTATTTCAATAATAAATATATTGAGGGAGATTTGGGATTTTCCTGTAAAGGGCAACCCTGCTTCCTCTGAAGGAGGCATCGGGTGCTCCCAAGGGTCACTCCGATGAGAAAGCTCACTTGGGCAATGGGTGCCAGCTATTTTTCCTGCTCTCCTTTGGTTCATGATCCCCATGCCTTTGCAAAATAAACAACGCAGCTTCATGCAAAGTACACTCAGACCCCAGGGCGTGTTTGAGCCTGATCCCTGGTGGGTGATGCAAGCTTCCTCAGGAATGCACTGTGCGGCAGCTCCTCCACCGATTTCCTTTTTAAAAATAAACAGACTTTTCATTAGCAAACAACATAGAGTTCTCGTAAACCCCCTTCCCCGTTTCTCCTCCTGGTGACATTGGTGTGGTGACATCGGTGAACTATCTTGATTCATTATTAACCCATGGCTCACACTGGGGCACATGCTTCGTGTTGTACATCCCATGGCTTCGGACGAATGTGCGGTGACATGTCCCCAGCACTGCTGTGTCTCACGGAGCAGTGTCACTGTGCTCCACCTGTCCACTCTCCTCCCTCAGCCCCTGGGCCCCGGAAACCATCCCAATTTGCTTTTCTTTAATCACACAAACAACTCAAGAGAAAATGAATATGAGTGCCATTTACATCCATAGGCAAGCTTATGTATTTCCATAGCTGTACTAACTGAACACGGTGATTTGAATTGTTTTCAATTGCTTCGTAGATCCATTTCCATGTACGAGCCTGGTCTACACACTCAGCGTCACTAATCTTGCCATGATCTTCAAGAAAGAATGACTTAACAGTTGCCGGGATCTTTCAGGATGAATTAATTGCCCTCCAGCTATGGAGATGTTTGTTCAAGTTCTCGTTCTTTAACATAAACAGTTGATGCTGGCATACAATTTGATTTTTTTCACTTGTGAACTCACTGGTATCAGACATTTGTCCAGTATCTTATACAGCCATCCTCCTCCAGGGAACATGTCCTGGAGAGCTGTCATCATTCAAGACTCGTTTTTTTCCGTAGTCATAAATAAAAGTATAAGGGATATATTTCTAGAGTGGAAAAAACCTGTGATTATTGGGGTACATTTTTGCTTTCGTGTTTGAACAGTATTTTTCCTTTCCCCATAGACTGTCTCCTAAAGTGGAGCGGTGCCAGACAACGCGTGCAGCCAGGTACCCAGGCCCTAGACTTCAGTTCAAGAAAGTAATATGGGATAAGCAGCCAGTAGCTAGTGTAGGTCTGAACAAGCTGGGCGTCACAAGCCCCTGTGTGTAATTCTATTCTACTTGTCAATTCAAATGCCCCCTTTCCCAGGATACACTGGCTGCATCCGGGACCTAAGTGGGGAATGCCAGGAAAATATGGATATTTGGAACTGGTGGAGGCGCCATAAAATTCCCAGGCGGCTTCACGCCTCTAGAGCTACTGCCCACTACCGAATATAAGGGGCCAACAGCAGGGGAGGAACTCTGTCTCTGTCTCTGACCAGGGACCACAGCTGGAGGGGCACAGGTGCAATCTTCCTGAGCCCCTCCCCCCCACCCCTCCTTCCTTCCTTTGAGCTATCCTCAGGCCAGTTGCCCACTCAAGAGCCTGGAGTAAAAATCAATACAACCGTGGAGCCGGTGTTATGGTGTGATGGGTTGGACCGCTGCCTGCCATACCAGCATCCCATAGGGACACGGGTTCATGTCCTGCTCCCTGCTAATGGCCAGGGAAGGGCAGCAGAGGATGGCTCAAGTGTTTGAGCCCTGCTACCCACGTGAGAGACCCGGATGGGGCCTCTGGCTCCTGGGCTACAGCCTGGCCCAGGACTGGCCGTGCAGCCATTTGGGGAGTGAACCAGTGGGTGGAAGATCTCTGTCTCTCCATCCCTCCCTATAACACTGGCTTTCAAATTAAATAAATCGTTTTAAAAATTAATATAACCACACCCACATCAAAAGAATTCAGCAGCAAGTCAGAGATAGCGAAGAGCACACAGCAAGCCTTCCTTTGCAAGAGCAGGGCTCCACACGTCACAGACAGAACAGAGCACGCTGGGAGAGGAGTGGCGCGCTTTCTGAGCCGTGTTTAACATTATACATGAGTCATTCAGTGAAAGGGGAGGTGCGTCCTAATCAAGGGATGGAATATTCACGCTTTTTCTGGGAGAAGGTGGAGATTTCCCAGAATCTAGCTGCTACCCCCTTTCACTCCTTGTATGGTCCCATGTCTCCCATCATGGCAGCTGGCAGGTGCATCACATGGCGTGCTAAGGTATTACAATGAGTGGATAATGCGCTGTCGGTCCATCTGTTACTGGAGAAGGCAGGGTCCTTGTCTTCGTGCAAGAAGGAATTCATGCATGAGACAGAGAGCAATGGAAAGCAAAGTAGCAAGGTTTATTAGGATAGGGACATCTGTAAGAACGGATGGGCACCTCTCCAGACAGGACCTGAGAGAGTGCCTAGTGCACATTTAGGCTGGGGTTTTTAAGGGGATGGGTCTTGCCTTCCCACCTTTTCTCTCCCCCTCTCCTTCTTCTCCTCCCAAACAAAGGACTTGTTGGGTGTAAATACGAAAAATTCCTTTCTGAGTTTTTCCCCCTGAAGTTACCAGACAGGGGAAGCCTGCCTGGCGTCGCCCTGCCTTAGAGGAAGGATGCTTATCGGGTGGAAGGGGCAGGACCCCCTGGAAGGTCATCAGGATCCAGGTGGGACTTTGAAGTGCTGATACTGGGCCGGCCCTGCGGCTCAATAGGCTAATCCTCTGCCTTGCAGCGCCGGCACCCCGGGTTCTAGTCCCGGTAGGGGCGCTGGATTCTGTCCCGGTTGCCCCTCTTCCAGGCCAGCTCTCTGCTGTGGCCCGGGAGTGCAGTGGAGGATGGCCCAAGTCCTTGGGCCCTGCATCCCATGGGAGACCAGGAGAAGCACCTGGCTCCTGCCTTTGGATCAGTGTGGTGCGCCGGCCGCGGCCACCATTGGAGGGTGAACCAACGGCAAAAGGAAGACCTTTCTCTCTGTCTCTCTCTCTCTCACTGTCCACTCTGCCTGTCAAAAAAAGAAAGAAAGAAAAGAAAAAAAAAAGAGAAGAAGTGCAGATACTGGGCTGCACTTGGAAGGTTACCGGGTGGAAGGGGCAGGACCCCCTGGAAGGTCACCAGGATCTGGGAAGGACTCTGAAGTACAAGATGCTGGGCTTCTGGGGTTCCTCAGTGGGTGCTGGTCTTCAGGCCTTTCTCAGACACACATAGGCTCAATTTCTGACTTCCTGGCTCAATTTCTGACTTCCTGGCTCAATTTCTGACTTCCTACCTAACATATCCGGGTCAGCCTCAGCCCTGCCCCAACTGGAATGAGAGAAAGGCTCTTTATCTTCAGAGCCCGGGGAACCGAGCCCACATCCCCTGTGCCTTGGACAGCAGGAAGCACCAGGTGGCTCAGCCGCTCCCACTGACTCCAGCCTCGTGAGCTTCTTGGCGCTATTTTATCATAGCCAACTTGGATCTGGACGTCTTTTCAGTCCTAGTTCTACCAACAGCATCACATCGATGACATTTTTATAGGATTTATAAAACTTTGAAGTGCTAGTCATGGTAAATACTGGAATAGCAGTGTAATAAACAAACCGCCTGTAGGATTTCGGATGTCTTCAAATAGTCGTGGTTCTCCTGACACTGTGAATCGCTGGCCACAAGGGCACCCAGCAGGAAGAGACTTTTCCAGGCCTTTCCTTGTCCATTTTTACATCGCACCGCTTTGATTCACAGAAATCGAACGTTCTGGGACATTCTGGGAATGCAGCCCGCAGCCGCTGCCTGTAAACTGGAGCTCTCCTTATCTGATCAACAACAAAGCTATCTCCTTTGGAATGTAAACTGGAGGAGCTAGAAAACCCATCTAGGCAGGTTTCGCTCTGGCTGTGCAAGAAGCCACTGATTCGCGGGCTTTCTGCCGGAAAGTTTCTTTACAGAGATGGTTGGCAAGGCTGCGACCCCGGGGTCTGCCGAGGCTCCGGGGGTCTGCTGTTTCCCGTGCACATCTTGCAACCTTGCTGCTCCAGGGAGCGGCTCTGACACAGCTGTTTTGCTGCTCGAGGGAGCGGCTCTGACAGCTGTTTCCCAGCCAACGTCTTGCCTTCCTTTAGGTAACTGCAGATGCTACAGAACCCCCGGCGGCCAGCACGGCTGTGTGTCCGTGGTGGCTGCGTCCGTGCTGCTTGTAATTCTCCTCCAGTCACCCTTCCAGACCGCACGTGTCAAGGCGTGTGTGCTTCCTACTGGTTGCAGGAGTCCCTTGTGTGTTTTGGAGATCAATCTCTTCTCAGATATGTGCTTTGCAAACACGGATGGCCCTCTATGTTCCGATCACACCAACCATGGATTGAAAATATTTGGAAAGCCAATTGCCTCTGTGGTGGACATATGGGGACTTTGCCTGTTATTATTCCCTAAGGAATACGGTGCACCCACCATTTGCACAGCCTTCACCTTATCCTAGCTGTTACGAGTAATCTAGAGAGGATTGAAAGCGCACAGGAGACCGTACGGTGGCTTTTGTGCAAATGCTGCGCCACTTTATGCAGGGGGCTACAGCTTCTGAGGAGTTTGGTGACTGCAGGGGGTCCAGGACCAATCCCCAGCCCCCCTCCGTGGATCCTGAGGGCCAACTGTGTTTTCACCCAGTTTCCTTTGCTGTGCACAAGCTCTTTAGTTTGGTGTTAATCCCGCTTACTTACCTTTACCAAGATGAGGGAAAACCTACACGTCTACAAGAGAAGAATGGGCCTGTACCGACGAAAGAATGTTTTCATCACAAACGAAGACAATCCTGCCACGTCGTGACCTGGGCGGACATGCTGGGGACATCACGCTGAGTGACGGAAATCAGCCACGGGACGACAGATGCTGCATGGTCCCACTTACAAGAGGTATGGAAAGGAGACTCATAGACCCAGTGAGCCGGACGGAGGCCGTGAGGTGTCGGGGAGGAGGGCGGGAGTCCCTTGTCAATCAAGATGAGCCAGCTCCAAGGAGCTGCTTGGGCGCCAGTGCCCCTGCAGGCGGCAGCAAGGTGCACAGAGAACTGATCTCCTGTCCAGTGCTCCCACCACAGCAACGTTTTAGACCAGCGCAGGGAAATAGGCAAAGGAAACCCACTTGACATAGACCACCCGACCTGGCTTTGAGAGCTGGAGAGGGGGATCTTGAGAGAGGGAGGTCGGCCACCTCCTGGAACATTCCACAGTGCATCTCAAGGCAGACAGCCCTGGAGTGCTTCTGGCGTGGGAAGTTCTCCCTGTGGTCCACAGAGCCCTGGCTCCTGGCTATTTCTTGGACCTCTCTCCCCAGTGATCGCTTAGCGCCAGAGGGGAGGAGAAAGAACTGAGGGATTTGGTCCACACTGTAAGACAGCACACATCTCCTAGGAGGCGGTGAGCTGCACAGCCCACACTCGCTGTTTGCTCACTTGCTCCGAGGGGCAGGGACCACACCCTGGGCAGGGAGCACCTTGGGTGACTGCATCTGGAGATGGAGCCCTAAAGAGGTAAACAAGGGGAACTGAGATCGCTAGGGTACACCCTAATCTGATGACTGGTGCCCTAATAAGAGGAGACGGAGCCACAGATGCGTGCACGGTAGGCAGACAACATGACACCCATGGCCAAGGAGAGAGACCTCAGAAAGCAATAACAGCCCGTTCTTTTATCTCAGACTTCTGGCATGCAAGGGAATAGATGTCTACCGTTGGGGCGCTAGCAAGCCAACCGCACCGCATCAGCAGCATAAGCAATACCCCGGAGCACCTTAGAACTGCTCACTCGAGCCCCACCCACACCAACTGAATCACCACCCTGGGGGCCAAAGCAAGACCCATCTCCCCACCGCGCAGCTAAGCCTCACTTTCCGTCATGCCCCAGACACCGTGATACTTTCCTGGAGGCCACCATGTGCGCTGCAGCCCCACCTCCTGTGGTCATTCAACCAGGCCCTACCCCAGCACCACCCCGATCCTATCCTCACCTGGAGATGTTTTCTTTTAAAGATTTAGTTTATTTGAAAGTCAGAGTTACAGAGAGAGTGAAAGACAGAGAGCTCTTATGTCCGCTGGTTTGCTCCCCAGATGGCCACAACCGCCAAGGCTGGGTCAGGCTGGAGCGAGGAGCTTCATACAGGATCTCCCAAGTGGGTGGCGGGGTGCCTGAACACTTGGGTCATTGTGGGCTTCTTTTCTCACCTGGAGATTATGAGTCAATTGGTCAAGGGTTGCCAGGTGGACCTGGCTCAGTTATAACGTTAGATCTCTGTTGCCTATTAGATGCAGGCAGGCCTGATTTCCCCAGCATGGTGAAAGCCCAGAAGAGATGGTCAAGACAGGTTCCTTGGGAGAAACTGAGGCAGTTTCCTGGTTCGTGTCCCAGCCACTCTGCTTCCAATCCCACTTTCCTGCTAATGCTCATCCTGGAATGTTGCTGTGGATTTGTTCTGAGAGGAGGAGCGTGGTGGGGGCAAGAGGCATGGAGTTACCACACAGACACTGGGAGACTGGTGAAAGCAGACCAGAGGCGAGCAGCCTGCGGACTCGTTTATTTCAGTTGGTACGGCAGCTTATATAGCCAAGGCAGCCAATCCGGTCAATGGGTGGTTTATGCCCTAACCAATCACAGCCTGTTGCCAGGCAGGCTCTGTTGCCAGGTGGTTTCCCAGGGGGTTTCCGAAGCCATTCCTGAGTAACTGATGCTTGCTTGGCAGCGGCCATCTTGGCATGGCCTTCTCATTTCCACCACACTGGAAGGTAACAGGTGGTGGCTCAAATGCTGGGTTTTCTGCCATACATGTAGGAGATCCACATGGAGTTCCTGGCTTCCAGCTTTGGCCTGGCTGTTTTTGGGATCTAAGGAGTGAACCTGCAGATGAAAGACCTCTGTCTCTCTTTCAAATAAAATGACAATAAATATTTTTTGAAAGTTAAGTTTATTTTGGTACAAAAATGTATTTTGAGATCCAGGCACATGAAGGGTCTTCCAAAAGTTTATGGGTGATGCAGATCATTGAAAAACCATGCATGAATTGCAGAAGGCTTTGCACCAAAATAATTTTTTTAATTCCATTTTCCACAAACTAGAATGTCTAGGCTGGATTCATTCTCTAGAGATGAAAACCATCCCTTCCTCCACCTGCGGATCCGCAGGGAAGCACGAACGCTGAGGGGCTTAGGGCACCTTCATGACTCCAGCAGCTGGAGAGAGACTCGAGCGCTATGGCTCGGGCGCTGCCGTCCCTTTGCCTTGCATAGTGCTGGGTCTGCACAAGGCCCCTTTAAGCACAGCCTACAGGGTCTCCTAAGGGGTTAGTAAAGCTTGCAACCTGAGCTTCCACACCCCCTTTAGGATTTTAGGAACAACTCCATGACCAGATGCGTGTGCCTGTAAGATTGAAGGAGGCACCACTGCTGCTGGTGTTGGCATTTTAGAAACGAAAGAGCCAGCTAGAGCCGGAGCTGGTGGATGACAGTTCTGGAGGTGGAAGGTTACGCATCAGGAAACCGACAGGACAGATTGGCTAGGGCCGGGAGAGCAACATCAATGGTGACCATCGCTGGTATCTGTCACGTACCACGCTGCACACAGAACATTCCATTCACTGCCGAGTGCAATCACTCAACAGTGCTGGGATCAGTTCAGAGGGCGTGACCCTAAGCCATCTGCACGCACAGTGTGTACTGACTACATGAGCACTGCGGTTACTTTTCCTCCGCCTTTAGGATGATGGCTTTTGGGAACATTCCAGGAAGACATAAAGTTGCAAATAATCTTGATTGTTCTTGCCTTGAAAGTGCTCCCCTTGCAGTGTCTAGCAGTCCCCTGCTCAGTCTTCAAAGATTTATTTTATGTATTTGAAAAGCAGAGTTTCAATGTGAGAGAGAGAGAAAGAGAGAGAGGTCTTCCCTTTGCTGGCTTACTCCCCAAAGGACCATAACGGCTGGGGCTGGGTCAGGTTGAAGCCGGGAACCAGAAGCTTCCCATGTGGGTGCAGGGGCCCAAGCACTTGAGCCGTCCTCTGCCGCTTTCCCAGTTGCATCAGCAGGAGCTGGATGGGAAGTGGAGCAGCCAGGACTCGAACCGGTGCTCACATGCGATGCAGATGGCACAGGTGGTGTCTTAATCTGCTATCCCACAACACCAACCTCCTCCTCTCACTCTTCCCAGTCTTAACCAAGTCTTCCCCTCGAAATGCCTGCCTTGGCCCAGACCCCCCAAACTTACAACCACCCCGTACTGCCCTCCCTTTTACTGCACACTGCAGAGTCCTGGGCCAGGCAGAGGCTCCCTGACCTCACTGAGCTACACACTTGGCTTTGCCTGCCCACCAGCTCTCAGATGGTGGCACTTGATGGCATTTGTGTTACCTCCACTTCACAGGTGAGAAACACTGAGGCCCAGAGAGGTGTTAATGTATCTGAAGATACACAGTTGGTCAATGGCAGGTGCAGGCTTCAGGTCCTGCCATTCTACCTGCAGAACGTACACTTGTGGTCACGTGTCCACACCACCTCCCTGGGAATGTGAACACTCCACCCATGGTCAGCATGGGGCCATAACTCTGGCTCAGCCAGAACTTTGAATGTCTCCCACCCTATTCCTTATTTCCAGTGTGCTGAAGCCAAGAAGGTGGTACTTTCCGACTCTTCAAGCCACAGGGCAGCCCTGCCTGCTCAGATCTTTACCCAGGAAGCACTGTGCTACCTGAATCTGTGACTCTTGTCTTCGAAGTCCACCTCCTGAGCTGGAGCCACAGCCACCTGCTCACTGCCACACATGCCTGCTGTCTGGGGGTGACTCTCCCCACTCCACACTGAATGCCAGCTGCTCCCTGTCCCAGCCTGCCACCAGCCCTGCCTTGCAACACCGCCCAGGATGCCCAACATCCTGGACAACCACGCCTTGGCATGAGGGAGCAGCAGGCAGGTACGTGCTGGTACTGGGTGGGGCACGGTTCCCTCTGGCAGCCCTTCCCCGACGGAAATGGAAAATCCACACCAGCTCTGGAAGAATGAGTGTCTTCAGGCTACTTGTTGCAAGTCACCACTGCCAGGGGTGGCTATGGGCCATGGCCTCTTCGCATAACCTGGTGGAAGCACAGGCCTCAGGAAGGAGAGGGGGCAGATGGGCAAGGTAAGGGGCTCAGGCTGCGGTGACAGGCACAGTCCCCCCCTCAATGCATGCAGGCTGCTCATGGCCCACGAGGGGTCACTTGGGTTGAAGTCTGCTGGGGGTTGGTCCACAGGAGTTGCTGGGGGCTAACAGGACCTCACTGAAGGAGATGCACCTGCTCTCAACAGTCCAAAGCCAAGGATGCACTCAGAAAGCCCGGGAGGTCAGTTGGCGGCTGGCACAACTTCTTTCCTGGTCCAGCATTGGTCCAGCGCTGCCCTTTAGCCTGCTGGTCTACCGCTGCGTGACCATTGCTGAATAATAACCAACCATGGGGGCTGGAATATGGCACCATGAAAGAGGAAGCTTGTGGTGCACAGACAGAAAGCACGCACGGAGGGTTCTCTGCCTTCCCTCTGCTCACCTAAAAGCAGGACATGGATTTATGAAGACAGAAGGTATCCCACGCCCATTTCCACCACCGAGAGCCCTGAAGACAACTTGGGATGCTTATGGGTTTGGAAAGGACACCAGCCCCTGAGAGCAGAGCTGCTCTAACTGTTCTCTGCCTTCTTCCAGCTGTCAGACCCTGGGGACTCAGCCAAATTCACAGTTTATGTTTTTTTAAAGATTTATTTATTTGAAAGGAAGAGACAGATTTTTCCATCTACTAATTCACTCCCCAAATGGCCGCAATGGCCAGGGCTGGGCCAACTCAAAGCCAGGAACCTGGAACTCCATTCAGGTCTCCCTCGTGAGTAGCAGGGCCCAAGCACTTGGGCCATCCTCTGCTGCTTTCCCAAGTGCGTGAGCAGGGAGCTGCACTGGAAGTGGAGCAGCCGGGACTCAAACTGGCGCTTCAGGAAGGGATGCCAGTGTTGCAGGCAGCTGCTTGGTGCACTGCGGGGTAACTCCAGCCCTGACATTTATAGTCCTTAGTTGAAGATGTTACACAAGTTGAACTTCAAAGCCACCTGTTTGAGAATTACTCATCCTCTTGGTGGGGGGGGGAGGGTCTCTCACACAGATAGAAACCTATGTGTTACAAAACTTCTCGGGGCCAGCACTGTGGCGTAGCAGGTAAAGCTGCCACCTGCAGCACCAGCATCCCATATGGGTGCTGGTTCAAGGCCTGGCTGCTCCTCTTGTGATCCAGCTCTCTACTGTGGCCTGGGAAAGCAGTAGATGATGGCCCAAGTCCTTGGACCTCTGCACCCATGTGAGAGGCCCTGAAAAAGCTCCTGGATCCTGGCTTCAGATCAGCCCAGCTCCTGCCAGTGTTGCAGCCATTTGGGGAGTGAACCAGCGAATAGAAGACTTCTCTCTCTCTCTCTCTCTCTCTCTCTCTCTCTCTACCTCTGCCTCTCTGTAACTCTGACTTTCAAATAAATAAATAAATCTTAAAGAAAAAAAAAACTCCTGGGGTGGCCTTGGGGTTCAATGGATTATGCCACCACTTAGGACAACCACACTCCACACCAGGGCACCAGTTTCAGTCTTGGTTCCTCTGCTTCCCATTCAGCTTCCTGTTAATGCACCTGGAAGGCAGCAGCAGATGGCCCAAGTGCTTGAGTATCTGCCACCCACGTGGGAGACCCAGATGGAGTTCCCGGCTTCTGGCTTCAGCCTGGCCCAGCCCCAGGTATTGCGGCCATTTGGAGAGTGAGCACACGAATGGAAGATCTCTTTTGCTATCTCTCTCTCTCTCTCTACCTCTCTCATCCTCCCTTCCTTTCCCCCTCCCTTCTTCCTTCTCTCTGCCTTTCAAATAAAATAAATCTTTAAAAAGAACCCTCATTTCTTTTTCTCTTGTTAAAGTGTCTTTTGCTAAAGGAATCTGTTTTAGCCAAGAACCTACGAAAATTAAAGGAAAAAGCGTATTTCTTCCCCTGAAAAATGAATCCCAGACATCAAAACAGCATCCATTTGTTTCTGGTCAGTTGTGTGGGTTAGCTGAAAGAAAGGCCAGTGTTCTGCTCTCCCGTGGATGCACTGAGCACAGGGTTAGCTGGGGGCTAGGCTCCGAGGGGCCGTGAGAAGGTGGGGCCTCCCCCGAGAGGGGTCTTTCCTGGAGGCTGTGTTTCTTCCCCAGGGGCAAGATCAGAAGCTGCAAGGCTTCCCGCATCGGTGAAGGCTCGTCTTTGTGGAAATGAGCCCAGGCCACCGAAATGAGGACGTCCAGAGGTTACTTACTCAGAGGGAGGGAGCCGGCCACCACCACCTGCGTGGGACAGAGACTCGGGGCAGCTGGGGGAGTGGGGAAGCGACATTGCAGGAGGCGGTGCAGGTAGACTGTGGAAGGGCTCTGATTAGAGGTCGCTGGGGAAGTTGGAGGGGACGAACTAGGACAACGGCATCTCATGTGAGTGGCTCAGGGAACATCTTCGGCTTTCTCCGGTAGGTCCTGAGTTAGATGGACAGGCTAAAAATAGCCCCCAGTGAAGGACCCTGCTGATCAAATCCTGATCATTCCAGGACGACCTCCGTGGAGGCTGTGGTTTGGCTGCCTGGCCTGGTTACTGCAGAGGTTGTAGGGCACACTCTTACCACCACACGTGGCCTGGCTATTGTCCACTTGTATATTCCGGCTCTTACTTTCTCAGTCCACTCAGGTGCTATGAGAAACACTGCTGACTGAGGAAACTGGAATAATTTATTTGTCACAGTTCGAGAGATGGAGAGGTCCAGGGTTAAGGGGCTGGCGGCTTCAGTGATTGGTCTGGGCTTGCCCTCTGCATCAAGGTGGCGCCTTCTTGCTGCATTCTGAGATGGTGGAAGGGAGAGACCGGCTCCCTCAAACCCTGTCATAAGGCACAGACCCATTCATGAGAACAGGGTCCTCAATGACTTAACCTCCTAAAGTTTCGCGCCTCAATATTGTCGCACTGGGGATTTGGTTTCAACATGGATTTGGGAAGGACACCAACTTGGAAACCATGGCACTACCTATCCCGTTCCATAATCTAGAAACTCAGGAATTATCTTTTTTCCTTCTTCCCCTTCCCAGATCCAACCCTCCACCTAATCCTGCAAACACACTCCCCACCAATCCCTCTCAAGTCTGTCACCACTTCCATCTGCACCTTGGCCAAACCAAACAGTTCCTAACGCGGCCCACTTACCCGCACTGAGCCCCGTTTATGTGCCAGAGTAGTATCTGCAAAAGGCAACTCTGTTATCCTTAGGCTTCAATTACTGAATAGCTTCCCACTGGTTTTGGAATGAAGACGAAACTCCTTACTTGACCCCCAGTGCCCGGCGTGGCCTGGCACCCACTCTTCAGCCTCCTCTAGCCTTGCACAATTCCTTTATTCTCTCCATCTGAACCCCCCTGGCTGCCTTGCTGTCCCCAGTGCATCACTCCAGCTGCCACAAGGGGTTTACTGCGAGGCCATCAGCAGCTCCTGAGTCAAAAAAAGTAATGGAGACCAGGGAAGGAGTTAGGAAACCCCAAGGATTCAGCTGGTAAGGAGCAAAAGAAAGTCTCACCAGGGCACCATAATGGGGGAAACTCACACCCCTTATCCTTGCATTATTCTACTTAAGACCCCAAGTCCCAAGGGACACTGCATGGACTTAGCTGGCCTGGGTCACCTGCTCATCCTGGGCCAGCACACCTTGAGTAAAAATCCCAATGAAGCATTCAACAATGAGAAGTTAATCCCGCGGAAGAAAACCAGGAGTCCTTACAGGAGGAGGAATGGAGGCTGGACGTGAGCTGCGTTTCGGTGACCTCGAAGGCATTTCCGTGCGTCTCTGCTAGTTGGTCCTACCCAGCTTTCAGATTCCAGCCTAATTGTTCCTTCAATACAAGGGGACTTCAAAAGGTTGTGGGTGTGGGAAATTAGAATTAAAAAACAAAAACCATGAACTCTTATTTCCCCACCTACACTCTCAAGTTCAAGATCCTTTGATGCCAAGGGATGACACCAGCCATTTAGTCCATCTCTAAACCCCCAGGCATCCTGGGGGCATAGCCAAGTCATGCAGTCTTGTTTACATCATTAGCTGAAGAAAAGTGGGCGCCCTTTCCAAGATTTTTTAAGAGTAGGAAACAAAACAGGTCAGAAGCAGCCAGATCAACACTGTCAGGTGGCTGCCCGATGACCTCCCACTGAAGCTCTCACAGCGTCTCAAACTTGTCTTTGTTCGAGAGAGAAAGGAGCAGCAAAAGGCTGTGCTGGAGACGGACCGTCTGAGGCTTTCCCAGACACTTCTCTGATAAAACCTTGGCCGGCTTTCACAAAACAGTCTCATGGTAAGCAGATGGTGTCACTCTGCAGCTGCCAGAGGTCAACCAGCAAACTACCTTGACCATCACACACACAAAATGCCGCTGTGGCCTTTGCTTTGGGCCAGCCCACTCTGGCTTTGAACGGGCCACGTCCGCCTCCGGGTGGTCATGGCTTTGACCGTGCTGCACTTTCAGGATCATCCTGGGAAAGCCATGCT
Organism: Oryctolagus cuniculus; assembly: GCF_964237555.1. NCBI lineage: Eukaryota > Metazoa > Chordata > Mammalia > Lagomorpha > Leporidae > Oryctolagus > Oryctolagus cuniculus. The sequence continues at coordinate 107,976,158 of NC_091439.1, forward strand.
GCTTCTCCCGTTATTCTATAACTTATGATTTTTATTTAAGAATATTTATGTATAATAAATCATGCTTCGGGACCATGATCCCATTGGTCTGAAATTTCCATTGAACATTCTGTTCTTGTCTGTGGCTGATCAGGGCACAATTCTGGCACCCATTAAGCTGAAAGCTTTCTCTATGTTCTTTGGTCAGAATTGTGTAAGCTGAACCAACCGAGATTTCTACAGCACTAGCAATGGTTTCTGCTGTTAGTCATTGGTCTTCATCCCTTAGGGCACCAGCAAGGTTAATGTGGATGCCCTGCTATCGCAGGCTACATGGTGATGTGGCTGGCACCTCCTCTCTTCAAGTCCGTTATCCATTTGGAAAATGCTGATTTCTTTGGGACAATGTTTCCCTAAACTTTTTGTAAAGCATCAGTGATTCCACCATTTTCCCACCCAAGTTTGCCATCAATTGGATGTTTATTGTTGCTTCAATTTTAGCAGAAGCCGGTTGCTGTGAGAGGGACTCATTTCAAACTGCTGTCTTATCCTTCCTAGTGTCTCAGACGAGATCCTGTTCATGCATGTTGAACAACTTAGTACAAGCTCATTTTTCAGGTGCAAAATAGTTTAAACACATGCACAGTTTTTTTCATACATACCTTTCCCATGAACCTTTTGAAAACCCTTCGTGCTACTTCTTAGCACTTGCCTCGACTCTCATTTGGCATTTATCTGTGATGGCTGAGTTGGACTCCTCTCCCCTGGCAGGCTGCAGAGACCACGAGAGCAGACTTTATCACTCTGGCTCTCTAAGGAGCCCCCAGGGCTCTGCACACTGCCTGGCAAGGCAACGACGCTCAGCCAAGGTTCATTCAATGTAAAAACCCATATTGATAAATTATGAATTATGAGATGAATTACGGCACTCCCCGCCCCAGGAGGCAGAGTTGAGGTTTAAAAGGACATTTGTTTTTCAAATCCATACTTTATTATATACATTTCTCATCTAATCTTTACAACAATGCAGTGGGAACCCACTTGGTACATAAAAAGGTGAGGCATGAGGAGTTGAGGACCTTTGCTTACTCATATCTTGGCGGTGGGCACTCGGCAGGTGGTGAAGACGCTGTTGGAACCCCAACATCCCATGCCAGAGTGCATGGATTCAAGTCTGCTGAGTGCTCAGCCTGGGAGGTAGCAGGTGATGGCTCAAGTAGTTGGGTCTTTGCCTCCCACATGGGAGAACCATAGTGAGTTCTGGGCTCCTGGCTTCAGCCTGGCCCAGTCTTAATTGTTGCAGGCATTTGGAGAGTGAACCAATGGATGGGAAATCTGCCAGTCTGCCTCCCTCTTTCTTTTTCTCTCTCTACTTTTCAAATAAAATAAATAAGTGAATGAATTAAAACATTATTTTATTTTAAAAAAATCCCAATTCTGGTTAAGGATCCACGAAGGATACAAACTCAGGTCAGATTCTAAAACTCAAGTTCAAAGCTACAGCGTAGTAGAATCTGTCCATGACACGGAAGCCTGAAGGAGAGAACTCATTCATCTGTGAAGCTGGCTTTCAAGTTAAGTTCCCATTCATGGAAATACAGATATACCTCTGTAAAAATGAGCACAATTCATAAAACACTGATGCATGGAGACAAATACAAACTCTGGATAGACGCGATGTTTGAATGAGCACTCAGAGAGCAGGAGCTGTGTGTTACCATTCTACTCTCTGTTATTCACAGAAGTCAACTCTGAGCACGAGGGAGGAACAGAGATTGGTGGGCTTGTGATGAATTAAAGCAAGCTGCTCCCTAAACCTCAGCTACAGGCTACAAAACTCATTTCAATGTATCCAAAAAGATTTCACCATTCAGCAGTTTTTCTCCCTAGGTGATAAGGGGAGTTTGCAAAGGAATTCAAGGACTGGTCTCTGCTCCCAGGTGGCAGGACCAGCCACTGGGGAAGGAAAGAGCAAACCGCACAAATACCTGGAAAAGTGTTCCTCCTGCCAGCCGTGGCCAGCGGGCAGGCAAGGTGCTCGTAAGGACACAGGGTGACCAGCAGACTCTCTTCTTCTCTTTTATTGCATGCTGGAGGCTCCAGAGTTGGCTAAAGACATGGTGACGGCTAACAGTAGCAATTGCTACCTGCCCATCACCAGGGTGTTCCCTGGAGGCCCCAGTTCTGGGGAGGGGGACGAGTTGGGGGTATGGATCTGCCCACACCAGAGCAGGGAACTAAGGTATCCACTATGCGTTCTAGATAGGTGACCAGTGTCCGGCTGCTGCGGCTTTCTGCTGTTAACGTGCAAGCGGCTGTGCCAGCTCCTGGACTCTGGCAGAACACTGTGCTTTCAAGGCCTTGGGCTTGACTTTAAAGACATCTGGATCGTAGTAGACAATGTGCATGGGAGACCTGGAATGGGGAAAAGAGGTCAACTTGAAATGAGGTGCACAGAAACAGAACTGATGTGTCCCCACTCCCAGCGTGCGCCTGGCACTTGACACCCTATTTTGGTTTTCACGACCCCCAGTGGACAGACAAGGAGAGAAGGCTCAGAAAAGTTAGAAGAATGATTGATGGGGGCTGGTGTCGTGGCACACAAGATAAGACACCACCTACAATGCTGGCATTCCGCGTGCGCACCAGTTACAGTCCTGGCAGCTCCACTTCCAATCTAGCTCCCTGCTAATGCACCTGGGAAGGTAGCGAGGATGGCCCAAGTATTTGGAGCCCTGCCACCCATGTGGGAGACCTGGCTAGAGTTTCGGGCTCCTGGCTTCAGCCTGGCCCAGACCTGGCCATTACAGCCATTTGCAGAATAAACCAGAGGAAGGAAGTCTCTCTCTCTCTCTCTCTCTCTCTCTCTCTCTTTGTGTGTGTGTGTGTGTCTAACCACCTTTCAAATAAATAAATCTTAACCAAAAAAAAAAAAAAAAAGGATGCTCTATGTCCAAATCCAGATTTGCATGTCTTTCTGATTCTACAGCTTTTGCTCTTTGGACAGCAATTAAATTCTGGAAGTTGGCCGGCGCCGCGGCTCACTAGGCTAATCCTCCGCCTTGCGGCGCCGGCACACCGGGTTCTAGTCCCGGTCGGGGCGCCGGATTCTGTCCCGGTTGCCCCTCTTCCAGGCCAGCTCTCTGCTGTGGCCCGGGAGTGCAGTGGAGGATGGCCCAGGTGCTTGGGCCCTGCACCCCATGGAGACCAGGAAAAGCACCTGGCTCCTGGCTCCTGCCATCGGATCAGCGCTGTGCGCCGGCCGCAGCGCGCCGGCCGCGGCGGCCATTGGAGGGTGAACCAACGGCAAAGGAAGACCTTTCTCTCTGTCTCTCTCTCTCACTGTCCACTCTGCCTATCAAAAAAATAAAATAAAATAAAAATTAAAAAAAAATATATATTTAAAAAAAAAAAATTCTGGAAGTTCCTCCATCATTTTGGCAAGGTTAAAACAAGCCCCCTCGGGCGCACTGGGGGGAAAGCACACCTTTGAAATGCACCTTCTGGGAACCCCACTGCCCCTTCCCTTCCTCAGCCCGCAGAGTGTGGCAGGAGCTTTCACGGTGAACCTTATTTTGCTCAAGGACAAGCACGTGATGACATTTAAAAAAGACTTCGTAAGAACCAACACATCTCCTTTTCCCTGAGCTCAAGACCTCCACAGCTTCTCCTGCCTCAACTAGGTTTTCCCGATGATGCTCAAATGGGGGAAATCAATTGTTATCTTCTGGAGGTAACAAAATGAGGTGAGGTCCAGGCAAGTGAAGAGGTCCCTTCTCCCTTCCCCCCCAAAAAATAACAACCGGAAGAAGAGGCACTTTCTTCCTTGTTAAGCATATTTCCTTATTTATTTGAAATGGGTCATACGTGTGCATGATGCAAAAATATTGAAAAAACACAAAAGCCTAGTTAATGAGAAACAAGTCTTGCTCCTGTTGCTGGCTTGGGCATACACTTTTTTTTTTTTTTTTCATTTGACAGGTAGAGTTATAGACAGTGAGAGAGACAGAGAGAAAGGTCTTCCTTCCGTTGGTTCACCCCCCCAAATGGCCGCCACGGCCGGCGCTGTGCTGATCTGAAGCCAGGAGCCAGGTGCTTCCTCCTGGTCTCCCATGCGGGTGCAGGGGCCCAAGCACTTGGGCCATCCTCCACTGCCTTCCTGGGCCACAGCAGAGAGCTGGCCTGGAAAAGGAGCCACCGGGACTAGAACCAGCACCCATACGGGATGTCGGCACCGCAGGCGGAGGATTAGCCAAGTGCGCCACGGCGCCGGCCCCCAGGCATATACTTCTGAGTCGCCGTGGGCACAGGCAGACACACGCACAGTTGCCGTCTTACACAGTCTCTGTGTGTTACGTATTCTGCTCTGTAGTTCATTTTACTTACCAAGATGTTGCATAAATCATCCCTCACTGACTGCTAGAGCTAATCTCAACACCCAGCCCCTAACCCTGTGATGCTAGGCTTCTGTTTCTGGTGATAAGACCACGGCTTTGCCATAGTAACATAACAAGGGAGGCAGATGTTTCAGAACTCATCTGTGCTTCTACTACTCTTTCTGCTGGTCCTGCAGGCCACCCTTCTCCCTCTCCCTGCAACCCCAGCCCTCCCTGTAACGCTCCGGCCTGAAATTCACATACCGGGTGTTTGGATTAGTCAGTTCTTGAATTCTGGGCGATACTTTTGGATGAATAGCGGCATACGACACTGGCCAGCAGGCGTCACGAGCAGGTAGGTAATCTTGGTGAAGGGGCTTGGACTTAGCCAGAGCTATTATTCGAGGGCTGGCTGTGGCAAGCAAGGCGGCGGGGGCTACCTAGGGTGGGAACAGACACACAGAAATAAGACCCCAAACTTTGCCACTTCTCCCCGTCCCTACGGCTGCACCCCTGCTGGAGTCACCACCTCTCCTGGGTTATTCGGTAGACTCCCCAGTCTCCCTGCTCCCACACGCACCCTGCGCCATCCGGCCTCACCGGTGCCGTCCCACCTGCTCATCACAACAGTACTTCCCAGCTCAGGTCAGACCACATCACTCCCAGGCCTCCATCCTGCCTGTGTGGCTGCTCGGTCTGCTCACAGCGACTCACAATCTCCTCCTGGTGGTCCCCAAGCCCCCAGGGGACCTGCCGGCTGCCCCCTCCCCCATCCCTTCTGCCTCAGGACCCTTGCACTTGCTAGCCCTGCCTCCCTCAGCCTCGGCTCTTTCGTGTTTGCCAGGAGCTGGACTCGGCTCTGGCACACAACTAGTGTGGACCCGATGGTCTCGCTTTGAAAACCACACAGGCCCGACTGCCTTTGTGCTGTGTTGCTTCATTGGAGAAATTTGAAGGAGGACACAGCTCCTAGCCTTTGCTCTCGTTCAGAGTTAGGGCTCGCACCTTGCTCTGCGCACGTCCCAGAAGTCTGTCTTTCTGCCTGGCATCACTCTGTCCAAAGGACTTCTATTTGGGGCTTTTAAACCCCCAGGTAATCACTGTGCATCCCAGCCTGGGGACTTCTGCTCCTGGCTTGGCTGACTTCTTATTCCTTCAGCTCCAAGCTTCCCTCCTTAGAGCAGTGTTTCCTGACGACCACAGCTCACTCGCTGCCTATTTTACCATCCCCACGGCACCTGCCACTCCCCGACTCTGTCTTACCTAGCGACTTAACTCATCGCTTATCTCCCTTTGGGGACACAGAGCTCCCTTTTGTTCGCTGGGAACGGAGCCTGGCACCCAGTAGGCACTCAAACACAGTCACAGCTCGCTTCATAAGGGGACCCGTCCTAGAAGGGCTTCTTGGCCAGCTTTGCCATTGTGGGAATGCCAGAGTTCCTTCCACATCGAACATGGCTACAACATCTCTCCGAGACACAGTCCTACGGGCCCAGTGCCACACATCTGCGGTGACTGAGACACCACGCAACACATGACCGCCCAAGGCTCAGGAAGGCAGGCCCAGCGTCAGAGCTGGCGTCATGAGGCTGCCATTTGAACCCAGCTCGGCTGACCCAGGGTCCAGGCTGTTGCCCTCAACGCCTCTGCCCTTCTCCGTATCACGGAGCTGAGTCTTCCTTCCTGCCGCAGGCCTGTGGAGGCAAAATGGTACCCTGGGATCAAGCAGAAAGTGAGTGGGGGGCTTACCGGGCGGATGGGCCTTTCATTTCTTTCCCTTTCATAGCACAGACCCTCCAACTTCATCCTTGGGTGGGCCAGGTCTATGATTCTTGGAGTTGCAACAGCGTTCAGGGTAGACACTGATATCTTGGTATTAATCTAGGGGAGAAAAGGAGAGCAGTAGCTGTAAACAGCAAATGACAGACAGGGTCAAGTTCACGATGACAAAGCAGGGTCTGCCGTGTGGACAAGGCCGTCCAGCAGAGAGGGTAAGACTCTTACAGGAACCCCAGCCACGGCTTCCTCAGGCGAGACTGGATCCCAGCCCAGCGTCTCGGGAGCTGAACTGTCAGCGCTGTGGAGGAAAGACAAGGGCTGCTGTGGCTAGCAGCGTGCTGACGTGGGCAGTGACAAGCTCAGCCCGGCCCCTGAGATCATCAGTGGGAAGCGTCTCGTCTATCTTTATATTAGTCTCGCCCTTTGCAACCTGGGACTTGGCATCTGCAAAACTCACATACAGTGGATTCAGGGCGCTTTCTTCCAGCTGACGTAGATGGGAAAAGAAACCAAACCCCAGGGGGAGAAAGGTTCCACCAGGCCCCAAGTCATTCCTCACTGTTGTACCTGAAAAGTCATCCAAATTCCATGACTTTTTCTTTCAATGACTTGCACTCAAAAGTACCAATAGCCCTTGGAAGGGAATACAGCAAATAACTGGGAATATAAAGTAAGGCTTTAACAATGGATGGAAAATAACACATGAGGCCTTTTTCTAAATCCTTCTTGTGTTGTTGCAAGAAGGCTTTTGCGTGGATTCATTCATGATGAGCATCGTTTTTGTTTCCATTTTACTAATGGAAAAACAAGGCGCCGTGAGATTCAGTCTCCTGTTTAGGTTCACCTTCTTAGTAAAGGCAGAGCTGGCATTCAAACCAAGGTTCCTGCCTGTAGGGACAACACCGTGAAGGACTGGGTAAGCATTCTGAGAATTTCTTAGGAAAACAGGTTTGTGTCTTATCGGGCTCTGGGAACATGCAAGCACTATGTGACAACCACTGCCTTAAGTTAAAGCTTATAATTTAAATGGAATAATCAACGCATCACATAAATATTTCTCAATTATGTTATGTAAGACACAACAAAGAAAATAAAGCACAACTTCTTCCTTAACCAGTGTAGCTGCCGACTTAGAAGAAGCCACAATCTACAGGCAAGTGATTAAGATTACTTGATACCTGGAAGAGGCAGTAAACAAAACGTTTAGGGGTGTCAGAGGAGAGGTGGGAGACCTCTGGAGGGATCCTCTTTTCAAGGATAAAAAGATGTTGGACTGGACCCTGAAAGAAGTCAAATTTTGACAAAGAAAGGGAGGGTGAAAGACAGGGAGGACTGGGGCCGGTGCTGTGGCATGGCAGGTAAAGTCACTGCCTGCAGCACCTGTATCTCATATGGGCACCAGCTCAAGTCCCAGCTGCCCCACTTCTGATCCAGCTCTCTGCTATGGCCTGGGAGAACAGTGAAAGTTGGCCCAAGTCCTTGGGCCCCTGCATCCACGTGGGAGACCTGGATGAAGCTCCTGGCTGCTGGCTTCAGATCAGCCCAGCTCCGGCCATTGCGGCATTTGGGGAGTGAACCAGAGGATGGAAGACCTCTGTCTGTCTCTCTCCCTCTCTCAATCTCTGTAACTCTGCCTCTCAAATAAACAAAAACAAATCCTTTAAAAAATTGCAATGATTTAAGTAAAGTGATAACTGCAAAGGAATAGATTAACATAATAAAATAGAGGACTTGGCAACGTCTCATGTTTTTCCCATGATCTAGATCCCCTTTGCATTCTTAAAAGTGACTGAGAGCTGGAGCCAGCACCGTGGCTCACTTGGCTAATCCTCCGCCTGCAGCGCCAACATCCCATATGGGTGCCGGGTTCTAGTCCCGGTGGCTCCTCTTCCAGTCCAGCTCTCTGCTGTGGCCCAGGAGAGCAGTGGAGGATGGCCCAAGTGCTTGGGCCCCTGCACCCACATGGGAGACCAGGAGGAAGAACCTGCTCCTGGCTTTGGATCAGCGCAGCTCCGGCCATTGCAGCCATTTGGGTGGTGAACCAACGGAAGGAAGGCCTTTCTCTCTCTCTCTCTCTCTCTCTCTCTCTCTCTTTCTCTCACTGCTCTGTCAAATTAAAAAAAAGTGATTGAGAGCGCCTAAAGATAGACATATTTTTAAATGATTACATCTAAAATAATAATTAACTAATTAAATGTTAATATAGATACTTTATGATGAGTAACCATATTTCCTGGAACAAAACGTGCTTTTGAGAGGGGAACAAGTTTTACATTTCTGCAAATCCCCTTAATGTCTCTCCGGTTTAAGAGAATAATCTTGGTTGAAGCATGAAGAAAATGCAGCCCCACACAGATATGCAGTTAGAAGAGAGAAGCGTGTTCTAACAGCCTCCTCAGATTAAGTGTGGAAGTCGATCTTTGATGCTACAATAAAAATGGACGAACTAGAGTTTATGAGAGACCCGGATTGAGCTCAGGATCTCGGCTTCCACACGGCCCAGCTCTAGTTATTTCAGGCATCTGGGGAGTGAACCAGGGGACGCAAGATCTCCTTCTCTCTCTCTCTCTCTCTCTCTCTCTCTCTCTCTCTCGATCTCTCTCTCTCTTTCTCTTTGCTTTGTAAATAAAATGAAATTTTTTTCAAATAAAATAATAAAAATAAAACAAAAGCCATGTGCATATTTGTAAGAACTTGGTCAGTTACAGTAACAACCTTATATCTGGTTTGTGTATGACTGAGGAACTGATGGAGAATTATGACATTAAACTGAAATTTTAAGTCCATGCTCATTCTAAGAATGATTTATAAAACTTTAGCTTCACCATATTTATAAGTTTAACATAGTAAATGCTGAATACATATTTAGTATTTGACAACATTCTGCTTGCTGACATAGATGTTTGAAGAAAAGCACTTAAAATCAAATGTAATATTTCTACAAATGGAGTTTAAATTGGTTGAAGGTATTTAATTAGCCAAGTTTGGAAATCAAACCAAGCATTAGGATTCTTAAAAATTAACTCTTACATGGGGCTGGCGCTGTGGCAAGCTGGGTAACGCCCTGGCCTGAAGCACCAGCATCCCCTATCGGCGCCAGTTCTAGTCCCAGCTGCTCCACTTCCAATCCAGCTCTCTGCTGTGGCCTGGGAAAGCAGTAGAAGATGGCCCAAGTGCTTGGGCCCCTGCACCCGCGTGGGAGACCCGGAAGAAGCTCCTGGCTCCTGGCTTTGGATCAGCACAGCTCCGGCCCTTGAGGCCATCTGGGGAGTGAACCATCAGACAGAAGACCTCTCTCTCTCTCTTTCTCTCTCTGCCTCTCCTCTCTCTGTGTAACTCTGACTTTCAAATAAATAGATAAATCTTTAAAAAAATTAACTCTTATAAACTGTTAAAATTATAAGCAAAATAATGAAGTTCCAAGTTGAACTTAAAAGCCTAAGAAAACATTAACTTTCAAATGGGACTGTCATTTAAATTGAGAACATACCCCCCTCTGAAGAGCCTTTTCTACACACAGAGTCATGCTCAAGAACACTGGGGGACTCACATCCCAGGCTGTAACAGCTCTTTCCAGTGCCTAGAGATTCCTGGACACTTCCGTCACAGAGGGCTGGAGTCTGAGCCCCACCCCAACCACACCTGTAGCTGCAGCAGTCCATAGAGTGGGACTACAGGGGATCCCGTGCCTTCCAAGGCCGAGCCATGAAAGCTCACGCAGCTTCCACCTGTTCCCAGAATGCTCCCTCCTGGGATACGCCAGCTTAGCATGCTCCACAGAACAGCTGTGACACTGAGAGAGGTCTAAGCCGCGTGGAGAGGCCATTCGAAGTTCTCCTGAAGCTGGTCTTCAGCTCCTCCCAGCCTAAGTAGCATAGGTGCTATCGTGGCCTGAATGTTTGTGTCCCTCCCCGCTCAAATTTCTAGGTGGAAGCCCTGATCACCAATGGGATGAGTTTAGGGGGTGGAACCTTTGGGAGGTAATTAGGTTTAGATGAGGTCCTGAGGTTGGAGTCCCCATAATGGGATCAGCGCCTTTATTTAAAGAAAAAAAAAAAAAAAAAAAGGAAGGCAGGCAGGCCAGAGGTTGCTTGCACTCTTGTGAAGCAAGATGGCGGCCACGTCCACACCACGTGCGTCCCCAAGGACAGAATCTACCAACACCTTAACCTTAGACTTCTTGGCCTCCCGGACTGGGAGAAATATGAGTAAATGTCTTGCATTGGAGCCACCTACTTTATTCTGTTCGGTTACAGCAGGTAGGAAGGAGCACCCAGATGATTCCAGCCCCCGACCATTTGGTACCCAAGCCACTGGGGATTTCTCAGCTGAGGCCCCAGACATGAGGGACAGAGACAAGGTGCACCTGCTGCCCTGTCAGAGTTTCTGACTCGTAACATCTTTCAGCATAATAAAATGGTGGTTGCTTTATGCCTCTAAGATTGAGAGTGGTTTGGTACAAAGCAACAGAGAGATCAAAACCTTCAGGATGCACTCTCCATATTGGTTCTAGATTACCTGGATTTACTTTCTGATCTGATCAGATTTAAAGACATTAATGAGCCTATTGGTAATGTTAAAAACCGAAAGACATTGGAATCCATGGCATGCAATGGCAAAACAGAAAGCAAGGCTTTGGGTGGCCAGTGGCTGCTCCCAAATAGCATTTTAGGGACACAAAGACGTGTGGTGGGAGTGGTGGCTTCTACGTGCACTGGAGGACTTGAGGAAAGGAATGATCTATTCAGGGCTTGAAATTCCCACCATCAGGTCCAGAAAAGGGACGAGAAACTTCCAGGTGGCCCTAAATGAAACATGTGTCTTCTCTTGTCGCAGGGCTGAACATTTTGAGAGCCAAACTCAAAATCTAGTTGTATGGGTGCGTGACTTACAGTGAAAGGGGAATCTCAACCTTGTACGGGTAGAGTTAGGACAAAGATTGGGAGGAATGGAACCTTGAAATTGACACAGGGGTTGCGGGCAAATTTTCATGAAGCTTGGGACTCCAAACCCCTAAATCCTGCTGAGCCTTGCTTGCCTTAGAACGAGCCTTCCCTCCCCTGGGGAGGTTGGACTCCCCTTGCCCGGATAGCTTCAGGAACTGCGGACCTCTCCCTACTACCTCTCGTTGCTTCTAGATTTATAACCAGATCCAAGTCCCAGTAGCCATACACCTTCACAGATGTCCCCACAGTTCCTACGGTTGCCTAAGGGCCAACCCCTGTAACACATGGCTTATTCTATATCACTTATAATGATTCAGCTTCTCTGACCCAATCCTGATTGATAAGTTAGACTAGGGGCAGTCATCAGGCAAGTTCATTTCAGGGGAAGGAGAGATTATGCATGAGAAAGGAAAACATGTGCCTAGAATTAAAGGGGTAGCCTGGGCACACTTACGTCTTTGGGAGGGACATAGTCTGGGTTTGTGCCTTTGGCTATTGAGAGCCGTAAAATACGGGGTGAAGGATCAGAGAACCGGAGAGACTCTCTTATTGTCGAATAATCGCTGAAGGGCCTGTGTGCAAATGGAAATATGAGATATTAGAACTGCTGGACACAGGAACAATCATGGGAGTTTTCTTTGCTACAGTCAACCTCCAACCAATTATGCATACGTTTCCTACCTTAGGAACATCTTTTCCCACAATTATTATCAATTTTTCTACCATATCAGTGTTTCTTGAAAACTGTACTATGATCCACAGTAAGAAGTACGTTTTATATTGTGATACAGAATATGTGTTTGTGTTCTTAAAACAAACTGATCATGAAATCAAATTTTCCTGTACCACATATTCCACTTTAAAATTCTTCATTTTGGGGCCAGTGCTGTGGTGTAGTAGGTTAAGCCTCCACCTGCGGCGCCAGCATCCCATATGGGCACCGGTTCAAGTCCCAGCTGCTCCACTTCCGATCCAGCTCTCTGCTACAGCCTGGGAAAGCAGTAGAAGATGGCCCAGGTGCTTGGGCCCCTACACCCACGTGGGAGACCTGGAAGAAGCTCCTGGCTCCTGGCTTTGGGTCGGCTCAGCTCCAGCCATTGCAGCCATTTGGGGGTGAACTAGCAGATGGAAGATTTCTCTGTGTCTGCATCTCTCTGTCTGTAACTCTGCCTCTCAAATAAATAAATACATCCTTTAGAAATTTTTTTTGTTTGATTTCATTAAGAAAAAACTGACGTTGATTTCATGATCCCTTATGGATGGGTTGTGACCTGAAGTTGAAAAATATCTCAGTTCCTACCTAAACCTCAAAAACTCCAGGCCCTGGGGTGGAAGGGGGTTGCTGGGTGGGCTGGCATTTGGCAGAGCGGTTAAGACGCTGCTTGGGCTGTCCTGACACGTGCAGCCCACCTCAGCGTGCCTGAACTCAAGTCCCGGCTCTGCTTCCGGTTCCAGCTCCCTGCTACTGCTCACCATAGGAGGCAGCAGCAACGGCTCAAGCAGCTGGGTCCCTGCCACCGCGCGGAACAACTGACTGAGTCCAGGCTCCTGGCTTCCGCCTGGCCCAACCCTGCTGTTGTGGACATTTGGGAAGTAAACCACTGGATGGAAGATCTCTGTTTGTGTCAGTCTCTCTCTGTGTATCTCTGCCATTCACAGAAAATGAAAAAAAATTAAAGAAAAAACAGTCTAGTTGCTACAGAGGACCAGGGCCAGTCTCCTCTGTAGCACACCTTGAGACGGATGGGCACTCACTCTTTCTAAATAAAAGTTTTAAATGATGTATTCATTTATTTATTTTTACTTCTTTGAAGGCAGAGGGACAGAGACAGAGAAAGGGAGAGAGAGACAGACAGAGGCAGATCTACCTGCTGGTTCTCTCCCTAAACGCCTGCAACAGCCAGGGCTGAGCCAGGCTGAAGCCAAGAGCCTGGAACTCACTCCAGACCTGTGACACAGGCGGCAGGGACCCGGCTACTCGGGACATCACCTGATGCCCACCCAGGGTGCCCATCAGCAGGAAGCTGGAATTGGGAGCAGAGCAAGCACTCTCACACACTCCAGTATGGGATGCAGGCATCCCAGTGAGCAGAGCCTCAGCTAGGCCAACACCTGCCCTGAGGACTCACTGCTTAATCTTTTTTTTAAAGATTTATTTATTTATTTAAAGTCAGAGTTACACAGAGAGAGGAGAGGCAGAGAGAGAGAGGTCTTCCATCTGATGGTTCACTCCCAAGATGGCCGCAACAGCCAGAGCTGCGCCAATCCAAAGCCAGGAGCCAGCAGCTTCCTCTAGATCTCCCACATGGGTGCAGGGGCCCAAGCACGTGAGTCATCTTTTACTGCTTTCCCAGGCCACAGCAGAGAGCTGGCTCAGAAGTGGGGCAGCCTGGTCTCCCACCAGCGCCCATACGGGATGCCGGCGCTTCAGGCCAGGGTGTTAACCCACTGCGCCACAGCGCTGGCCCCTCACTGTTTAATCTTACTGCAGATCCTATGTATGTGATGAGTCACTGCTGGTTGCTGTTTTCAAGACTTTGCTTATTGGCACAGGATGTGCCAACTTTTGGATCTCTGAGCTTTTTAAGCTTGGAGTTGAGTTTTTTGGATATGAAACATTTTCCATCATATGTAACATGGTTGGGGCCACCTCTTCTTTTTATTTTTTAAATATTTATTTATTTATTTGAAAGTCACAGTTACATGGAGAGAGGAGAAACGCACACACACACACACACACAGAGAGAGAGAGAGAGAGAGAGGTCTTCCATCCAATGGTCCATTCCCCAATTGGTCGCAACAGCTGGAGCTGCGCTGATCCAAAGTCAGGAGACAGAAGCTTCTTCTGGGTCTCCCACGTGGGTGCAGGGGCCCATGCACTTGGGCCATCCTCTACTGCTTTCCCAGGCCGTAGCAGAAAGCTGGATCGGAAGAGGAGCAGCCGAGACTAGAACCGGCGCCCATTTGGGATGCCGGCACTTCAGGCCAGGGTGTTAACTACTGCACCACAGCGCCGGCCCCCACCTCTTCTTCTAATACTTATTTTCCCCCTTGATTGTTCCTGTCCTGTGGGATTCCCATCACGAGTGTGCTGGTCCCCTTGGTGGTGTCCCACAGCTCTCTCGGACTCTGTTCGGGTCATCCCACCTTTTCTCCCTTCTGCTCCTCAGACTTGGTCATCTCAGTTGACCTGTCTTCAAGTTTGCCATTTCTTCCTTCCATCTGCTCAGAATCCGCTGTTGATCACCTCTAGGAATCAGCTACAGCGCATGTCGCCAAGGCCAAGCTCCCGTGGGGCGTTATTAGGGGTGTGTTGTTCATGAAACACCTGCTTGCTCCCCCTCCCACCGTCCCAACAAGCTCGGCTCTCTATTTCCAGTTCATGGAGATCACAAAGGAAGCAGATTAGAGACGATACTCGTTCCCAACGGGATGAACACAAGGGAAAATTCTGAGAAGTGAGTATCTCATAATAAAAGTCAGAAAGTCAGGCCAGTTAGTCCAAGGAGGAACTGTTCTTTGTACTTAAACAGCTCCTGGGAGGTTTTCTGCATTAAAATATTATATAATAGTAGATATTCATAATCAAGATTTTATGCCAGTGAACAAAGATTATATGCATGTTCCTTAGCAGGAGTCTGGTGGAAAAACAGGGATGTAAAGTTAAGGATATAAGGAGGATGGGGCCAGTGCTGTGGCGCAGTAGGCTAAGCCCCAACGTGTGGCACTAGCATCCCATATGGACGCCGGCTCATGTCCCAGCCGCTCTTCGTCTGATACCAGCTCTGTGCTTATGGGAAGGCAGTGGAAGGTGGCCCAAGGTCTTGGGCTGCTGCACCCATGTAGGAGCCCCTAAAGAAGTTCCTGGCTCCTAGATTTCGATTGGCTCAGCTTCAGCCATTGTGGACATTTGGGGAGTGAACCAGCAGATGGAAGACCTTTCTCTCTCTCTCTCTCCCTCTCTCTGTCTGTGTAACTCTACCTCTCAAATACATAGAAATTTAAAAAAATACAAAAGGGAGTTTCACTTATATGAAATGTCAAACTCAGGTCTCTCCAAAACTAGTGACAGAGAAAGTATTCCTCTTTTATAATCATGAAAGGCACATGCACATTTTAGCCAAGTTAGCAGGTGACAAATAAGCAAAGGAAGAAGTTTTTGGGGAGGAACTGGCCATGATCTATGGTGAAAAAGACTCTGGTTGCCCAGGCAACCTCTCTCTGTGTGCACGAACCTTTTCCCAAAATCCATGTAAAGTCACCCGTCCAGCTGCGCTTGCAAACTTCCAGAGTTTGGGGTGGAGAGGGGGCTCCTCTTTCCCACAGAGCCCATCCATTCCTGGAGGGCAGGAAATTGTCCGATTTCAAGGGGACATCTGCTGCCCCCTAAATGCCTTGTTCCACTTCTAGCTCCAGGATCAAGATAACGTTTCTGGACTTCCACTTCTTTTTCTTCTTTCAGATGCCAACACTCTAAACATTTGCACACACAGCTGTCGCTGCTTCCTTGGTCTCATTTCTATGCTAAACATATGCCTTCTCTTAACAATTTCCTGTACGACACAGATTCCAGAAGTCACAGCATTTTATTTGTCTCCTTCTGAAAAGCCTCAAACTTACTGTGCATTTCTTAAGCTACACCGTCCATACTGGACCTATACCCCTGGTATAGTGGAATGCAGGAGCCAGTGGTAGGGCACATCAGGTTAAGCCACAGCCTGCAAAGCCAGTACCTCGTATCAGAGTGCTGCTTGGAGTCCTGGCTGCTCTGCTTCTGGCCCAGCTGCCTGCAAACATGCCTGGGAAAGCAGCAGGTGACGATCTGAGTGCTTGGGTCCCACGTGGGAGACCCAGATGGAGCTCCTGGCTACAGCTTGGACCCGAACAGGCATTGCAACCATTTGGAGAATGAACTAGCAGATGGAAGATATCCTTAATTGTGTGAGTGTGTGTGTGTGTGTGTGTGTGTGTGAGAGAGAGAGAGAGAGAGAGAGAGAATCTGTTTTTCAAATAAGTGAATAAATCTTAAAAAAAAAAAACACGAATTCAGAATGCAGTATTATCGCTTCCCCATTTGGTCATTGTACATATTCCACTAGTGCAAACAGCGAATTAGCTTTCCCAGTAACCACATGTGTCGCTCCCCCTCTTCGTGGAGGAACGACACAGGATCCTGCGTTGTTCTTTCGTCTGCTCGGCCCTCCCCGGGTTTGCTGCTGGTTCTTCCCGGGTTGGCTACCGTCCCTTCCACCTCCGTGGAAGGGCGGTTCCCCCTGCCACTTTCCCCACTTCCGCGGGGGAGCGGCACACCGCCGGCCGGCTCTCTCGGGGGCTGCACAGGTGTTCCCTCAGATGTTCCTGGTGCATGCCGTCTCTCTCCTCCTTTATAGTCCTCTTCCACCAATCCCAACTCTGCTACCCACACGCCGAGTACGCTGCTCTCCTCCAATCAGGAGCAGGTCCTGCTGCTTATTGGTTGAACTGGAGGCAGCTGTGTAGAAGCTGTCTCCTCCTCTCCCAGCGCCATATTGTGGGAGAGCAGATGCATAGAATAAGTCTTAATTCCAGTAACTTAGTCTAGTCCGAGTTGCTCCCAGTTGCTCCCCACACACATGAAGCTCTTGCCTCAAAGGGGAAGTTGTCACCGAAGCAGTGCCTTGAAGACAAGGAGAAACGCAGCATTCGGTGCAAAAGGAAGAGCGCTCGCAAAGCCCCAGACATTAAAGAACATCAAGTTCTACAGATTGCAAACACCTGCCAGGCCATCTGCCTATTTCCTTTCAATCAGCTGATAATGGCAAAGGTTGGTGTGAATTTTCGCTTCACCACAGCTTGAGTCAAATGTGATTATTGATGATGCATTTCTGATCACCCAAGAGTGCTGCAAATATTTTGTGTTTTACCCTGACGCTGTGGAAAGCAAGCAGAATTTCAGCTCACGAAACTGCAGTTACTAAGGTTAGGATGCTGACACCTCAGCTCTTAACCAAGCGACTCGGGCTTCTGCAGAGTCCAGGATGCCCTACCTGTCTAGCAGATACTGTATTTTGAACCTGTTGGGCTGGGCCAGCCTCAGGATCCTTTTGGAAGGTTGGGTAAACAAGGCAGGAGGAGGGATCTTCCAAATCACAGACGCTCTGCCACAGCTGTAGTAATATTGATCCCTGCCAGTAACAAAAGAAGAAAGGGAGAGAGAAATGAGCTTAAGTTCAAATTATCACAGCATTTCCAATACTGATCTGCAGGCCGAGGGGAGCAGGTATGACAGCTGATCTCTTTTTTGCTGAACTATTTTCACACGGAGAGAAATGAACTGATTTAGAAATGATAACAGACATCACATTTAATCAACTTCTTATAATCCTACTCAAAATAGATCACTGCCTGCAATAGATAAATTATATCTTCTAAACAGACCAAAGGATAGCCTGATGGAAAGGAAAAAAATCTGTGGGGCTGGCACTGTGCCACAGTGGGCTAAGCTACCACCTGTGACACCAGCAGCCTAGATGAGCACGGGTTCGAGTCCCAGCTGCTCCACTTCCAATCCAGCTCCCTGCTAACGTGCCTGGGAAACAGTGGGAGATGACCCAAGTGCTTGGACCCTTGCACCCACGTGGGAGACCAGGCTTTTGGCTCTTGGCTTTGGCCTGGCCCACCCCGGGCTGTTATGGTCATCTGCGGAGTGAACCAGCAGATGGAAGATCTCTCTATCTGTGTCTCCTCCCTCACTGTAATTGTGTTTCAAATAAATAAAATAAAATCTTTAGAAAAGAGAGAAAACTTGCTGCTTTTATAACTAAATACTTTCTTTAGCATCTACATAAATAATTCAAAATTTTTAATATATTTATAGTTAATAGGATCAATGACATTCATACTTTGCTTTATGTTAATGAATTCTGAGTTTAGGAATAAATTCTCCTTAATTGTGGTGCAGAGATTATTTCATCATTATTTGTTAACTAGAATTTTATTTAGGATAAATAATAAGGTTCTTCATGTTATGCTGATCCTCAATATTCCCTTAATCAAACTCTATTACGTCATCAGTGAAAGGGGAACTGGCTCTGTTTCAGATCTGGTCTTCATTCAGATCACAGTCCCACTCTGATTCTTTTCCACAGGATTTCCCTTTGGGAGGATCCCTTAGGAACCCACAGATGGGGATTCCTGTCCCTTGGCCTGCACCTCTAGCTGCTGGTTGTGCTGTAAGTCCTCCTCTGTGTCCTTTGCTAGTGACCACTCAGTCCCTGCTACCAGGCACCTGTTTTTTGAATGGTTGAATAAAATGTGGCAAAGCCATACAATGAAATATTACTGAGTCATTAAAAAGAACAAAGTGCTGATGCATGCTCCGACTCAGACAAACCTTGTGACATTGTGCTACATAAAAGCAGTCCATCATAGGCCAATATAGTATGTGGGTCCTTTCATACAAAAAGCCCAGAACAAGCTAACTGGTAGAGATAGAAAGTGGATCAGTGGTTGCTTGGGGTTTGGGGGAGGAGTGGGAGGAGGAGGATTGGGACTGTATATTGATGAATTCAGTGTTTCTTTTAGGGCAGACAATGTGGTCTAAAATTAGATCTTGGTGGTGGTTACATCAGCCTATGAATATATTAGAAAACACTGAGTTATACAAATTTAAGTAAATTGCATGGTAAGTGAATTAATGTCAACAGAGCTTCTTTATTATTTAAATAAAACTTCAAAGGACCTAACTGCTGTGAAATAATACAACTATGTCCCAGAACAAAGCTTGGGAATGTTTGCAAGAACACAAAAACCCCTCTAATCCAGTCAGGTAAGATTTACAATGATTGGTACCCAATCAAAAATTACCAGCTATGCAAAGAACCAGTAAAGTATGGTCTATGATGAGAAAAACCAATCATTAGAAACAGACACAGGGATGACATATTATCAGATTAGTAGGCAAGAATGTTAAAACAACTATTGTAACTATATTCCATATGTTCAAGAACGTAGACAAAAAACAGAGCATGTTAAGTAGAAACATGTAAATGATATAAAAATACCAAGTTGAACTTGAGAAGAAAATAATAATACATGAGAAGAAAAATACCCTGGGTGGGATGAGTAGGATTTGGGGCAAAAGATTAGCAAAGACAAGAGAGAGAAATAAAATGGGGGGGGGGGAAGATTCAGTGATCTGGGACAACTTCAAGTGTCTAACACAAAAGATGGACAAGTAGCAAAAATATCTGAAGAAATAATGGCTGAAATTTTCCAGAATGGATGAAAATCATAAATTTGGAGAACTACAAAGTTAAATGAGCCCCACACAGAAGAAACATGAGTAAAAAATCAAGGAGGTCATACTCAATTTTTTAAAACCAAAGAGAAAAAGAAAAACAACACAGCACCATAGACAAAAAACATGCTACATACAAAGAAACAAAGAAAAGGTTAATAGTTAGTGTCTCAGCAGAAACAATGGAGGGGCCAGTGTTATGGCGCATCAGGTTAAGCTGCACCTGCTACACCCGCATCCCATGTCTAAGCACCTGTTCGAGTCCCACCTCTCTGCTTCAGATCCAAGTCAGCTTGGGCCATCTTCTGCTGCTTTCCCAGGTGCATTGGCAGGGAGCTGGATTGGAGGTGGAGCAGCCAGGTCTTGAACCCACACCCATATGGGATATTGGCAATGCAGGAGATGGCTTAACCCACTAAGCCACAGCACTGACCCCTAGAAGATCCCTTTTTCTATATCTCCCCCTCTCTCAGTTACTCTGCCTTTCAAACAAGTAAGTAAATCTTTATAAAAGAATATTGACTTTAAAAATAGTAGTATATTGTGGGGTTTATGACATATTTAGAAGTAAAGTGTACTATCACAACAGGACAAAAGCCAAGTGGAAAAATGGAAATACGGAATTACTAGGCTTTTACACTATACAGGAACTGGTATCAAATTACTTGAAGACAGATTGTGAAAAGTTAAAGATGTACACTGTAAATCCTAAAGTAACCATTAGCCAACAAAGCAGATTAAAATGGGTTTATAAAGAGCACCAGTTAATCCAAAAGAAAGCAACAAAATAGAGAAAAGGGAACAAAACCTTGATGGAATAAATAGAAAGCAAATTGCAAAATGGTAGCTTTAAACCTCAATGTATCAATAATCACATTAGATATAAATGATCTAAACACCTCACTTAAAAGACAAAGATTATCAGATTGGGTAAAGCCAAGGTCTGACCATACACTGCCTATAAAAATTCACTTTAATATAAATACACAAATAGGTTCAATGTAAAAGGATGAAAAAATATGTTAACTAATGAAAAAAAGCTGGCATAATTATATTAACCCCTGACAAGGTAGATTTCTGAACAAAACATATTTTTAGTGAGAGTAAAGAAAATACATTTTATAACCATAGAAGAATCAGTGCATCAAGAGGACATGATTCTAAATATGCACACATCTGAAGACAGAACTTCAAAGTACAGAAAATGAAAGCTGATACAGCTGAAAGGAGAAACAGACAAACCTATGCTGCTATCAGATTGCAAATACTCCGTGCCTTGTCGTAAACAGGAAGGCAGACGCCCTGCCTGGGGGGTGGTGAAGATGCTGGTGAAGATGTCGGGGCAGGCCTTGTGGCACAGCATGTAGAGCTGCAGCTTGGGACACCACATGTCACACTGGAGCTCTGGTTTGAGTACCAGCTACTCCACTTCTGATCTAGCTCTGTGCTAATGCGCCTGGGACACAGCAGATGGCAGATCCAAGTACTTGAGTCCCTGCCACCCACTTGGCAGACCCACATGGAGCTCCTGCCTTTAGCCTGGACAGATGGGTTCTCTTGCTCTCTCGCTCTCTCTCTATCTCCTCTCCTCTCTCTCCTCTCTCTCTCTCCTCTCTCTCTTTCTCTCTCATAAGTAAATAAATACTTTTAAAAATAAAATAAAAAGCCAAATTCTTCACCATCCAAAGTACAACACAAGTTCACAAAAGCTGCATAGTAGATCTTGCACTGGAAAAGATTTACCAGGTGGGTGGCAGGTGTGGCAGGTGTAGCTGCCACCTGGGATGCCCACATCCCATATCAGAGTGCTGGTTTGAGTCCTGGCTAATCTGCCTCTGATCCAGCTCCCTGGTAATGTGCCTAGGAAGCAGTAGACAATGACTCAAGAACTTGAGTGCCTACCACCCATGTGGGAGGCACAGATGGAGTTCCTGGCTTCAGCTTGGCTCAGTCCTGGCTGTTGTGGCCATTTGCAGAGGGAACCAGGAGAGGGAAGATCTTTCTTTCGTTCTCTCTCCATAACTTGACCTTTCAAACACATAAATCTGAAAGAGTTTTACCATAGCATCAGGTTGAAAACAGATATAGAATCCCTAATCCTCAATAGATTTTTTTACTGCAGATTGAACAGGTGCAGCTTTTAGATAGAAGGACTCGGTTCTATGTTCACACTTCCCTAAACACTCCTGCTGAAGTAACCCGACAACACAAGCACGAACCTGTTAGGCATAAACTGGTCAGACACTCTCTTGGGTTGAGCAAGGTCCTCGAGCCTTTGGGTGAGCTGAGATTTCAAAGCATTGACGGGAACAGGGCAAATAGGATCCTGGTTTCCCCAAAACAGTTTTCTGTTAAAAAAAAAAATACAAAGAAAATGGCAAGTAATTAGCCGAGGTGCTCATACACATCTTAGAAATGACTCTTAACAGCTTCTATGTCGATTTTGTTTCCAGAACTGTATCACAGAATTTCACAGTTTACAGGCATCAGAAATGGATGAAGAATGTCAAACTAAGAACAAAAGCAGACAGTTTTTATCCACTTTATTAAAATATGGCGACCAAGCTGAACCTGTTAGAGACAGGATTGTTCCGTTTCTGCCATCATGTAATCAACAGTGCATGCTGGGAGCCAGTGCTGTGGCGTGGGGGTGAAGCCACCTCCTGCAGTGCCGGCATCCCATATGGGCTCTGGTTCGAGATCCAGCTGCTCCACTTCCAGCTCTCTGCTATGGCCTAGCAAAGCAGATGTCTCAAAGTCTGTGAAACACATAGGACTACCGGGCAAGGTGTGGACAAGAACAAGAAATCAGCACTGGACTAACCTGGAAAGACTTCCCGGGAGAAAGCAGAAGGCACAGGTGGCCAGAAACAAGGCCCATCCTGTATCCAGGTCCCAGTGGGAAGTGGGATTGGCCAAGTCTTGAGCTGGGTGAGTTTGAGAGGAAGCAATCACACCCAGAAGGGGTTAAGCGACACCGTGGGAATGGGTGAGAAGGACAGGAGGCCCTGGGAGGTGCCCCGGTAACCTCACACCGCACAGAACCACCTCTGCCAACCCCACACTGCACAGGACCACGTCTGCCAACCCCACGCTGCACAGAACCACGTCTGCCAACCCCACACTGCACAGAACCACGTCTGCCAACCTCACACCGCACAGGACCACGTCTGCCAACCCCACATGGCACAGAACCATGTCTGCCAACCCCACACCACACAGGACCACGTCTGCCAACCCCACACCGCACAGGACCACATCTGCCAACCCCACACCACACAGGACCACGTCTGCCAACCCCGTGCCGCACAGGACCACGTCTGCCAACACATTGCCCCAACCCATTAAAAGCCCTGGGTCTTCTTTCTGTCATGTTCACCTGTAGTTTTTGATGTCATCTTTCTATCTGTGCTCTGTGAACATCAGCCAGAAGCATGATTAGAAATAATTCAGATTTTTTATGTATAAAAATGTTGCCTTAATGCCAGCATTGTGTGAGCAGAGTTAAGCCACTACCTGCAGTGCCGTCATCCCATATGAGCACTGGTTCGAGTCCCCACTGCTCCACTTCCAATCCAGCTCCCTGCTCATGCACCTTAGAAGGCAGCAGAAGATGGCCCAAGCCCCTGGGTCCCTGCCACCCAAGTGGGAGACCTGGATGGAGTTCTGGGATCCTGCCTCCAGCCTGGCCCAGCCCTGGCCATTGTGGCTATTTGGAGAGTGAACCAGCCATCTTCCACTGCTTTCCCAGGCCATAAGCAGAGAGCTGGATCAGAAGTTGAGCAGTCAGGACATGAACTGGCACCCATATGAGATGCTGGTGCCACAGGCAGAGGCTTAGCTCACTACACCACAGCGCCAGCCCTAAGGACATATAAATTTAATCTTTAACAATCCATATATAGGGCTTGACCCCAGAGTGTAGGAATCTTATCCATACTATACCTGTTTGGAGAATCCATGAAACATAACAAAGTCTGACACAGTCACAGTGGTCCAGAGAATTCTAGAACAATGGAGCCAGGACTCTTGTGAGTTCAGTGTTCAGCCCACCCTACTCTGAACAGCTAAATCTCTAGTCTCTTCCAGATCCCACGAGTCAAAACCCACAACAGCTTTCATCATCCCATTTCCAGGGCTTCCCTCCTCCAAAATTCTTATACTCTCTTCTCATCTAAAAAATGCTTACTTAGCTGTCATCTCTTTAAAATGCTTTATTTGCTTGGAAGCAGAAAGCAGTCTTCAATCTTTCTTTGTCCATCTGGCCAACCACAACATCTTTGAATGTTTCCTCAAAGGATCCACTTTTCTTTTCATATTTTTCTGCTTTTGCAGTTTTTAAACTGAATCTTTATTTATTTGAAAGGCAAAGAGACACAGAGAAATGCAGAGATCTGTGATTTGCTGGTCCATTTCCTAAATGCCTGTGCAACAGTTGGGGGTAGGCCAGGTAAAGCCAAAAGGTTGTCCACGTAGGTGGCAGGGACCTGACTATTTGAGTGATTACTTTGCTGCCTCCCAGGAAACATTAGCAAGAAGTTGGAATCAGGATTGGAGCCAGGACTCAAAATCAGGCGCTATGATGTGGGCTGCAGGTGTCCTGTGCCACCCCCACCCTGGCTTGTGAGAGCCTGTCTCCTAATTCTCTATCTGCTTTTTTTGTTGTTGTTTCTTCAGATAGCACCTTGGGCTGGCGCTATGACAAAGTGGGTAAAGCTGCTGCCTGCAGTACAGGCATCCCATATGGGCATGATTCAAGCCCCAGCTGTTCCACTGCTGATCCAGCTCTCTGCTAATGTGCCTGGGAAAGCAGCAGAAGATGGCCCAGGTCCTTAGGCCCTGCACAGAGACCCAGAAGAAGCTTCAGGTGCCTAGCTTCAGATCAGTCCAGCTCTGGGCACTGCAGCCATTTGGGGAGTGAACCATTAGATGGAAGACTTTTATTTCTCTCTCTCTCACACACACTCTCTCTCTGCTTCTTTCAAATAAATAATTTTTTTAAAAAAAAGATAGCATCACTTTCTTTAAGAATGATTTTATTTGCTTGAAAAGCACAGCCACAGAGAGAGAGAGAGAGAGAGGAAGGGGGAGGGGGAAAAGACAGAAAGAGAGAGAGAATATTTCATCCACTGGTTGACTCCCCAAATGGTTGCAACAGTTGGGCTGGGCCAGGCCAAAGCCAGGAGCCAGGAGCCAGGAGCCAGGAGCCAGGAGCCAGGAGCCAGGAGCCAGGAGCCAGGAACCAGGAGTTTCCTCCTGGTCTCCATATGGATGCAGGGGCCCAAGGACTTGGGCTATCCTTTGCTGCTCTCCCAGGCACACTAGCAGGCAGCTGGATATGAAGTGGAGTAGCTAGAACTCAAACTGGCACCAATATGGGATGCCTGCATCTCAGGCAGCAGCTTTACCCATTTCACCACTGCCCTGGCCTCAGATAGCATCATTTTCACAACTTAATGCTATGCACCAGAGTTCCACCCTCCTTGGTTTTTTTCAATTATTATTAAATACTGATGATTCCTGGGGCTAGTGTTGTGGCACAGTGGATTAAACCATCACCTGTGATGTCTGCATCCCATATGAGCACCAGTTCAAGTCTCAGGTGCTCCACTTCTGATCCAGCTCTCTGTTAGTGCAGGTGGGAAAGCAGCAGAAGATGGCTTGGGTCCTTGCCAGTCATATGGGAGGCCCACATTCAGTTCCTGGCTTTGACCTGGCCCAGTCCCAACCATGTGGGTACATAAAGTGAACCAGTGGATGGGAGCTCTCTCTCTCTCTCTCTCTCTCTCTCTCTCTCTCTCTCTCTCTCCACCCCCTAATCTCTCTAAAAGAGAAAATAAATAAAATTTTAAATATATAAGTTTATTTATTTCTGATACACCAATGATAAACAATTGGAATTTGAAATTAAAAACATATTTAAAATAACACCAAAAATATATGTACAAATCTAATAAAATATGTATAAGATTAACACAAGAAAAACTATAAAACTCAGATAAAAGGAATCAAAGAAGATCCAAATAAATGGAGAGGTATTCCATGTTCATGGATACTCAAAATTAAGATGAGTTCTCAGAGCTTCCTCCTGCCTGTGTTGGGGCTCAGTTTCCTGGAAGCATGGCTCCCAAATGCCCATTTTCATTCCCTCCTTAAACAAAGAAGCTGAGAGCAGCTCCTGGCCCGAGACTGGTGGAGACATTGGCCTCTTGGGATTTGTCAACGGGAGATAAAGAATAACAAGAAGCAATTGAACATACTGATGAAGTACAAAATGAAATAGACAGACTTAATGAACAGCCCAGTGAGGAGATTTTGAAAGCAGAACAGAAATATAACAAACTCCGCCAACCATTTTTTCAGAAGAGGTTAGAACTGATTGCCAAAATCCCAAAATTTTGGGTAACAACATTTGTCAACCACTGCTTGGGGAGGAGGATGAAGAGGCATTATTTGACCAGAGTTGAAGTGACAGAATTTGAAGATATTAAATCATGTTACAGAACAGATCTTTACTTTGATGAACATCCTTACTTCAAAAATAAAGTGCTCTCTAAAGAATTTCATCTGAATGAGAGTGGTGATCCATCTTCAAAGTCCACTGAAATCAGATGGAAATCTGGAAAGGATGTGATGAAACGTTCAAGTCAAATGCAGAACAAAGCCAGCAGGGCAGCAGGAGGAGCCAGAGAGCTTTCTCTGGCTTACTGACCATTCTGCTGCAGGTGCAGATGGGTTAGGAGAGGTCATCAAGGATGATATCTGGCAGAATCCATTACAGCACTACTTGGTTCCTGATGTGGATGATGAAGAAGGAGAAGGAGGAGGAGGAGGAAGAGGAGGAAGAGGAGGAAGAGGAGAAGGAGGAGGACTGGAAGACGTTGATGAAGAAGGGGAAGAAGATGAAGATGATGATGAAGGGGAAGAAGGAGAGGAGGATGAAGGAGAAGATGACTAATAGAAAACACCAATGGATTCCAACTTTTTAAAAAAATTTTCTCCAGTCCCTGGGAGTAAGTTGCCGTCTTCTTTTTATTTTTTTCCCTCTTGTGCTCAGTCTCCCTGTTTTTGAGGTCTTTTCTCTACACCATGGTTCTCACCTTATTGTGGAAAAAATACTTGAAGCAGAATACAATGGGAAAGGAATTTCTACCCCTTTCTGTTCCAAATTCATTTTTATCCCTTTTGTCTCGACAAAAACTGTATGGAATCAACACCACCGTGCTCTGCGGGAAAAAGAAACCCTCCTGCTCCCTTGGCTCTGCTGGAAGCTGGAGGGTGCCAGGCCCCTGTGTAGCAGTGCAGAGAATTCTAGCTTTTCTCCTCCTTTCTCTGTACATTGGGCTCAGAGATTACACTGTGTCTCTATGTGAATACGGACATGTGTGTGAATACCAACATGTATCTGTCTACTTCCTCTTGTTTAAAAAAAGAAAAACAATTTTAAAAAATGGGGTTATAGAAGGTCAGCAAAGGGTGGGTTTGAGATGTTTGGATGGATTAAGTGGGCATTTTGACAACACGGCTTCTCCTTTGGCATGTTTAATTGTGATGTTTAACGGACATCCTTGCAGTTTAAGATGACACTTCTAAAAATAAAATTCTCTCCTAATGAAAGAAATATTAAGACATCAGTTCCTACCAGGTTGGTTTATATACTCAATGTAATACCAACAAAAATTTAGTTCATGGATATCGATATACTGATTCTAAAATTTATATAGAAAGACAAGATCTCAAGTAGTCAATAAAATGTTGAAAAAGAACGAATCTGGACCAACACTAATTAACTTCAGGACTTAACTATGAAACTACAGAAATTAAGACAGTGTGGTATTGGTGAAAGAACAAACAGATCCATGGGACAGAATACAGATCCTAGAAATAGATCCATGCAAATGCAGTCAAAGCAATGAAGTCCATCCAATTGAGAAAGGATCACCTTTTCCACAAATGGTGTTGGAACAACTGGACACCTACATGCGAAAAAGTGGTGTGGAGGGGAGGATCTAGACACAGATCTCACACCCTTCACAAAAATTAACTCAAAATGCATCTTAGACTTCACTTAAAATGCAAAACTAAAGCTTCTAGGAGTTTTGAGAAAGAAACAGGAGAAAATCCAGTTGACTTGTGGTTTGGCAAGGGGTTTTAGATATAATACCAAAAGCATACGCTATAAAAGAAAAAATTGATAAGTTGGACTTCATTAAAATTGAAACTTTTTTTCTGTGAGAACCACTGCTAACAGGATAAAAAGACAAGCCACAGACTTAAAGACAATATTTGCAAAACATGTATCTGATAAAGGACTGATTTCCAGAAGAACATTTATATTCAACAATAAGAAAACAAAAAAAATTTAAAATTTTGGCAAAAGATCAAAATATTCACCTCATCAAAGAAGAAGTATAACTAAGCTTATGAAATATGCCCAACAGCATGTCATTAGGGAATTGCAAGTTAAAACAAAGGAGATACCAGTGTACACATATGAGAATGGCTAAAATCCAAAACACTGACAACAAATGCTGACAAGGATATGGAGCATGGGAACTCTCTTTCATCACTAGTAAGAATGCAAAATGGTACAGTTCAGCAGGTTCTCACAGGGCTGAATACAATCTCACTATATGACCCAGCAATTGCACTTGTAAGTATTCATAGAAGTAAGTTGAAAACCTATATCTTTACAAAAACCTGGACACAAATGTTTATAGCAATATTACTCAAATACTAGAAGCAACCAAGATTTCCTCCAATAGGTAAAAGGATAAATATACCACAGCTTATTGTGTATTTCTACAATAGATTATGACCCAGACCAACGGAATATAATAAGTTATCAAATCCTCAAAAGATGGGGCCAGTGCTATGGCGTAACAGGTTAAGCTGCAGCCAGCAAAGCTGGCATCCCATATGGCACCTGGTTTGAGTCCCAGCTGCTCCTTCCAATCCAGCTCCCTGCTAATGCACTTGGAAAAGCAGTGGAAGATGACCCAAGTCCACAGGCCCACGTGGAAGACCGGGATGAAGCTCCTGGCTCCTGGCTTTGGCCTGGGCCAGCCCTGGCCATTGTGGCCATCTGGGGAGTGAACCAGTGGATAGAATCTCTCTCTCTCTTTCAAATAAATACAAATAAATCCTTTTTTAAAACTGATGGAAAGCTACAGAGGAGCCTTAAATGTGTATTTACTAACCGACAGACATCAATCTGAAAAGGTGATAGACTGTGCAATGGACGATGACCTCTGGAAAAGGCAAAGCCACAGAGAAAGTAGGGCAGCGGTTGCTGAAGGGTTGAGAGCACGAGGGGAGAAGAAAAGGGATGAACAGGTGAAGCACAGGGCACTCCCAGGGTAGTGAAACTATTCTTTATGATACTGTAGTATGGGATGCATGACACGGTGCATCTGTCCAAGCCCAAGAACACTGCACAAAAAGTGGACCATAATGTAGAATATGGGCTTCATTTAATCATAATAATGTATCACTATTGGCTCATCAACTATAATAATTATACCACACTAATGTAAGATGTGAATAATAAGGGAGGGACCGGCACTGTGACGTAGTGGGTAGCCACCACCTGCAATGCCAGCATCCCATATGGGCGCCGGTTCAGGTCCTGGCAGCTCCACTTCCAATCCAGCTGTCTGCTGTGGCCTGGGAAAGCAGTAGAAGATGGCCCAAGTCCTTGGTTCCCTGCACCCGCGTGGGAGACCTGGAAGAAGTTCCTGGCTCCTGGCTTTGGATCGGTGCAACTCTGACTGTTGTGGCCATTTGGGGAGTGAACCAGCGGGTAGAAGACCTCTACCTCTCTCTCTCTCTCTCTCTCTCTGCCTCTCCTTCCCTCTGTGTGTAATTCTTACTTTCAAATAAATAAATAAATCTTTAAAAAATAATAAGGGAAACTGGGGAGAGGGATAGTAAACATGGGAACTCTGTACTTTTTTTCTCTGTAAGTTATTCTTCATGTGGTTGATAGGCAAAGAGAGATGGAACACTCTTTCCTGCTGGTGCATTCCCCCAAAGCCAGCAAAGGCTAGGGCTGGACCAGGGCTGAAGTCGGGAGCCAGGGCCACAATCCAGGCCTCCCACCTGAGGGGCAGGGACCCAGTCATTGAACTGTCACCACTGCTTACCACAGTCTGCATTAGGAAGAAGATGGAGTCAGGAAATGGAGGACAATGAACCCGGTGACTCTGGTATGGGATGTGGGTGTCTTAACCTATGTCTTGGCAGCTAGGCCAAACACCTACCCTGTTACTTTCTGCTCAATTTCCTGTGAACCTAAAACTGCTATACACAATAAAGCCTACTGATTTTTTAAAAAAGAAAGCAATCAGAGATCAGGAACACAGAACGGTCTCAGGAGTCAAAGAGGGAACATGAGAGCCCTACCGCCAGGCATGGAAGCGCCGAGGGTCCCAGGAGGCCCAGGGAACAGGTGTGCACCGTTGAGGCAGAGGCTTAGGACAGCAGGACCCGAGCTACAGGAGGGTGTGTCGTCCCGTGGGACACGGCTCTTGCCCCTGTCTGCCCACGAGGGTCATCTGGGGAGCTCTGAACTCCCAAAGCCCAGGCTGCACTCCAGGCCAATTAAATCAGGCTTTCCAGGGATGGGATCAGGCAGCTTCCTGGGTGAGTCCAGAGTGCAAATTTGCGAACCGCTGACCAAGATTAGCCCTTCATGTGCCGAGTCAGCTGAGCTGGCGACACTGGTTCAGAGGATCCAGCTGAGTCGATACACCCGGGATACAGGGTTGATGAGCAGGTAAGAGCGGTACTTACCCACCTGATACAGAGGACACAACAGTAACAAACAAGACCAATGAAGCTGCCTTACCTGTCCGGGATTCCCCACTGTCTCTTAGGCTTAGAAAGATCTTGGACTCTCTTCCTGGAAAAAAAACTAACACATACCAGCTGATTAACATATGCTTAAGGAATATGGTGACTACTCAAACAAATCTCATCTGTACACAAACCTCCCCCCAAAAAAGCCCCACCAATGCTATATTTGAGGCAATTCAAAGAGAGCTAAAAGGCTGAACTACTCTAGACCGAAATTTTTCATTTCTAGACTCAGTAATATAACACATAATAAAAGCAAAGATAATAAATAGGTAACATAACAAAGAGTATATTGTCTATGGAAGGCCCTAAATAAAATACACACTCGTTAAGGGGAAAAAAAGCTCAATTGGTGTATTAGGGTAATTTGTAGATGACTTGGTGGCATTGAATTTGAAGCAATTTTACAGACAAATTTCAGAATTAATGTCAGGCTTTGCAGAAACTATGATATAGGTAAAATATACTTTTGGTACCACTCAGCCTCCTCTGTGCCCCACTCGGCTCCCTTGAATCTTCCCTGATTGTTCCAGTCCTGTCTGCTCCGTTCCCCAGCCAGCTCCCTGCTAATGGGCCTGGGAAAGCAGCAGAAGATGCCCCAAGTGCTTGGGCCCCTGCCACTCACGTGGGAGACCCAGATGGGTTCTGGCTGCTGCCTTCTGCCTCTGCTGCCACTTGGGGAGTGAACCAGCAGATGGAAGATCTCTGTCTCTGTCACTCTGCCTCCCACATAAATAAATAGAAGAAGGAGAAGGAGAAGAAAAGGAGTAAAATAAAATGACCCCAGGGAGACTTCCACTTCAAATGCCTCAGAACTAAGTCTTCCCCGTAAGTTTAGCAGCTCTATGAGTTTAGGTCTGTTGAGACCAATACTATAGTTAGAATCTTACCATTTCTTGGCCGGCGCCGCAGCTCACTAGGCTAATCCTCCGCCTAGCGGCGCCGGCACCCGGGTTCTAGTCCCGGTCGGGGCGCCGGATTCTGTCCCGGTTGCCCCTCTTCCAGGCCAGCCCTCTGCTGTGGCCAGGGAGTGCAGTGGAGGATGGCCCAGGTGCTTGGGCCCTGCACCCCATGGGAGACCAGGAAAAGCACCTGGCTCCTGGCTCCTGCCATCGGATCAGCGCGGTGCGCCGGCCGCAGCGCGCCGGCCGCGGCGGCCATTGGAGGGTGAACCAACGGCAAAAGGAAGACCTTTCTCTCTGTCTCTCTCTCTCACTGTCCACTCTGCCTGTCAAAAAAAATAAAAATAAAAAAAAATAGAAATAAAAAAAAAGAATCTTACCATTTCTTTATAAAGTCACAGGCAACAGGATTCACTAAAAAATGAAAATAAAAAAGCAGATAAGGGCACAAATTGGATTCAACCGGAATCAATGATATGATAAAAATAGCAACACAAATCAACAGAAAAATGAGCTAGAAAACAGAACTATTTGGGCACCAAAATAATCACCAGTAATTCAAGGTGTTCATTTCTTTTTCTTTTTCTTTTTTTTTTTTTACAGGCAGAGTGGACAGTGAGAGAGAGAGACAGAGAGAAAGGTCTTCCTTTGCCATTGGTTCACCCTCCAATGGGCGCCGCAGCCGGCGCACTGTGGCCAGCGCACCGCGCTGATCCGATAGCAGGAGCCAGGTACTTCTCCTGGTCTCCCATGGGGTGCAGGGCCCAAGCACTTGGGCCATCCTCCACTGCACTCCCTGGCCACAGCAGAGAGCTGGCTTGGAAGAGGAGCAACCGGGACAGAATCTGGCTCCCCCACCAGGACTAGAACTCGGAGTGCCAGCGCTGCAGGCAGAGGATTAGCCTAGTGAGCCGTGGCGCCGGCCACGGGAAAATACGGGAAAATGTAGGTGATCTTACAAAGACTTATAATAGGCCTCATAACTACAGAATATTCCAGACAGAATCTCTTCTTGGGAGTCTCTGATTACATGTGAGAGTTCTGGAACATTTTTGCCCTCTGGAGTGTTTTGGGCAAAGCAGAGTGGGTGCATCAGACAGACATGGTTCAAACCCCAGCTTTGCCACTCATTCGACTGCATGGTTTCGGGCAACTTACTTCTCTGAGATTCAGTTTGTGCATGCTGGTGAAAGTTTAAATCAACAACTTTATGAAAAATAATTTGGTCCAAGAGAGTGTCCAGACAGCAGGATAAAGATAGCTCTCTGTAAAGACTAATGGTGCATACAAGGACACTCTCTGGGAAAATGGAATTAAAACATGAATTTAGTGCAAAAAAAAATTGAATCCATGCATACGAGAGATCTTCAACAAGTTCATGGAGGGGCAGGCTTTGTGGCTCAGCAGGTGGAGCTACAGCTTGGGATGCCTGCATCCCATACTGGAATGCCTGGTTCCAGGTCCAGCTACTCTGCTTCCAATCCAGCTTCCTGCTAATGCACTTGGAGGCACTAGATGATGGATCAAGTCTTTGAGTCCCTGCCAGGCACATGGGAGACTTGGATGAAATTCTAGGCTCCTGGTATTGTCTGGCTCAGCCCCAACTGTTCTGGGCATCTGGGGTGTGGGCCAGTACACAGAAGATCTCTCTCTGTCTCTCCCCTTCTGTCACTCAGCCTTTCAAATAAATAAATCTTTAAAAAAGAAGTTCATGGACAATGTGTATCTTTTTTTGACAGGCAGAGTGGACAGTGAGAGAGAGAGAGACGGAGAGAAAGATCTTCCTTTTCCGTTGGTTCACCCTCCAATGGCCACCGCGGCCAGCGCGCTGCAGCTGGCGCACTGCGCTGATCCGAAGGCAGGAGCCAGGTGCTTCTCCTGGTCTCCCATGGGGTGCAGGGCCCAAGCACTTGGGCCATCCTCCACTGCACTCCCTGGCCACAGCTGCATGCTGAAAGTTTAACCTCATTCTTGGTGCGAACTGTGTTGCTGGGTTCTTAAATCCTCTAAGCAAATGAACGAATTTCCTTGGATTCTTGGATCTTTAAGACTAAATGTGAGCCAGCGCCGCGGCTCACTAGGCTAATCCTCCGCCTAGCGGCGCCGGCACACTGGGTTCTAGTCCCGGTCGGGGCGCCGGCGGGGCGCCGGATTCTGTCCCGGTTGCCCCTCTTCCAGGCCAGCTCTCTGCTGTGGCCCGGGAGTGCAGTGGAGGATGGCCCAAGTGCTTGGGCCCTGCACCCCATGGGAGACCAGGAAAAGCACCTGGCTCCTGGCTCCTGCCTTCAGATCAGCGCGGTGTGCCGGCCGTAGTGCGCCGGCCGCGGCGGCCATTGGAGGATGAACCAACGGCAAAGGAAGACCTTTCTCTTTGTCTCTCTCTCTCTCACTGTCCACTCTGCCTGTCAAAAAAAAAAAAAAAAAAAAAAAAAAAAAAAAGACTAAATGTGGTGAAAGTTACTTTGGGTCACAAATAAACGCGATGTTGTAACTCAGGTTGTTTTCTAATTCATTCAGTTGTAAATAAGGTTGCATTAACCCTAAAATTTATGTGCTTTCTTTTTTAAAATTCTAGGCCAAGATGATTACCTGCCACAGCCATGTTCAGATAAACTATCTGTGGACTGATTTTTTGAGACATGGCAATTAAAATTTTTTACTTACGTATGTGAGGGGCACACAGAGAGAGAGAGAGAGAGAGAGAGAGAGAGTTCCTGTCCCCTGGCTCACTCCCTAAATGCCTACAATGGCCAGGGCTAGGTCCCGTCAAGAGAGGAGAGGAGAACCCAGCCCATGTCTCCCTCCCATATAGGTTTCAGGGACTCCATTTCTTCCGCTGTCACCTGCTACCCCTCAGAGTCTGCTTTAGCAGGAAGCTGGAGGCAGGAGCCGGAGGCGGATATCAAACCCAAGGGCTCCAATATGGGGTCTTGCAGTTGGTCTTAAGCGTTGGACTGACCACCGGCCCCTAGATCTCTAACGATTTACAAAATAAAGGCTATCGGTGATTTATTTTTGGTACCAAAAAAAAAAAAAAATTCTCTTACCAGTGTTATACAAGGCATAAAATAAACTAAAATTTGATCATGTGGAGGTGAATATGGTCCTATTTTCTTACTTTTCTCCTTTTTCAAAGTTTATTCCTAATTGTGCTCCATGAAATCAAGTTAAATGAAGGAAAATAAGGACATTTCCAATAAAGTATCTTAAATGATTGAATACAAGGTAAAATTTTTCTCCAAAAATTGTTCTCCAGAGAAGAATTTATGATATGTGAGAAAATTCTGGCAAGAATCTATTTATGAGGCACTTTCTTAGTTTATTTTCCCAACAAAGAACTGGTTAAGGAAAATATATTAGCTTAAAACAACTTCAGCAAATGCTAGAAGGGCTCAGTACAGAGGTGTTCCTGCCAAAATTAATATTTAAAGGGGGAGCAGAGGTGAAGAAATTTAAAAGAATCTTAGTAACTATTCTTGTAGCTATGATCTTATAATAGTAAGGGTTGGGGGTCACTTTAAATAAGCTTTAAACATTTTAAAACACAAGCCATAAAGACAAGTTACAATAAAGATCATAGTGATTAGGGGCAGCTACTGTGGCATAGAAGGCGAAGCCTCTGCCTGCAGCGCCCCCTGTGGGCGCCGGTTTGAGTCCTAGTTATTCCACTTCCAGCTCCCTGCTAATGCGCCTGGGAAAGCAGTGGAAGATGGCCTAAGTCCTTGGGCCCCTGCACCCCTGTGGGAGACCTGGAAGAGGCTAAGTGCTCCCGGCTTCAACCTTACCCAGCACTGGCTGTTGCGGTCATTTGGGAAGTAAACCAGTGGATGGAAAACTCTCTCTCTCTCTCTCGCTCTCGCTCTCTCTCCTTCTCTGTAACTCTCTCAAATAATAAATATGAAAAAATAATGAGGCTTGTTAGGAAATTCCAGAAACTAGCCTTGAGACAGCTGTGAAGTTGCCAGGTAGTCTGGCCCAGCGCGGGTGGCGTGAGCGGAGGACGGAAGTCCTGACTGCAGAGCAACGGCCGGAACGGAGGACCTCGGATAAGGGAGACGTGTATGGCCGCTCACCAATACACCCAGCTTCACATCAGCGAAGCCTGCACCCGTGGCTCAGGGCTGACCGCCGGCACCGGCACCGCCTCTCCCAACCCCTTTTCTCTCCCTTAAAAATTCTCTCCCGGCCTGGCATTGTGGCACAGCGGGTTAAGCCTGCAACGCTGCCATCCCATAGGAATGCCGGTTCGAGTTCCACAGGCTCTGCTCCCAGTCCAGCTCCCTGCTAAT
Organism: Oryctolagus cuniculus; assembly: GCF_964237555.1. Taxonomy (NCBI): domain Eukaryota; kingdom Metazoa; phylum Chordata; class Mammalia; order Lagomorpha; family Leporidae; genus Oryctolagus; species Oryctolagus cuniculus. The sequence continues at coordinate 108,011,564 of NC_091439.1, forward strand.
GGGCCTGGGAAAGCAGCAGAGGATGCCCCCAGTGCTTGGGCCCCTGCCACCGACTTGGGAGACCGGGCTGGAGCTCCTGGCTTCAGCCTTGGCAGCCATTTGTGGAGTGAACCAGTAGATGAATGATTCTCTCTGTCTCTCTCTCCCTCTTCCTCCCTCCCTCCCTCTCCCTCTCTCTCCCTGAACTCTGCCTTTCATATAAATGAAATAAAACCTTTTTTTTTTTTTGACAGGCAGAGTTAGACAGTGAGAGAGAGACAGAGACAGAGAGAAAGATCCTCCTTTTTCCGTTGGTTCAGCCCCCAAGTAGCTGCTACGGCCGCCGCGCTGTGCCGATCCGAAGGCAGGAGCCAGGTGCTTCTCCTGGTCTCCCATGGGGTGCAGGGCCCAAGCACTTGGGCCATCCTCCACTGCACTCCCTGGCCACAGCAGAGAGCTGGCCTGGAAGAGGGGCAACCGGGACAGAATCCGGCGCCCCGCCTGGGACTAGAACCCGGTGTGCCGGCGCCGCAAGGTGGAGGATTAGCCTAGTGAGCCGCGGCACCAGCCTGAAATAAAATTAAAGAAAACCCTCCTGCTAACTTGCCAGCTGTGGGAGGGGGTGTTACGGCTGGGCCTAAATTAATTTTCCAGGTTCTTGTCTTTCACTCAGAGAACAATTCTAAATCAGGCCCAAACATGGCATGTGTCGCTCCCCCTCTTCGTGGAGGAACGACACAGGACCCTGCGCTGTTCTTTCGTCTGCTCGGCCCTCCCCGGGTTTGCTGCTGGTTCTTCCCGGGTTGGCTACTATCCCTTCCACCTCCGTGGAAGGGCAGTTCCCCCTGGCCGCATTCCCCACTTCCGCAGGGGAGCGGCACACCGCCGGCCGGCTCTTTCGGGGGCTGCACGGGTTCCCTTAGATGTCCCCCATAGATGTTCCTGGTGCATGCCGTCTCTCTCCTCCTTTATAGTCCTCCTCCGCCAATCCTAACTCGGCTGCCCACACGCCGAGTACGCTGCTCTCCAATCAGGAGCAAGTCCTACAGTTAATTGGTTGAACTGGAGGCAGCTGTGCGGAAGCTGTTTACTTCTCTCCCAGCGCCATATTGTGGGAGAGCAGATGCATAGAATAAGTCTTAATTCCAGTAACAGTCTAGTCCGAGCTGCTCCCCACAGGCATGCAGTGTGAAAAACTCTAATTACAAAGTGAGAAAAATACACGGGCCCGTTAGGGCTTTATTAAGGGAGAATGGGCTATAGAAAGGGAATTATCATACTGTGCTCTGCTCGCCCTGAGTCCACGGGGAGGAGAGAGAGCTCCTGCCCTTAACTTTCTACACTTTAGCTAAGCGGGAAGGGTGTACTGTGGTACCACCCCCACGTCCCAGAGAGGAGGTGGTACTTCCTGGGGAGGGCTCCCCTGATTGACAGGTAGGTGAACACGGCAACACAGAGCGGAGGAGGTGCGGCTTCCAGCTCATGACCTGAAAATTATCTGTCTGAGCTGTCCTACATCAAGGGGAGTGGAGACTTCTGTGAGCCAGGGTCCATCCATCCCCCGCCCTGCCCTGCCCTGCCCTGCCCTGCCCTGCCCTGCCCCCCCCCCGCCCCCCGCCCCAAGACGCTGGACTCCTGAGTAAACCTGTTTCTTTGCAACAACGCTCGTCTCTGGCGGACTGGCCGTGCAGCAGTGGGCAGCCTGGGCCTAATTTTAACCAGTATCAACCCCACTTCCTATCATCCATCTTCCGTTCCCCCCGAGCCTCACCCAGTGCACCCACCACCTAATTTGCTCCAACCTCAGCCAGCCTCTTAATCTAGCCCTGTGCAAGAAACAGGGACGCTCCAAGAGCACACTGAAGACGTCATAAGGAATGAGTCAGCGTCAGAGAATTTATTTTCTAACAAACAAATGGTGCTTCAAAAATCCAGAGAGGATAAGGGCCACTGATGGAGACCAAAAGGGCAAAGACATGAGACCCCATACGCAACACGTGGCTAGAGTCCAAATCCAAACAAATCAATGGAAGAAAATGCACCTTGAGGACAATTAGGGAGGCCAAGTATTTAGTGGTATTAGAGAATAATTGTAAATGTTGTTTGGGGGGCTGGCGCTGTGGCGTAGCAGGTAAAGCCGCCACCCGTGGTGCCGGCATCCCATATGGGAGTTGGTTCGAGTCCTGGCTGCTCCATTTCCGATCCAGCTCTCTGCTATGCCCTGGGAAAGCAGTGGAAGATGGCCCAGGTTGTTGGGCCCCTGCACCTGCGTGGGAGACCAGGAAGAAGCTCCTGGCTCCTGGCTTCGGATTGGTGTGGCTCCAGCCATTGCGGCCAACTGGGGAGTGAAACAATGGATGAAAGAGCTTTCTCTCTCTCTCTCTCTCCCTCTCTCTCTCTCTTCCTGTCTCTCCTCTCTCTGTGTAACTCCAACTTTCAAATAAAGAAATCTTTTTAAAAAAATGATATACCCCGAAAAAGTATCTGAAGCTACTCAGCAAAGAGAGTCTTGTGGTGTCAAATGCACACATGAATAAATGAAACCAAACTGGTTCTCATGAAATATGACACCAGAAATACATGTCTTTAAGTTATATCGCTTATTTTAATGTTATTTTAATTTTGTGCATACAGCCGAATTAATACAATTATAAATACACTTTTGTCTGTTTTAGCTTTCTGCGGTGGGCGCACCATAGCAAACTTCCAGTGTCTTCCCGACAGTAAGCTTCCTCCTCTCCTACGTCTCCACACAAACCTCCCACACGCGGCTGAGCCATGAGTCCAGGGAACAGCGTGTTAGGAGAGGGCAGGGGAAGATCTGACACGCCCACCCGTCCTCCTTGGCCAAGCTTCCTGCGCACGGCACACTCCAGCTTCCCGGCCAGCTCCCTCTCCTGCAGGAAGTGACAGCGGCCTTCCTGTGCCCAAGCGAGGCTAGACTGCCCCCACCTGTCCAGTCGTGGCAGCATTTCCCAGCCTTTGGATCCACTAACAGGGCTTTGAACGCCGGGTCCACTGCTGGGCTCCCTTGGACAAAGCACTGGGTCTCATATTCCCTGTCTGGGAGCCGGGGACAGAGCTGCTTGGCAAGGTTGTGTGGGGACGACAGAAAGCCTGCCACGCAGAGACCCTGCTTGTGTTGGGCTGAGCATGCACATCCCATTCATTGCCTGGACTCTGCTTAGAGCTTTTGCATGCGATGCTGGGTCGCTGTTTCCCCTTAGCTTGTGAGCTGCTTGGGAACACTCGCTTTCTGTTGTGCACCTTGTCCCATGCGGTATGCATCACTGAACAGATGTTTCCTTCTCTGCCTGTCACAGGACTACCAGCTACGAGGGCGCTTTAAAAAGCTCACGGGGTGCAGGGCTGGGTTAAGCCGCCACCTGAGATGCCGGCATCCCATATGGGTGCCAGCTTGTGTCCTGGCTGCTCCACTTCCGATCCAGCTCCCTGCTATGGCCTGGGAAAGCAGTGGTCATTTGGGGTGTGAACCATTGCATGGAAGCTTTCTCTCGCTCTTGCTCTCTCTCTTTTTTAAAGATTTATTTATTTATTTATTTATTTATTTATTTATTTATTTATTTATTTGAAAGAGTTACACAGACAGAAGGAGAGGCAGAGAAAGAGAGAGAGAGAGAGAGAGAGAGGTCTTCCGTCTGCTGGTTCACTCTTCAATTGACCCCAATGGCCGGAGCTGCAAAAATCTGAAGCCAGGAGCTAGCTAGAGCCAGGAGCTTCTTCCCGGTCTCCTTCATGGGTGCAGGGGCCCAAGCTCTTGGGCCATCTTCTACTGCTTTCCCAGGCCATAGCAGAGAGCTGGATGGGAAGTGGAGCAGCCAGGACTCAAACTGCCACCCATATAGGATGCTGGCACTGCAGGTGGCAGCTTAACATGCTACGCCACAGTGCTGGTCCCAGTTTTCTCTTTTTATCTCTCCCTCTCTCTCTAACTCTGACTTTCAAATAAATAAATAAGTCTTTTTTAAAAAACAATTCATGGAAAGGTGGAATTTAAAGATGTTTATTTTGATACAAAAATATTTCAAGTCCATACATAAGTTTTTCATAATTTTCTTTTACATTTTTTATTATCTTCAGTTCTTATTGGAAAGCAGAGGACAGATGGAGACAGACAGAGGTATCTCCCATCTCCTGGTTCACTCCCCAAATGCCTGGACCCACCAGGGCTGACCAGGGCAAAGCCTGAAGCCTCGACCTCAATCTGGGTCTCCCACGGCAGTGGCAGGGACCAGGTACTTGGGCCACCACCTGCTGCCTCCCAGGCTGCACACGAGCAGGAAGCTGGGTCAGAAATGGAGCAGCCCAGACCCCGGCCAGGCACTTGTATAACGGTCATGCACAGCCCAAGCGGCAACCTAACCACGGCGCCACCCGCCTGCCCCTTAACATGCAATCTTCATGAACTTTTGAAGGGCTCTTGTGTGCATGGATTTCAGAATTTCTTGCCCCAAAATCAACTTACAATTCCGGTTTCCACCAACTTTTTGAAGCAGGCTCACCGGAGGCACTGACGTTATAATAGCCGTTGGGCACTTACAGCGGGGTGAGTGCCGTGCCCAGCTCCAGGCGTTCGGTCACCTCCACCTCCCGGTCACCCCCAGCACCCAGCGGAGGGCCTGCTCCCATAGGGCTGATGAAGGGGCCCAGGGGATGCAGCCTGGCCCCTGGGCTCAGTCTCTGTTCTGTGACCCCTGACAAGTCAAAGCGGAAGCACGCACAGTCCTTAGCTTCAAGGTAGAATGGATGACTGTTAGGTATCCAGCGCGCAGCCTGCACGTCGGCCACCGTGCGCTCAACAAGTACCGCGGGGGTCTAGAAAGTGTTAGGGACTCTCGCATGCTGTAGTCCTTGAGCGTGGCGGGACCGCGTGGCCGCGCTGCTCCGGGTCCAGGCTTTGCGTCGCCCTGTGGAGAAGGCCGCCACCTGCTGGACGGAAGCAGGATTACACGGCAGGTGCAAGGCCATCGCTCCGCACCCGAGTAAGGGTGCGAGACCCAAGGGTGGCAGCCTGCAAAGGGAAGGCAGCGGCCCCCAGAAGAACGGAACAGAACAGATCCGGGTCAGGGGGAGCGGCGGCGGGGGCGGGGGAAAGAGGGGCAGGCGGCAGCTTGAGGGGGCCTGGGAGGGTGTTTGTGGGGAGCAGCTGTCACAGAGACTGGGACTTGGAAAAAGAACATTTCGGCAGTTTTCAGATTCTTCGAGAAGCTCCCCTGGGGTCTGCGCTTTGAAGCGCTGTTGGCAGTTGTTTTAGGTGCAGTCCTGTTGCGGATCGGGAGGGTCTCTGCTGTGACACTAGGCCACAGGCTCGGGCTCTCCCCTCCAGCCGTGCCTGCTGCTGTCCTGGGCACAGCCCCTGGCCGTGCCCGCTGGGCCGTGGCCCCTTGGTGCAGGGTTATTTGGGGCGAGGGCACAGAAAGTCCGGGAAAGGCGTTTGCGGTGGCTGGCACGGGAGAGGCAGGAAGAGGATGACCCCTCACTGCTGGTTAAGCAACAGCAACAAACCCAGGACTGTCCCACCTCGCGCTGAACACGACCGTGCCACGCTGTGAGGACAGCAGCGTGAGCCGTGCTCGCTCCTGCCACGCCCCCAGGTCTACACTCGCGTGGTTCTGTTCCCTTTTACTTCACGTCTGTTTCCCATGCTCAGTTTTAGCTGACTTCATCTCTGGGGAGTTGGTTCAAGTGAACAGTCACTAGAAATGTTGGATTTACCACACACACACACACCCCGTGCCAGGATAAGCGCCAAATGGATCAGACATTTATATATCAAAAAAGGGTGGGCATTTGATCTTAACCAGCAGTTAGGATGCCCGCGTCCCACATTTGGAGCTCCTGGTTCCATTCCTGACTCCGGCGTCTGGCCAGGTTAGACCTTGGGGAGGCAGTGGGAATGAATCGAGTTATTGGGTTCCTGCCACCATGTGGGGCACACATATGCCAAAGGGCATTTGGGGAGTGAACCAGCAGGTGGGAAGAAGGGATCTCTCTCTTCCCTCTCTCTGTCTCTGTCTCTCTCTCCCCGTGTCTCTGTGTGTGTAGGCCCATGCACACGTGCACCCCTACCTCTCAAATAAGTCATGAAATAAAATAAAAGTGGGCTGAGACTTGAATGATAGGGCTTAGCCATGAGGTGATCATGGGAAAACAAGAAGCACTTCAGGTGGAAGAAACCACAAATGCAGACTGAAACAGGTCCAAGTTAAGGGCTCAGCCTCCTGGGGGCGCAGCAAGGACACAGCACAGGTGGGCACGGTGAGCATGCAGGAGGGAGGAGAGGCTGGGAGCAGACAGCTCCCTGAGCTCCAGGGAGCCCTGCACACACGGGGGCTTACCAAGAGCAGTAGGAAGGGCTCTACGGGCAAGATGTGACCCGAGCTGGTCTTTAAAATCCTCACTCTAGCAACGGTGGCAAACAGGCTGCAGGGCATGAGAGGAGAGACAGGGAGCCTACTCGGGAAGCTGACGTGGGAATCCAGATGAGGTGAGTGTTGGGGAATGTTCTGGAGGTAAAGCCAACAGAACTGGCACTGGGCGCTCGGTATTTAAGGTAAAGAAAGAGGAATCACAGAAGAATAGGAAATGTTGTCCAGCTTGAGCCACCGGATGCAGTTTTCTTAAATGGGGAAAACGGAGAGAAGAACAAGACTGGGGGGAACATCAGGGCGTCTGTTTCAAAGCCTATTACACTTGAGATGCCTGTGATAAATCCACGTGGAGATGTCTAGATGTTGAAGGTAGGAGGGGACTTCAAAAGGTTCATGGAAGAGAGAATTACAAGATAAGCTTATTTTGGTGCAAAAAAAAAAAACCCACAACTTTTGCAATCCACGCATATAAGGGAATATTCATGGAATATGGAAAAGTGCATTATAAAAAAATAATCACGCTTGGGCAGCAAACAGCCTCTCGCTGTCCTGTGCTCCCTTGCAGTGGAGTCAATAAATCTAACTCTGCTCGCTCTGCCTCACCGCCCTGGTGAATTATTTCACCACCCATGACCTTGGCCTCAGCATTCATCCTGGCCCAGCCCTGGCTGCTGCAGCCGTCTGGGGAATGGATCAGTGAATGGAAGAGTCTCTCTCTCTCTCTCTCTCTCCCTCCCTCCTTCTCTGTCACTCTGCCTGTCACTTAAGTAAATAATTTTTTTTAAAAGCATGCTTGGACTTCAATATAGTTTTGCAGCAAAATAAGCTTATCTTTTAATTCCAGGTTTTTCCCACAAACACTTCGAAGTGCCTGCTTGTGATTGTCCACCTCAGGACAGCAGAAGTGGAGTGGGAGTACAAAAGTTAGAAGGCAGCAGCCTGGAAATGCTGCTTAAAGCCACAGCCGTGGATACGCCCACCTAGGGGAGAAGGGCCAGGATGGAACCAGCTGGAGCGCAGGAGTACAGAGAGGGCTTGGCCGCTGGGTCTGAGAAGGAGCCAGCAGTCTGGGGGGGATGACCAGGGAGATCGTGGTGTCGGAGAGGGCCTGGAAGGAGACAGGCATGTTGGGAAGATGGGAGCCTCCACGAGGTGAAATGAGGTGCTCCTAGCAATGCTGCTCATGGCTAACGGCTACTGAGCACTGCCCCGTGCCGCCATCTGTGCAAGCCACTGTGGCAGTGTTTGGAAAAGCCCAAGGGTGGAGAAGGACCCACTCGCTTTGGTCAGGGCAGGTGATTAGCCTAGCCATGCAGGTGCTGGTGTCCCACACCAGAGTCCTTAAGTCTTACGCTGACCCAACTAGGCAGCAGGATGGTTCCTGTCACACTCACAGGAGGTCTGAGCAGCGTTCCCAGCTCTGGCCCAGCCCCAGTCATTGTGGGCATTTGGGGAGTAAATCAGCAGATAGGAGCTTGTTCTCTCTCTCTCTCCCTCTCCCTCCTGCTCTCTCTCTTTCTCGCTGACTCTCAAATCAAATAAAAAAAAAAAAAGTCATGCTCAGGATATACCTGTAATTCAAAGTTAGGACTTGCTAATGGCTTGAGGCAGGGTATGGGAATAAATCAGGTGTTAGAATGATGGCATGCCTTAGGACAGAAGAAGCCTTGTGTGCACAACACATGTTCAAGCAAGGATGCTAAATAGGCTCTGGAGTTCAGAGGAGAAGTTGAGGCTATCGATAGTCACCAGCCTATAAGTAACGCCATGTAATTGATGACATCACCCAGAGAATAAGAAAAGCTCTAAAGGAACCCGAGAGGCCTCAGACATCAGGCGTTTCAGCCTGAAGGTTGGCAAGAGAAGGGTCCAGCCAAGGAAACTGAGTCAGGAACAATCACTGAGGCAGGACAGTGGAGGGAGCCGTCTCCCCGGAATCCAGTGAAGAAAGATTCTAAGAAAAGAGCAACTGTGTCCGCTGGGTAGGATGAGGATGAAGCGCTCACACCAGATCTGGGGCAGAGGTCATTGTGACCTCAACACAAGCAACTTCAGCTAAGCGGAGGGATGGCAGCCTAGTTCCAGTGGTTCTCAAGAGAGTGGGAACAGAAGACATACAGATGGTAATTTCTGGACAACTCTTTTGAGAATTTTTTCTTCTAAAGAAGAGCAGAGAAATAGGAGTGGTACTTGGAGGGGCACACGGCATTAAGGGAAAGGTGTTTTATTTTTAAGAGTTGAATTATTGTGCACGCGTGAATGCCACTAGGAATGATCCAGAAAGTCTGCGAGAGCAACGATGCAGGAGGGGGGATAATCTTGGGGACAATAAGAAGTTAGGTGGGGCTGGTGCTGTGGGTTAAATCAGGTTAAAGCCCTGGCCTGCAGCACCAGCATCCCAGATGGGCGCTGGTTCAAGTCCCGGCTGCTCCACTTCCTATCCAGCTCTCTGCTCTGGCCTGGGATAGCAGTGGAGGATGACCCAAGTCCTTGGGCCCCTGCACCCATGTCAGAGACCCAGAAGAAGCTTCCAGCTCCTGGCTTCAGATCAGATCAGCTCAGCTCTGGCCATTGCAGCCATTTGGGGAGTGAACCAGCAGATGAAAGACACCTCTCTCTTCTACCTCTCTCTTTCAAATAATTAAAAAAATTAATCATTAAAAGAAAAAGGAAACTAAGTAGGATGGGATCCAATGTATGGACTAACGGGATGGCCTTTAATAGGAACAGGATAGCTTATCCATTGTGAACAAGAGAAAAGGACAGATGCTGGAAGCTTGGCAAATCCCATGTTGGAAAGAAAGGAAGATCTAGTGTGATTTCCCCTTTGCTGGGGGTGGGGGGATCGTTGGTGAGGAGCGAGGAGGGAGGAAGGGACATCCGGGAAATGGACTGGGAAGAGCACTGCTGTGACCAAGCCCCGCTGAGAGCCCTGAATTGCGGCATCAGGCCGCACAGTTGTTTGCCTCTGCCATCGTTATCTAACCAGGCAAGAATGATGGAGAGAGAAGCAAGGGAGTTCAGGACATATGCAAGGCAGTGGTTCCACGGGTGGCTAGGAGGAGCAGGACACCCAGTAGTGACAGGTACAGAAGAGGAGCAGGGCCAACGGACTACAGGTCCACTTGAAGTTGACATTTTGCTTTAGCCAAAGGAGGGCAATGGAGGGGGAGAGTTGGAAATACACAGCCTGGAGATGAGAGTGCTTGGAACATTCTGGAAAGTGTGTGGCCATTGACAAGGGATGGGGTGAAAAATGAGATCATTTGGGGTGGGGAGGTGATACATCCATGGGACACTGCCACCCCCACGTAGGACGCAGCGCTGGTGAACAGAAACACGGTACACTAGAGCAGTTTCCGTGACGTGGAGGGGACAGATGCCCAATGCGGGGCGGTGGGGTGGGGAGTGAGTAGAGGATGAGACTGGAGGAAATCGACTCAGTGCAGACAAGTCTTCCGACAAGGTCTGCAGAAGGTGGTGATGGCAGGGGAAGCAGGAGTCTGAAGACGGAGCAGGGGCCAGGGTGATGTCAAGATGAGCTGTCCAGGCGTGTGTGCGCGCCTGGGACTCACTCTCTAGAAAGGGAGACATAGATGCTGCAGGAGGGAGGGGTGCAGACGGCATTTTGTCCTCTTCTGAGAGACCAGGAAAATGGACTGCAGATGGATAAAGTGAGCTAAGCAGGCAGTGCCAAAGGACAGATGGACTTGAGGCGATGAAATTGGATAAAAGGGCCGGCGCTGTGGCTCACTAGGCTAACCCTCCGCCTTGCGGCGCCGGCACACTGGGTTCTAGTCCCGGTTGGGGCGCCGGATTCTGTCCCGGTTGCCCCTCTTCCAGGCCAGCTCTCTGCTGTGGCCAGGGAGTGCAGTGGAGGATGGCCCAGGTGCTTGGGCCCTGCACCCCATGGGAGATCAGGAGAAGCACCTGGCTCCTGGCTTCAGATCAGCACGGTTCGCCGGCTGCAGCGCGCCGCTGGGGTGGCCACTGAGGGTGAACCAATGGTAAAAGGAAGACCTTTCTCTCTGTCTTTCTCTCTCACTGTCCACTCTGTCAAAAATAAATAAATAAATAAATAAATAAATAAATAAATAGAAATCGGATAAAAGCAGTGAGCGCCCATGTGCAATCTTGGACAGTGAGTCACCTGCGTGGGCGCAGAGGGTGGAGGGTTTGCTGGCCTTAGCCAAGGCTGGGTTTTGTCAGGAGCTACACAGAGGGGAAGGTGTGAGAACAGTTATAATGGCAGATCGTAGAATGGAGGCCGTAGAATGGAGGAGTCAGCCAGAACATGCGACAAAAACTGGCCAGCTGAGCGACTGAAGGGTCATCATGGACAAAGGATTGCATGGGGTTGGGTCATCAGTGAGGGGTCACAGTGAGCTGATGTGGTCACAGCAAGGGCGGTAACACCCAAGTGCCACCAGTGCTGTTACCTTGTGAGCCTGGTGAGCAGGTACTGAACACTTAGTACCTGAACTCTGAGACTCGGTCAACGAATGCGTTTACATCCCAGGCAACCCGGTGCCAATCGCTGACAAAAAATAACCTCTTTTCAAGGATCCTGTCCTTTAGCTGGGGCAAATCCAGCCTGCGACTATAGGGGTGAGGTTCAAGGGGCAGCAACAAGTCACCAAGAACAGCCGGGGTGGTGTAGCCAAAGCAGCCACCCGTAGTGCTGGCATCCCTTGGGGCGCTGGTTTGAGTCCTGGCTGCTCCACTTCCAATCCAGCTTCCTGCTAATGGCCAGGGAAAGCAGAGGAAGATGGCCCACGTGCTTGGGCCCCTGAACCTGCGTGGGAGACCTGGCTGAAGCTCCTTGCTCAGCACTAGTGGCTGTGGCTATCTGGGGAGTGAACAAGCGGACGGGAGATCTCTCTCTCTCTCTCTCTTTCTGTAATTGTTTCCAAATAAATAAATCTTAAAAAAAAAAAAAAAAAAAAAAAAAAAAAAAAAAAAAAACGCAAATCCCGCAGCGAGCTCCCCAAGGCCAGATGCTGGGGTGTGGACCGACCAGGTGGTGGGGTGACACCTACCGCTCATGGAGGGCAGCCGGGGCGGGGGTCTGCAGATCAGCGACGGCGACACCAGCACCGCGCGCGGCCACACGACTCGTCTGGGCTCGCGGGGCTCCCGGAACGCGGGGGCCGTGTGGACAGCGCGGGGCGCGCGGGGCTCGTAGGGCTCGCAGGATCGGCGGGGTTCAGGGGTCTCGTCTCGCGCCTCTCCCTCCTCTTCCTCCTCGTCCTCCTCTTCCTCCTCGTCCTCCTCCTCGGTCTCCCTGCGCTCACTGTTGTGCTCCTGGAGAAGCCTGAGCATCAGGGGCTCCTGGGAGACTTCGGAACTGCGGGACGCTTCTGCCATGTCCTCCCCTTCGGTCACCTCGGACTGCACGGATGAACGTGGAAACGCCATGGGTGCTCGCGACTCTCGGCCTCGCCGCCCGCAGCCAGGCGCCGACCGCTTTCTGCGAGCTCAGTAGCCCACAGGGGCTGCCCGCGCCCAAGCCCACGCCCGCCAGCGCTGCACCTCCACACCCGGCCCCGCCCCTGGCCCCGCAGAGCGCCGCCCCGGCCACGCCCCGAGCCCCGCCCCGCACACAGCCGGGCCCTATCCTCGCCCTTTCTGGAACAGGCCCCGCCCCACGCCCACAGTCCCGCCCCCAGCCACGCCCCCGACTCCGCCTGAGCTGCTCCGCGTGCCCTGTCCGGTTGCTGCGGGACTGCCAGCTGCACCGGGATCTTTGTGCAGGCGGTGTGGCGCCAAGGAACCAAGGCGCGCCGGTGGATCCTGGGGTCGGGATGCCGGCTCCGTCCCGGTGTCGAAGGCCCTGGGGGCAGAACCGGTCAGCTGCTAGTCTGGCTGAGGCGCCGCTCAGATGCACACGGGTTTCTCCGTCGACGTTACTGGTAGTGTCTGCGGACCCTCAATCACTGCCGGCAAACGCACAGCACTTGGAATGAGGTGCTTTGGCATTAGCAGGTCGTTTCCAAGCTCAGGAGGCGTCTCGAAGGTTGGGATGTTCACCTAAGCTTCACACGCAAACACTGTGTTAACTACTGAAGGGAGCCGTGTTATTTTTGTAAATCTTGTTAATTATCATGTGTTCTCCACGTACGCGTATTATCTTTTTTTTTTTTTTTTTTTTTTTTTTTTTGACAGGCAGAGTGGACAGTGAGAGAGAGAGACAGAGGGAAAGGTCTTCCTTTGCTGTTCACCCTCCAATGGCCGCTGCGGCCGGCGCACCGCACTGATCCGATGGCAGGAGCCAGGTACTTGTCCTGGTCTCCCATGGGGTGCAGGGCCCAAGCACTTGGGCCATCCTCCACTGCACTCCCTGGCCACAGCAGAGAGCTGGCCTGGAAGAGGGGCAGCTGGGACAGAATCCGGCACCCCGACCAGGACTAGAACCCGGTGTGGGTGTGCCGGCGCGCCGCAGGCGGAGGATTAGCCTATTGGGCACCAGCCGTGTATTATCTTTTTTTTTTTTTTTTTTTTTTTTTTTGACAGGCAGAGTGGACAGTGAGAGAAAGAGACAGAGAGAGAAAGGTCACATTTCAGTTAATTTTCAACACTTAAGAATAACTGTGTGGGAATAAGAGAGGGAAGAGATGTATAATTTGGGGCATGCTCGGGCTGACTTGCCCCAATTGGTAGAGTTGGAAACATACTAGGGGATTCCAATTCAATCCCATCAAGGTGGCATGTGCCAATGCCATCTCACTATTCCAAGTGATCAATTTCAGTTCACAATTGATCATAATGAAAGGACTAAGAGTCAAAGGGAGCACATAAACAAGTCTAGTATCTGCTAACACTAACCGATAGAATAAATAAAGGGGAGAGTGATCCAACATGGGAAGTGAGATACTCAGCAGACTCATAGAATGGCGGATGTCCTAAATAGCACTCTGGCCTCAGAATCAGCCCTAAAGGCACTCGGATCTGGCTGAAAAGCCCATTAGAGTATTTCAGGCATGGAAAGCCAAGACACTCTGGCAAAAAGATCTCTGTGAGTGAGATCCCAGTGGAAAGAACAGGTCTTCAAAGAGGGAGGTGCCTTTCTCTGAAGGGAGGAGAGAACCTCCACTTTCACTATGACCTTGTCTAAACAAGATAAGAGTCGGAGAACTCAAGGGGCTTCCATAGCCTTGGAAACTCATGACTGGTGCATAGGGAGATTACTGATGCCATAAACAGGAGTGTCAATTTGTAAAGTCAACAACAGGAGTCACTGTGCACTTACTCCTCATGTAGGATCTCTGTCCTTAATGTGCTGTACACTGAGGCTTAATGCTATAACGAGTACTCAAACAGTATATTTCACTTTGTGTTTCTATGGGGGTGCAAACGATTGAAATCTTTACTTAATGTACACTAAACTGATCTTCTGTTAAAAAAAAAAAAAAAAAAGAAACTATCAATTCCCAACTTGACTCTCACTGGGATTAAACATGACAATAGGTCTGATCTGATTTCATCATCATTTAAAAAAAAATCATCTATTATTTTTCACTTTATGTTTCTGTGTGGGAACAAACTGTTGAAATCCTTACTTAAGGTATACTAAGCTGATCTTCTGTATATTAAGATAATCGAAAATGAATCTTGATGTGAATGGAAGGGGAGAGGGAGTGGGAAAGGGGAGGGTGGTGGGTGGGAGGGACGGTATGGGGGGGAAAGCCATTGTAACCCATGAGACGTACTTTGGAAATTTATATTCATTAAATAAAAGATAAAAAAAAAAAAAAAAAAAAAAAAAAAAGAGAGAGAGAAAGGTCTTCCTTTGCCGTTGGTTCACCCTCCAATGGCCGCCGCTGCAGCTGGCGCACCGCGCTGATCCGATGGCAGGAGCCAGGATCCAGGTGCTTTTCCTGGTCTCCCATGGGGTGCAGGGCCCAAGCACCTGGGCCATCCTCCACTGCACTCCCTGGCCATAGCAGAGAGCTGGCCTGGAAGAGGGGCAACCGGGACAGAATCCGGCGCCCCGACCGGGACTAGAACCCGGTGTGCCGGCGCCGCAAGGTGGAGGATTAGCCTATTGAGCCACGGCACCGGCTCTGTGTATTATCTTTTAAATGCAATGGACCACAAGGTTTGTAATCCTGGTTTTGGCATCTTTTCCTTTTATCATTATTATTTTGTGCCTAGATATTTTTTAAAGTAAGGTTTTTCGTTCGTTTGTTTTTTTAAGATTTATCAGAGAGAGAAAGAGATGGTCCACCCACTGGTTCACTCCCCAGATGGCTGCAGTGACCAGTGCTGGCCAGGCTGAAGCCAGCAGCCAGGAGCTCCATCCGAGTCTCTCATAGGGGTGGAGGGTCCCAAGCACTTGGGCCATTTTCTGTTGCTTTCCCAGACACATTAGCAGGGAGCTGGACTGGAAGTGGGGCCGCTGAGACTCGAACCGGTGCTCATATGGAATTCCAGCGTCACAAGAGGTGGCTTAACCCACTGCACCAAAATGCTGGCCCCTAAATGTAAGAGTGTTAAAGTGAATTCCGAGGAGTGCGTCTACTCGTTTTCATCGCCAGCATCAAGCAGTAGGGCCGTGTTGTTGCTCAGTGCCTGCTCCGTGGAGGAAAAACTCCAGCCACAACGCTTGTGGCCAACACGCAGAATCGAAAATCAGCATGTGAGAAAAACAGCAATGAAGAACGAGGTGTGGTCCTCCATTCTGAACGCTTTGGTGTTACCTTTGGAATAGGTCTCTCGGAAGGTGGGTATGCTCCCGACTACCATAAATAAATATATAAAAAAATAAAAATAAAAAAACCAGATGCTGAGACCCAGGGTTCTAGCATCCCCAAATCACGGTGGGATCTGACCTCCACAGGCCAGCATAGAAGGCTTGGCATTAGACCCCCGAGGGGCTGCTGTTAGAGGTTAGCCACGATTCTGCACTGAACTTAAAGGCACACACTCCTATGATCCCATCCCTCGGCTCACGCGTGACTTCAAGTACATCCCATTCTAACCCGTGTGCTGGGTGCAAACCTTGGGAGGGGCCAGCCGTCATCGCCTTCTTTGCCTTTTGCTTTGCCACACATTCCAAACTTTAAAAGGAAGGATAAAAAAAAAAAAAAAAAAAAAAAAAAAAAAAAAAAACCCTCCTTCCAAATCTTGTTATGTTTCAAACCAAGGCAAGGCACGGTAGCTAACAAACAGCTGGATTTATACTGTGTCTGTAGGTATAGTTATCACTCACAAAACAGGCCTAGTGAAGAAAGGCGAAATGTCAAGAATTTCAGAACAAATCCTCAGAGAGTTCATCTAGTTGAGGAGCCTTCAAAAAGCTCACAGAGGGGCTGGCCTTATGGCGTCGTGGATAAAGCCACAGACTGCAACACCGGCATCCCATATGGGGGCTGGTTCGAGTCCCCGCTGCTCCACTTCTGACCCGCTTCCCTGCTGATGTGCCTAGGAAAGCAGCGGAAGGTGCCCCAAGTGCTCAGGCCCTTGCGCCTGCGTAGGGGATTCAGAAGAAGCCCCTGGCTGTTGCCTGACCCAGCCCTGGCTGTTTTGGCCATTTGGGGAGCGAACCAGTGGATGGAAGACCTCTGTCTGTCTCTCCCTTTCTCTCCCTGTAACTCCTTCAAATAAATCTTTTAAATGCAGAAAGTTCACAGACAATGCATATTATGAAAAAGTGTATGGATTTCAAAAATCTTTTGCATCAAAATGAACTTAATTCCATTGTCCACAAAGTGTCAAGTAGTCTTGTAGAACAGGCTCCTAGACAGACAAGAAACCTTCCCTAGTCCTTCCGGACGCTGTCAAGTTCTGTTTCTCTGTGGGTCTGAGCTGCTCACCGTCCCCACTGTCCTGTGGTACAGTTCTTTCTTTGAGGGCTGAAAGGATCCATTAGATTTTTACTTGAAAGAGAACGTTTATTAAAATATATTCATATGAATTTCACATCATTGATAAAAACCACCAATGGGATGAAGGCTTGCTAATGTTCATTTCACTCTTGTTGATTAAAAATCCCATTCCCCCCCGCAAAACACATCGTTTTATAAATATTAATGTTCAAAATCTAAATAAAGGGAAGCTTTCAATAAGTTAACGTTAATCTCGGTGCGTGTGCCATGCACTGAGAAACCAGGAAAAGGCTCATGTTTTATTTCACAGTGGAAACCTCTGGCTCTGAGCCTGCCACTCTCAACACTCTGGGGTGACACAAGGCTTGGGGCCGGTCACTGCGCGTCTGCAGCCAGCTGGGCAATCAGATCTTTGGCGTCCTGCATGCTGGAGGGTATCTCTGAGCCGTCCTCCGTCACTTGGGTCCCAAACAAGAACAGCTTTCTGTCGTTCCCCACCTCGGAGAGCGCCAAGGCCTCGTGGATGTCTGTGATGTGATAGGCTTCCTCCAGATCCTGCACCGGGGAGGAGAAAGAAGGGGAAGAGGTTGGTTATACTGCTGGCTAGGTGGCATAGTAGGGTAAAGCTCCAGCCTGCAGTGCCCGCATCCCATATGGGCACCGGTTCGAGTCCCGGCTGCTCCACTTCCAATCAAGCTCCCTGCTAATGCACTTGGGAAAGCAGCAGAGGATGGCCCAAGTCCTTGGGCCCCTGTACCCACATGGGAGACCTGGAAGAAGCTCCTGGCTCCTGGCTTTAAATTGTCTCAGCTCCGGCCATTGTGGCCATCTGGGGAGTGAGCCAGCAGATGGAAGACTTTTCTCTCTCTCTAACTCTCAAAAAAAAAAAAAAAAAAAAAAGATTATTTCCTAATGCCTTTGGATGAATGAACTTATTCCTTGTATTTGTTGCTCTCTGTGGTTCTACCAGTTTAACATAGAGGACACTGTGACCTCATTAGGATGACAGCAGTGGTAGTTTGAATAGAAATATCTGTGTCCAATTTATGCCAGAGTTTCTATGATATCAAAAAACATCTTCTGGAATGAAAAGAAGTCAATATAATACTGTAATTTTCCAAACCGTGCAGTCAATCTGTTTCTAATTTTAGTTTCCATCTTCTAAGATTTCTTTCCATAGGATCAATTATTTTAAATTGATATTTAACAACAAAAATTTTGATTTATTGGTTGTTGGTTTTTTTTTTTTTTTTTTTTTTTGGTCCCCGTAATATTTTCTATTTTCTTGACTGTTACACTGGCCACTGTGAATGTTTCTTTGTGAACATTATTTCCACTGAACAAAAATATGGTGGTGGGTTGAGGGAGGAGAGAGGACCAGGAAGTGGGGAGAGAGGCCAGGAGGGGAGAGGCAGACACAGGTGGAAGGGGAGCCTTTGAGGCTGGAACCCCTCCCCAGAGGCAGAGCAGCCCGGCTTATGCTGCACGCCAAGGTTAAAGTCCCCTTGGAGTAAAAATAATAAGCTCAAAACATCCTTTGTTGCCGCTCATAGACCAGGAGTTGTTTATGCAAATGACCTCTGATCCACAAACACACAGGTTCCCCTGTGATTTTCAGTCCTCTGCAAGCATTTGGGCATTTTCTCTTCTACACTGCATCTGTCACTGGCTCTTGTTGTCCCACAGCATCCCCCTAAGCTACAGGGATCATGTTGGACTCCGGGAATAAACCAAGGGGGCGTCATTCTTTTTTCCTGACCAACACAAACGTATCAAGCTGCATGGCGAGGAGCCTGTGAGGTTTTCCTGATGCACATCCGTGGTCACCCCTGGAGCTCATCACTTCTCTGGATGTTGGCAGTCACGGTATAGCGCTTGCTTGAAAGCTGAATTCACTTCGTCTTAGCGTCTACAGGCTCTTTTATAACTGTGTTAACGGGCCCAGACATATGGGGTGACGCCTCAGCTTCATAAATTCACTTCTGGAATTGGAGAGGAAGAAATGGGGGTGGGGGTGGGGTGCTGGGTGGGAGGTGGGGCTCCCTGTAATGACAAAGCCCACCAAGTACAAATCCTGGGCGTCTTCCTTACTCTCACCCAGCGCTGCCAACCAGATCATCAGGCAGAGTGAAGAGGAGATGCCTTTGAGCAAACTCTCAGATAATAGCTTGGGCCAATGAGTCATCGAAAAGCAGACTAAATAATTCAGCCAAAGAATATCTGCAAATACGCATTAACCTTAAACCAGGATACTCACATCTTTTTGTCATTATGCTCCAGTAAAAGTTATACATTTGGCAACGAATGGCTCTGATGAAGGTAAAAAATACAAGCCTGATAAACTTGACTATTGAAAATGGAAATATTTTATGAAACGTGGAAACTACAAGCAAAGTAAAATGACAAGCCACTAGGATGTGGGACAAGATCTGTGTGGGCACATAGCGAACAGAGGATTATTTTTCCAAAAGATATGAAAAACACCTGCGATTTAAACAGGAAAAGAACCCTGGGAGGAATTTGTGAAAAGATATTAACAGACAATTTAGAGATACAAACTGATAACCAATACACATCTGAAAAAAATGCTGAGACTCACTGGTAATTAAGGAAATGTGAATTAGAATAATAAAAATAATTTCACCCTCAACAGATTGGCAAAAATAGAACAAACCTGACAACACCAAGTATGGACACAGATGTGGAGCTGCAAAAACTGTCATCCCCAGAGACATTTAGTATTTTTAATGCATGTATGAACTAAGGTCTGATTGGTCTAAAACAAAACTGTTCCTTTAAAAAATCTTTTCAGGGGCCAGTGCTATGGTGCAGTGGGTTAAAGCCCCAGCCTGCAGCACCGGCATCCCATAAGGGTGCCGGTTCAGGTCCCAAGCTGCTCCACTTCTGATCCAGCTCCCTTCTGATGGCCTGAGAAAGCAGTGGGAGGTGGTCCAAGTGCTTGGGCCCCTGCACCCATGTGGGAGACCCAGAAGAAGCTCCTGCCTCCTGGCTTTGGCCTGGCCCAGCTCTGGCCGTTGTGGCCATTTGGGGAGTGAACCAGCAGATGGAAGACCTCTCTCTCTCTCTCTGTCTCTTACCTCTCTCTGTAACTCTTTCAAATAAATAAAAATAAATAAAATTTTTTTCATTTATTTCATTTAGTTGAAAGGCAGAGAGACAGCTCCCAACTCTAAAGTTTATAACCCAGATCTAACAAATACAAGTCGAGTGTCGGGCCTAGCAATACAGACGCCAGTGTCCCAGACTGGAGTCCTTGGGGTCAAGTCTTGGCTCCATTCCTGATTCTCCTGATTCTAGTTTACTGCCAGCTTCCTGCCCGTGTACATCCTGGGAGGCAGCAGGCGATGGCTCAAGTAAGCGAGTTCCTGCCGTCCATGCATGTGACCCAAACTGAGTTAGGTGCCAGCTCCCAGTCTCAGCCTGATCCAGCCCCAGCTGTTGGGGTATCTGGGGAGTGAGTCAGAGCGGGGGGCTCTCTGTCTCTGTCTTTGCCTTTCTCCCTCTGACTCATATAAACGTGTGTGTGTGTGTGTGTGTGTGTGTGTAAACACAACTCCTGGTACAACTTCTATGTGCACAGCTCTTACCTGCTTGTTTGCAAACACTACCAGAGGAAGAATCGGGTTTGCTTCGATGAGCTGGTGAAGGTATTTCTTGGCTTCCGGTAGCCGTTCGTGATCTGCTGAGTCCACCACGAAGATCAGTAGCAATCCCCTGGGCAGGTACGCTTCCCAGTGAGAACGGAAAGGCTCGCTGCCGCCAACTACCCGGAACAGTAGGGGAAGAAGACAGAACAGAGATCACAGAGGGGCCCGCCCAGGGGGCAGTCGGGCTCAGCAGGACGACTTCGGGAGATGCCACCAGAGGGGTGTCCTGGGGAGGGGGTGGGGGGGACAATTACCCTTCACAGGTGGTCCATTCACTTGGAACCACAAAGGGTCAACACAGAGACACGGAGCACTACAGCACATGTCTCCTGTTCCTGTTAAACTGGCAGCCCCTGGCAGCCCTGGCATGCTCACCAGTCACAGCTCAGAAAATGGGAGTAAGTTGCCAAAATAAGTAGGGTGGTGGGTTGTAACGCACATTACTCTAAAATCATCTTTAAGTGCAGTGAATTCACTGGTTAGTCTCACACAATTATTTTCCTTTATCAGAATCCCAGAAAGAGTTTCCCCCTTCACACTGGATTGAGAGTTCATAAGACCCTGTAGGTATTAGGAATATTGGTTTCAGAAAGGAAATGCCTTTCGATTAAGTTATTTCATTCTGCTGATTCTTGCCAGAACAAAGTTTTCAGTTAATTATAATATATACACAATGGATTTATCTTTAATTTCTCTAGGTTGGGAGTTGGCAAACTATAGCTAGCCACCTATTTTTTGTATTGCTCCGGGAGCTAAGAATGGCATTTATATGAGTGGGGGAAACAGGAAGAATAATGTTTTATGACACATGAACACCATATCAAATTCTGACTTCTGCGTCCACAAATGAAGTTTTGTCCGAAGGCAGTCGTGTTTCCTTACCTGTTGACCATGGCTGCTTTCATACGCAATGGCAGAGCTGAGTCATTACAACAGAGACTGAGTGGCCTGCAAAGCCAAACACTTCACTCTCTGTCCCGCAAGAGAGAAGCTCACGGGCCTGTGTTTAGGAACCCAGTAAAGCCATCGCAAATACCAATAGGAAAGGATCTTTGCCTTTCTGTTATTTTCCTTTGTATAGAGCTAGGATAGTCACTCTTAGAAATATTTTTGTGTTTGAATTTGCTAAAATAATGCTATGTAAGCAACTCATATAGTTTGTGAGAGAGAGAGATAGAGAGAAAGATCTTCCTTCCATTGGTTCACCCCCCAAATATCCACTATGGCCAGCGCGCTGCGCCAATCCAAAGCCAAGAGCCAGGTGCTTCCTCCTGGTCTCCCATGCGTGTGCAGGGCCCAAGCACTTGGGCCATCCTCCACTGCCTCCCTGGGCCACAACAGAGAGCTGGACTGGAAGAGGAGCAACCGGGACAGAACTGGTGTCCCAACCAGGACTAAAACCCGGGGTACCGGCGCCACAGGTGGAGGATTAGCCTAGTGAGCTGCGGCGCCGGGCAATAACTCAAATAGTTGTAATACACTTAAATATCAGTGCAAAGCAGGTTAAGCCACTGCTTGGGATGCCCGCACCCCATACTGGATGCCTGGTTCGAGTCCTGGCTGCTCCACTTCTGATCCAGCTTGCCGCTAGTGTGCACCCTGGGGGGCAGCCGATGGTGGCTCAGGCAGTTGGATCCCTGCCACCACGCGGGAGACGTGGATGGAGTTCTCAGCTCCCAGTTTCCGTCCGGCCCAGCCCTGGCTGCTGTGGGTATTTGTGGAGGGAGGCAGTGGATGGAAGATCCCTCTCCACCTATTTGTCTTTCAAAAATGTGGTTTTTAAAAAATGTATTAATTTTATTTAATTAATTATTAATTTTGTTTTTAAAATAAGTGTTAAAATATTACTCTTTGTAATTAGACAAAAACAAAAGTCAAAAGATGACTGTGGTAATCTGAGCAAGATGTGGTGGAGGCTCTGACCCACGTGGGGGCAGTGGACAAGGATGTCACCAACCAACCTGAGATGTCTTGGGTTCACTGCAAGGTGGGGACGGAGGAGGAGAAAGCAAGGAACTCCGGGTTTCTGACTTGGGCAATCTGATGGATGAGGAGGCTTTCACTTCCCAGAGGATTACAGAGAAAGGAACAGATATGGGATAAATGACGAATTTTTTTATTTTTATTTTTTATTATATATTTTTTTGACAGGTAGAGTCATAGACAGTGAGAGAGACAGAGAGAAAGGTCTTCCTTCTGTTGGTTCACCCTCCAATGGCCGCTACAGCCGGCGCTACCCCAATCTGAAGCCAGGAGCCAGGTGCTTCCTCCTGGTCTCCCATGCAGGTACAGGGCCCAAGCACTTGGGCCATCCTCCACTGCACTCCCAGGCCACAGCAGAGAGCTGGACTGGAAGAGGAGCAGCTAGGACTAGAACCAGTGCCCATATGGGATGCCGGCGCCGCAGGCAGAGGATTAACCAAATAAGCCAGGGCACCGGCTCCAGTGAAGAATGTTTTTAAACCACAGAGGTTGGAGAGGCTCCGCAGACACTCTAGGTGGAGATGTCAGGAGACAAGGATGTGTTTGGGCTGGTGTATACATTTGGGAGTCATTAGCATAAAGATGGTATCTAATACTGTGAGGATGGCTGGAATCATCCGGTGGAGGGGGGGGGCAGGAGGAGAGAGAGGGGAGAGAGAGAAAGAGAGAGAGAGAGAGAGAATCTTCCATGTATAGGTTCACTCTCCCCAAGTGGCCAGGGCTGGGCCAGGCCGAATCCAGGATCCAGGAGCTTCACCCGGGTCTCCCACGCAGGTGGCAGGGGTCCAAGCTCTTGGGCCATCTTCCGATGCTTTTCCCAGGCCGTTAGCAGGAAGCTGGCTCGGAAGCAGAGATTTACCCACTACGCCACAACGCCAACCCCAACTTCCATCTAATCAGCAGAGGTCTGGGGCTTGTCTGCCATTTCATTGCAGAGAAGGAAGCACGCTGCACTTAGATGGCTTGTTCATGTGTGGTAGTGTGGGAGCAGGGAGGGTCATTACAGATGACTGCAGGGGGTGCTGGAGCCTCGTCCCACACTCCCCTTAACATCACCGCCGCAAAAAGGAGAAAGTTTAAAAGCCAGGAAGTGCAGCCTCCACTGCTGCAGCTTAAACAGCATACACACATGCTAAAAGTTTAGGAAAAGCTGAGCCAGTGCTGCTTGTCACAGGACCCAAGTTTGCTAACATCACGGTTGGCTTAGGGTCTGAGGGCGGGACGTTGTGGTCTGGCAAATTAGGCCGCTGCTTGGGATGGCCACGTCCCACACTGCAGCGCCTGGGTCAAGTCTCAGCTCCTCTGCTTCCAATCCAGCTCTGCTGCTGGTGTGCCTGGGAGGCAGCAGATGATGGCCCAAGGGCTTGGGTCTCTGCCACCTACACGGGAGGCCCAGATGGAGTTTTCTGGCTCCTGGCTTCCGCCTGGCCCAGTCCTGGCTATTGTGGGCGTTCAGGGAGTGAACCAGTGGATGGAAGCTCTCTCTCTCTTTCTCTTATTTTCTCTGCCTTTCAAATAAATAAATCC
This sequence comes from Oryctolagus cuniculus, assembly GCF_964237555.1. Lineage (NCBI taxonomy): Eukaryota > Metazoa > Chordata > Mammalia > Lagomorpha > Leporidae > Oryctolagus > Oryctolagus cuniculus. The sequence continues at coordinate 108,034,940 of NC_091439.1, forward strand.
TTAAAAAAAAAAAAATCTCCTGAAATGCAACTACCCACAACCAGTGAGAAAGAGTGCTTACTCTCCAGGAACTCCATTTGGCTGTCTTCCGTGTTGATGCAGACTTCATTGAAGCCCTCAGTGGGTGCCCTGCTGTGCTGGATTCTGTTTGAAGCCAGAGAGTGGAGCACACTGGTTTTCCCCGCTCCATCCAGGCCCAGTACCAGGATCTGCTTGTTTTTCTCCTATGAAACAAAAAACCAAATCAATAAATCTGGGCTGCCAGGGCCTTGTTCTTCTGGCTCTGCAGCTTCCTTGACTGTGGTAAAACCCAGTAATAACCGTGGAAGTGTAACCCGGCACTAATTGTCGCAGAAAACGTTTTCTAGGTCTAGAACTGTCCCAGTCAGTGAATCTCTTCTAAGTATCCATTAGTTATGTGATACTAATCTCATATCCTCCATCCAACTCTTGTTCAGTGTATCAAGTAAGTGACTTTCTCTCTCAGTACTTAGGTCATGGTTCACAGGGCCAGTTTCACATTTTGCTTCTTTAGTTCACGTCCTTTGGAGGCTGCACCAGGACTGTGTTTGTTTTGGGGGTCCGTGGTGCACCTGTTGACTGAGCAGCTCTGCCTGTAGGCATTGTAGGCCTCACATTATTATCAATCCTACTGTCTTCACCATTGGAGGGCTAGGTTATAAGATCTTGGGCAAGGCTCCCCTTTGCAATACAAGCATCATGATTAAATGTAAAGGTTAGGGTGATAGAAATTGTTAAGTCAGTTACAATCACAAATGAGAATTTGTTACATAATGTGATATTAAAAGCTGATGAACTAGACCTAACCTCAGAAGCTTTCTACCAGGCTTACTTAGAAAGAAGCTTTCTACCAACAAACCAGCCTTAGAAATCTTTATGGCAAAAGACCAAGGGACAAGAAGGGCAGGCTGGTGTAAAGACAGAAACATAAGGTCTAGAGCACTCAGAAGTGTAGTCCCTATGGTGCAAACCTTAAACATTTATTTACTTACTTATTTAAAGACAAAGGAGAAAGACAAAGACAGAGACACACAGCCGGTCTTATGATTCCCTCCCCACATGCCTACAACAGCCAGGACTAGAGCAGGCCAGTGTCAGGAGTCAGGAACTCCATGCTTGTCTCCCACCTGGGTGGAAGAGACTCAGGCACTTAAGCCATCCCCTGCTGCTTCCCAGCGTGCACATTAGCAGGAGGCCAGATTCAAAAGCAAAGCCAAGACTTGAACCCAAGCACTATGATGTGGGAGGCGGGTGTCCCAAGTGGTGCCTTCATGCCCACCGCTCCATGGCGCAAACTTTACTGTCAATCAAACAAAGGACCAATAATAGAGCCGTACTGCTCACAGGAATTCAATTCTGCTCCCAAAGAAACTTCTCGCACACAACACACTAGTAACCGTCTTCAATGCCACTGGTTTAGGAGCAGCAGTCTTGCACCTGCCTGCTTGTTTGCATGAATGTTGACACTGGATTTAGGCTGGGTTTCTGGAAAAAAGTGACCCTACACCCGTTTAGACTATCTATCGTGCCTCCTTTTTAAAAAAGATCTATGTAGAGGCAAGATGTTTGCAGGTCTGGCCTACTGGAGACTTGTATGGAGTCATATGTAGGCCATGTAGTGAGTAACAGAACCGGTGGGGGGGGACCCACATATTTGTTCTTAGAGTGAATTCTTGTTGGCTCTTAAAGCAAGTGGTTTTATCAGAATGTAACTGCACTGAATACCTCTTTCTCTTCCTCTTCATATTCTGATGAACAAAAGCTAACCACTGGTCTTGTGACTAAGGAGAGTGGCTGTTCTAACAAACAATGCTTGCTTGTGAATCGCAGAAGCCAGCCTTGAGAAAGGCAGCTCAAGTTGCAAGGTTAATTTAGCCCTCTGCAGCCTGCACGGCTGCAGTTTGGGATTTATTGGAGCGGACTGTACAGGAGGAAGAAAAACTAAGGGCCCAGTAAGCATGGGCTCTAGGCTGAGTGAGCTCCATCCTGACGGACGACACACTGGACTCTCCTAGCACAGCACTTGCCTCTTTCAGAACTCAGCCGAAGAACGTTTTATGTAGCTGCACAGTTGTGTAGACGGTGCTGCTATTCCCTGCTCACGATAAAAGTTCCTCAAGGAATTGCGTTGATGTCCGTAATGGGTAAATGCCCTACTGCAGACCTGCAACCGGCCTTGGCATCTATCGACTCCTCCCTCGCTGTGAGTCACTGCTCAGCAGACCAGTGTTCACTGCTTGAAAGCCCAGTTCCAGACACCCCCTCCCCTGTCTGCTACGGTCCTCATCTGCCAGTAGATGAAACTCTCTCTCCTCCATCCTCAAACCTTGCCTTCATTCTTCTGATTCAACGCAGTGGACAAGGACTGGATTTGGGGGGTGAACCAATGGAAGGAAGACCTTTCTCTCTGTCTCTCTCTCTCTAACTCTGCCTGTCCAAAAAAAAAAAAAAAAAAGTGTTTGTGCCCTATCCTCCCACATCTAAATGCTACAAGCCATTCCGCAACTGTGCCATGGTGAGGACGAGGGACTAGACCCACAATGCCTGCTTGGAACCAGCACTTGTACCAAGTGCCCGGGGTGCAGTGCCAGCTTTGCTCCTGATTCCAGCCCCCTGCTCATGCACACCCTGGGAGGCAGCTGCTGGTGGCTTCAGTACTTGGATCCCCACCACCCACATGGGAGACCTAGAAGGAGTTCCTGGCTCCTGACTCGGGCCTGACCCACTAGTGCCTCATGTGGGCATTGGGAGAGTGAACCAGTAAATGGAAATCTCTTTCTCTCTCTCTTCTCTCTCTCTGCCTCTCCCCCTCCCTCCCTGTCACATCAAATAAACTTTGAAAAATAAAAGTGCATGCGTTCAAGGAAGAGTGGCACCAAGAAATGGGTTGCCAGTCATGGACCCATTCCCCCACCCATCAGGGGCCTCCTCTGGTTACCCTCCAGGTACTTCTAAGCTGCACACCCCCTGCCCCCATCCTCCCCCCTCCCCACACACATTTTAACATCTCTGAAATTGGAACATGTTTCACAGTAGGTAGGATGCTGTATTTTGGTTGGCAGAATTTTTTCTTTCTTTCTTAGTGGGACCTAAACTCTTAGCATCTTGGACCTTGCGCAGTATTGTGAAGTAAGTCGGTTCCGCACTCTCTTCTGGGACACACTGCTGCCCCCAAACCCATCCTACCTAGAAATCCTGCGCTCACTCGTGCTCTCCAAGGGTACAGATGTGACATTTGTGGTGGGAATCTCGCTGTCCTTTGTCAGAATCCATTCCTTTGGCAAACACGGATCTCCGTGGCTCGCGTTTTATTAGAGAGCAAGTCTCCGTTAATAGCTGAATTTGGTACAGGCAGGAACTGCAGCGCACCGGGCCCATCGAGCTGACCCAGGTGAGGCCTGTTTCTCCGAGAGCTCTCAGCCCACGCCCCGCTCCGCAGGACGCTGCAGGTCTGACAACCAGGCAGGCACACATCCCGCGCGGGGCCCAGAGGCGGCCGCCGGCAAGTGTGGATGTCTCCAACCGAAAAGCTCGCGCGCCAGACTCGCGGTCGGGTGGGCGCTGCGCCACGGGCCCGGCGCTGGACAGAGCCCGGCCGCTGCGGGGCCCACGCCGCGTCCCGCAGGCCGATGGGGGCCTCTTCGGCCTCCACGCGGGCTTGGGGGGTCCGGGCGGAGCTGGGGACACCGTCACTCGAGGCTCGCACCTCCCCTTCCACCCGCGGGACACCCGATCCTCGGCGCGCGGCTCGGGGCTGGGACGTAACAGAGCCGGCGCCCGGGCGGCCTCGGCGTTCGTGGCCTGGGAGGCCAGGGTCCCGCGCGGCCGTCTCTTACCGGCAGCTGCGGCGGGGTCCCCGCCACGGTGGGGCCGCTCTGCCCTTGCTTTCCTCTCGCCCGTTCCTTCTCGGCCTCAGCCTCCGTCTCGGTCTCGGCCTCCGTCTCCGACCGGTGCCCCCTCCTCTCCGTCTCGGTCTCCGTCTCGGTCTCGGCCTCCGTCTCGGTCTCGGCCTCCGTCTCCGATCGGTGTCCCCTCCTCTCCGTCTCGGTCTCCGTCTCGGTCTCGGCCTCCGTCTCCGATCGGTGTCCCCTCCTCTCCGTCTCCGACCGGTGACCCTTCCTCTCTTCCTCCCCGCTCCTCTTACTCCGCTCCTTCGCTTTTTCTTTCCCCTGATCCTTGCCTTTCCTCCAAGTCCTCTCCTCCCTTTTCACTCCGCCCCTCTCCATCCCCACCGCCTCCGATCCCTCCCCGGCCCCTTGGCGCAGGGCCCCGGCGGGTGTGGCCCTCGCGGGGGACGCAGGACCGCGACGTAGCGGCCGGTGGCGTAGACTACCCCCGCGCTCCCCGCCTGCCCCAGGGCGCACAGCAGCCCGACTCGCCGAAACCCCGAGGCGGAGGAGGGAAGGGCGGGAGCCCAGGCTAGGGGACGAGGGAGGTCCCGAGTGGGCGTGGGGACCGCCCGGGGCAGGGAACGCGCCGCCTGGCGCCACTCTCCACAGCAGGGCTCCCTTGGCCAGGCAGGGAGGCTCAGGCGCTCTGAGCCGCCTGAGGCGTCTGCCCCGCCGGTGTCCCCGAGTGTCCTCCCAGGGCTCCAGGCCTTCGCCGCTCGGAATGCCGAACCAGGAAAGGCAAAATCGCGACCTCTCCCGGCCAGGTCCCTGTGAACACCGGGGGCGGGGTGGGGGTGGGGGTGTCTGCAGCCGGTTAAGGACGCGTGGGGAAATGTGAACCCTTGTACTCTCGATTTCTTGTTGATTTTTAAAGCGCGGGGAAGGAGGGTGGTGGGCACAAGCTGCACCCCACACCCCCTATCTCAGGGCCTGGTTTAAGTCAAGGCTACCCAGCTTCCCGCATCTGATGGCTCCAGTACTTGGATCCCTGCCATACACATGACGCTCCTGGCCTCCGCCTGGTCCAGTCCTGCCTGATGCTGGCATTTGGTGAGTGAACCAGCAGAGGGAATCTTTCCATCTATCTAGCTTTTCAAGTAAAAGGAAAATAAACTGAAAGGCAGAAAAAAGCCCCTATGCTGGAGATGTGGAGATTAACTCCGTGCCGGGGCCGTGGCTGCTGGCGGCAAACCAACACTGCAGCCCAGCTGCACGGTTCACACGCAGGAAACTTTGCCACCTCGGTTTCAAACAGCCTCGAGCCAACAGCCGGTGGACTGCAGGTTGCAGACGCAACTGTCTGAAGGTTAGCTGTTTCCCTTAAGCTTGAAAGTGCTGTGCTTAATATCCTTGTGTTTATTTATAGACATAACCAACATGATGAACTCTCGGCAGTTTAAAACGGGTTCTCTCAATCCAACTGTATCAGTTTTGTGGCTCTGGTGGGAGGGGCAGGAGATAGTTTAAAATACTCAATTTAAAAGAAAATTCTTATATTAACCAGAAGTCCTCCATAAAACGCTGACACCCAAAGCATGTTAACCCATAATCCATAGTCACTGCTACAATGTTATTTCAACATGTCACAGTGAAGAGACCTATCCATATTGGGTCATACTGCTCATTCTCTGTCTCTCTCTCACACACACAGGATGTGTCTATGTCACTGGCTAAGGGGCCGGCCACACACACACACACACACAGGAAGTGTCTATGTCACTGGCTAAGAGGCCTATCCAAGAGATGAAATAATTACCAGAAAGTTAAGGCAGATGTCTACTTCATTTGACAACTGTAACTTATTTATTTGAACTGAGGTTTTAGTTAGGGAACAATGGCAGTCAATAACAATGACTACACAAAAAATTCTAAATTTCACTGTTGTGCCTTGGGTCAAAATTTTCAATGATGGATAATTTTCACCAAGATCCTGTTGCTTTGTTAACCAAAGAAAGTATCCTTCACCACAGGAAAATAATGGAATCAGTCCTGAATAACAAGGTTACCAACAGTTGCTGGTGTATGGGCTGTATATTCAGAAGGAATAAATATCTGTCACACCAGCCAGAAGACTGTTCCCTGTGAGCTCAGAAAAGTATTGTGCCATAATAAACCATTCTGATTTTAAGCAGATCTCATTTAGGCACCACTGTAGACCCTCATTATGCTAAACCAAAAGGCAGTGCCCCATCTCTTACCTTGTAAAGGAGGAAAACCTTTGTAACAACTATGAAGAAGTTTCAATAAATGTGTTCAGATTCAAACAGCAGCACTTTATTAACAAGGACAGAGTAATCTGATCACAGGAAATACTTATAAGTTTAGAATAAATGATTTGGGGCAGCAGAAAATGAGTACTAACAAGGGCAGGCGTCCCAATGTGTCTCTCACAGCTGTTCAGTGTGAAGCTGGCTTGTAAGCAGGGAAAGACAAGGCAACACTTACGCAAGTCCCCTGTAAAATACTTCATTACTTTCAAAGGGTCACGAACCATCATAACCCGTAACTAGAAAAGGAAGCCTGTTAACTAGGCCAAATAGTTCTGTTAGATTTTAACGCTGCCTGGTACTGATTTTCTCTCTATGTAATGAAGCCAATGTTCATGTTTTTGATAGGGGTCATTAACCTTTCTGATAGAGACAGTTCAAAGCCATCTCATCTCAGAACACTGGGTCTAAGACTCAACTTCTTGCCACATTGACACATCTCCCTTGAAGTCTTCAGTGATGTTACGTCAACATGTTAACATCATCTGAAAACCCAGTGCGCACCAATGAGTCATTCGTGTATACAAATAAATTATGGAGAGGGTCCCGTATCTAGAATCACATGCCACAACTTATGGCTAAAATGACTTCTTGTGGCCACTCAAGAACATCAGTGTTTTAATAAGGTCCCTTCTGAACGAACACAGGACATTTCTAAGCAGGTATCTGGAATGCTCAGAAGATTCTACTTTCAGTCTCTGTGGGCCTCCTAAGCCGTAACTGAAAGTGGGAACGAGTGTCTTCTGACTGGAGCTGAAAGAGCAGAAAACAGTTTCTGTCTAAATCCTGGGAAGCCGCACATGATGTGCCTTTTTGTGAAACAGAGAAGAGCAAATCCACACACAAAGATAAAGGAAGCAACAGACATCAAGGTGCAGCAATGCCCAATCATTCTCAGTCATCACCTGCGCAAAGCTGGGGCACAGTGGGCCAGTTCTGCCGGGGTGGACTGGGGAGGATGTGCTGTTTGATGCCCGAGAAAATGATTGTACGACAAGATGGGGATGGAAGAGGGAGCAGCTCTGTGCTTCTTGCTCTGTTGCCTTTATTATGTTCCTAGTGCCACTGAGACCAGTTAAAAACAGCCTACGACAGCAATGTTCTCATCACCAACCACCTTTTCCACCTTTCTTCTTTTTCTGTTGCTGTTTCTTTTTTGCTGCTGGCGCTCCTGCAGGTTTCTGGTGTCTCGGGGGGATGATGTTACTCGTGGAGGCAGACACGGCTGCTGCACTGCCAGGCCTTGGAGACGTGGGCGGGCTGCTCACGGTTTTACTGGCGTCCCTGAAAGCACCAGAGCAAGGACGTTCCGGTCACTCGTATATTCAACAAAAGGCATAAAAATGCCTGTACGTGGACTTGACTTTATACACCCAACAACCTCCCACATACTCTCTACTTCTTGAAGGTGGGTCCCCAAAACTCTATTTTCCTTTTGAATAAAATTTTCACTGTTTTATAACCTGCCAATTTTCACAAGAGTAAGGAAAATATTTTGAATGATCTGTGTTAATATTTAATACTTCTAGTAATTACTATCTATTTATCCATTTAGTTGGTTGGATGACACAGTATGTGTAATTTCTTTTTGCAATTAATAGTCATTATAGAAGTTTTAGTGCTTACAATTACAATCAAATAAGAAATATATTTTATGTAAGTATGTTGTAAATACTTATCAAAGATATGACTATACCTCTCATAATTGAAATCTATGAACCAACTGGCACCTATAGATGTGAGCGAGTATCAGAAAGAAACCACCAGCAAGTTGAAGTGAGCCCAGCCTTGGGCGAGGACGTACAGTTCAGACGACGCTGCCGCAGTCGCTCCCTGTGTCCCCTTTCCAATCTGGTCCTTCTTCTTCCCCTTCTTCCGTCCTCGATAGTAGGAGCGTTCTCGCATTGGCAGCCACCTTTCTGGATCCGGGGTAACTTTTGGGTCATAATTCTTAGGCAGCTTTCCTGTGTAACAGTTCACAAAAAATGGGAGATGTACACAGAATATTTTCAAGACGGTTTGTTAAACAATGTATTCAAGCCTAGAAGTAACCTAGGAGTAACCTAGGAATAACCAAGGAGTAACACCGAAACCGAAATGTATCTGACAAATCTTCATTTTTATCATCTAGTGGGGGAAGGGCATCTGTAAGCATAACTGAAAATTCAGAGGTCATAAAGGAAAAACTTTCACACATACATAACATGAAACAGAGTGGATTAATATCCCTAATTCAGAAAGAGTTTTTGCTAATCAATGGATCACTCAAAGAAAAATATGAAATTAAGATTTGAGTAAACCAGTAGAAATAAGTCATTAAACATATGCATAGACAGTCTAATTAAACATGATAAGGGCCAGGCAGGCAGTTGGCCTCAGCGAACAAGACACTGTTGAGGCCGGCGCCGCGGCTCACTAGGCTAATCCTCCACCTCGCGGCGCCGGCACACCGGGTTCTAATCCCAGTTGGGGCACCGGATTCTGTCCCGGTTGCCCCTCTTCCAGGCCAGCTCTCTGCTGTGCCCAGGGAGTGCAGTGGAGGATGGCCCAAGTCCTTGGGCCCTGCACCCGCATGGGAGACCAGGAGAAGCTCCTGGCTCCTGGCTTCGGATCAGCACGATGCGCCGGCCACAGTGCGCTGGCTGCAGCGGCCATTGGAGGTTGAACCAACAGTAAAGGAAGACCTTTCTCTCTCTCTCTCTCTGTCCACTCTGCCTGTCACACACACACACACACACAAAAAGACACTGTTGAGATACCCACTTCTTGCATCAGAGTGCCTGGGTTGGAGCCCAGGCTGCGCTCTGGATTCCAGCCTCCTGCTAATACACACCCTATGGAGGCAGCAAGAGATCGCTTAAGTGGTTCGGGGAGTGAATCAGTGGACAGGAGCTTTCTCTGTCTCTCCAATAAATGATGTTTTTGAAAAGTCCATGTTCAAAGATATAAGAGAGGGCAGTATATGTCAGAAGATTTCTAGATAGGGTTAAACTCGAGCTTTTATTTACAGAAAGGTATTTAGGATTTTTAAAAGTCTCACCCTTCTTTTTCTTCTTCTTCTTTTTCAAATCTCCCTGTCTACAAAGAGAAGAAAAACCGTATCACCACTGTGATGTTCACAGAGCACTACGTATGTGCAAATCATGACGTTGCTTAAGACTTGGCAGCAGCTCACCAGAGCTAACAAGGTGGCTGGAAAATCAATTTCAGTTAAATCCAATCAAGCTTCAGATACTATAATTTTTGGAAAGTAGTTAAGAAAATAGACAATTGTTTTCAGAAAAGAAACCATCTATACTGCAAAAAATTCTAAGTGGCAAACATTATGTTTATGTGAAAAGGTAACCAATTTGCACTAGAATGAAAAGTTCTACTTGGGTGAGTTACCCTGTGTCATGCAAGATGTCAGGGACTCCACACTCTGCCAGAACACGTACAGGCAAGATTCAGGGAGAGACCACGATCTGGAAGCATATGCAGCGCAAGTCATGTCGGTCATGGCTTTGGGAAGGAGGAGGAGGGATGAGCTGGGAAATGACTTTTTACTTTGTACTCGTTTCTCTTTTGAATTTGGACCCTTTTATTATTTTTTAAAAAAATAAAGCTGGGGCAGGAGTTTGGTGCAGCGGTTAAGCCCCACCTGGGATGCCTGCATCCTCTATCAGAGTGCCCAGGTTTGAGCCCTGCCTCCACTCTGCATTCCAGCTTTTTCATGATGCACACCCTGGGAGGCAGCAGGGGGTGGAGTCCCTGCCATCCACATGCGAGACCTGAGCCGGCCCAACGCTGGCTACTGAGGGCCTTTGGGGAAGGAGCCAGCACATGGGAGATCTGTGTCTTTCTGCCTTTCAAATAAATAAATAAAATTTAATAAATAAAACCTTTATTAGTTACACTGACACTCACTCCCCCACAAACTCCCAAAACATAAAAGTGCTGAAAATGGTATAAAAAAAAATCAAGGGGCTGGCGCTATGGCACAGTGGGTTAATGCCCTGGCCTCAAGCGCCGGCATCCCATATGGGCGCCGGTTCTAGTCCCAGCTGCTCCTCTTCCAATCCTGCTCTCTGCTGTGTCCTGGGAAAGCAGCAGAATATGGCCCAAGTCCTTGGGCCCCTGCACTCACGTGGGAGACCCGGAGGAAGTTCCTGGCTCCCGACTGGCACAGCTCTAGATGTTGCGGCCAACTGGGGAGAGAACCATTGGATAGAAGACCTCTCTTTCTCTCTCTCACCTCTCTGTGTAACTCTTTCAAATAAATAAATCTTTAAAAAAAATCAAGAAAACATTTTAATAATTAAGTAATCTGAAAGCTACAGTAAAAAGAGCAAGACATTAACAAAAATCTCTGGCTAGACTCATTTGAAATGCTCTATGAGAACTCTGAAACAGTCAACTCAAAAGACAACAGCAACAACTCCTGCCAAAATTTCATCTGTAAGTCACAGAACTGTGAACATTCTCTCAGGATATCCTGCAGAGTAGGAGACACAATGTCTGCTGTCTTATTTCAGTGCCTGATCTCTTACCTAGACCTTGCAAATCCAAATTATCTGCCTATAAACTACATCCAACAGCCGTGCCTCCAGCAACGCGAGGTTCTTTGCCACTTCCTGTCTGCCTCAGCTGTCTTGCACGCCTCATCGTCCTCTTTCTCAGCCAGCACACCCACTCCTCCCTGAAGCCTTTCCTGTGCCTGTTCCCAGGAAGAACGGATTGTCTCCAGGGTGCAGTCCTCCATACCCTGCAGCTGTCACGTGTGCAAGCGTAACAGCACTAACTGCTTACGTGTATGCTATTTCTACTTTATTTTTTGGACAATATACAGCATAAACCTATCACATAGTGTATCTTCCAAAGAAACTAAACCTTAGTGCCAGAAACTAACTAAAATAAAGATACTCACTGAAAGTACTGTGCTAAAATGTAAAAGCTTAAGTTAATGTACATCTTAATGACTGTTAGGAGGAAAAGAAAAAGAAGACTAAAGATTAGAAAATAATTATGTCTTCTGTTTTGGAAGAGAAAAAAATTCTGAGCATATTTAAACAAGAATTATTTAAAAATCCACTTAAGATTTGACTTGAACTTCTTTTACTTTGGGTTTCCTGGAAAGGCTTGAAATTGGAATCGTAATAAAATGGAATTTGAAATAATGTAATAGCTTTGAGATTCCAATTCCTTATTAAAGTATAAAAATTTATCGGGGCCAGCACTGTTGCGTAGTGGGTAAAGCTGCTGCCTGCAGTGCTGGCATCCCATTTAGGTGCTGGTCCAAGTCTTTGAACCCCTGCACCTGCGTGGGAGACCTGGAAGAAGCTCCTGGCTCCTGGCTTTAGACAGGTGCAGCTCCAGCCACTGCGGCCAACTGGGGAGTGAAATAGTGGATAGAAGACCTTTCTCTCTCTTGTCTCTCTGCCTCTCCTTCTCTCTGTGTAACTATTTCAAATAATATTTATATAAAAAATTTATTACATTTGTAACAAAGGAAGTAAATCACTGGCTAAGTGCTTTCTCTCGCCCATGCTCTATGCATCCTAAATCAAAAACAGATTCTTAAATGCTGCTCTGCAGGTTCTACTGTGTTTGGAAGAAAGCAATGGCAGAAACAAAGAATCAGAATTTGATTTCTTATAAGTAAATGAAACTGGCTTATCATTCCTCCAAAGAAGCATAAACCATCTGAACTTTAGTTGAGGAATGCAATGATGTCCTAAATGAACAAATAATTTTCAGGTAAAGTAGGAGATATCCAGTCTAGGGAATAATATTCACAGAATGAAGTATGTCTTTAAAAAGGGGGGGGGGGGGCACTGTGGCATAGCAGGTACAGCTGCAGCCTGCAGTCTCGGCCGCTCCACTTCCCCTCCAGCTCTCTGCTATGTCCTGAGCCAGCAGCAGCAGCTGGCCCAAGTCTTCAGGTCCCTGTACCCGCATGGGAGACCTGGAAGAAGCTCCTGGCTCCTGACTTTTGCATCAGTGCAGCTGCAGCCACTGTGGCCAACTGGGAGTGAACCAGCGGATGGAAGATCTATTTCTGCCTAACTCTGACTTTGAAGTAAATAAATAAATCTTTAAAAAAAAAAAAAAAGAATGAAAAAGAATGAAGTTATGCCTATATTAGTACCTAGAGAGATCCCTATGACTTCTTAAATGAAATCAAATTGGAAAATAGTATGTACAAAATAATCTCCATTCTATAAAAAAGACAGAACAAAACATAACCAAAAAAAAAACCCCAACAATCTAAGAAAAATATTTGTAAATTACCTGTTTGTATAAACACAAAGACAAGATTGGGAAGGATATACTAAATACCAGAGGTTAATTCTGGGCTGGAGCAAGGGGAGAAATGAGAACTAAGAAGTGGGCCCAGTTGAAGAAAAAGGAAAAAAACAAACAAACAAACAAAACAAAACAAAAAAAACACAGGAGCCAAACTTTAGTCCAGTGGAGTTTCTGTGAGAGTGTGTTTTCTTGCCATACAATTTAAAATCAGCAGTGAAGAGACTGTTACAGTGAAAAGCATTACCCTTGCTCCTTTGGCTGGCTGTCTCCAGTAACTTTTCCACCCTTCTTCCGAATGTATGTAGCACCAGGAGAATTTTCAAGAGCCTCCACGTCCACCTTTAGAGACATACTGTCTGATGAGGGCAAGTGTTTACTCAGACTGGGATGGAACAGGAGTTCAGGAATATAATATAAAACATACATGCATGTCTGACAATACACCCATGTCCAAAGAGAAACACCCTATCTCTTCTTCACTGAAAGCAAAACATGTTCTTGAATCTCCTACAGAGTAATCAGTAAGCCCTGTCGATTACACAGCAAATATGCAGAACGGTGATCTCGAGGAGTTGTAACCTTAGCATCTACTCCTTAACTCTGTGACACAGTTCAACATGGTGGCTCAACAAAGCTCCGTTCCAAAGCAAGCATCAAACTTAGGAACACAGACTTACTCACTGCAAAGGCTTTGACTTGTGGTGGCTGAGTATCCCCCATCCCAGCCCAGTTTCGGGAACAGTCTCATTAAGGCAGTATGTGTGTTTCCAGCTGTAAAGACACTGAATTCTCACGTCAGCAGTGACTGAGACGAGCTTATGACCCACACAGTTTATTCAGAGGAACGTTTTAAAGCCATGAACCATCCACTTAACATCCTTTGTTTCTTTTGCTGCTGAACTTGAACTTGGAAGAATAGAAGCTGCTCCCTCCTGCAAACTTCATTCTTGCTTCTGGATGAAACTATTCCCCAAACTGTATCTACCACTGCATTTTTCAATTACATGGGCCAATAAATTCTCATTTTTGGCTTTATTAGTTCGCAGGCGATTTTAAAGCCCAGTGAAAACAGGCACTGGCAGAGCACTTGCGTGGTACTGGGGCAGCTGTCTGGAACAAAACCGAAAGGATACGCTTTTGCTTTCTCTGGATCTACAAGTGAGTAAGCAGAAATAAGCTGTGCCAGCGTGTGAATATCTTTGGGATTTTGTCTAAAAGGAGAAACAAGAAAGTTACTGAACAGTTCACAAAACTGGAAAAGGAACAGACACAAGTAAAATAACCTCCTCATATCAAACAACAGCAATGACAAGTGGACGTCCACATCTCCACCTCCCTGTGCTTACTTCCAGAGCTGTTCTAGGTCACTAATGGCCTCCTTTTTCCGCCCGTATTTGAGTTTGAAGTTTGCAGCTTCTCTTATCAAGGACAAATGAGCAGGAGATTTCGGCTACAGTTTCAATGAAAAGAAAAAAAAAAGTTTTAAGGTCATTATCTGCAAGTCAATGACGTTATATTCATTAGACCTTCAAAATGCATCAGTCCATTAAATTCCTCATCTAAAATTTTAGTGAATGCCTGAAACAACAAAATCATTCACATATATACAGGCAGGGAGGTAGACAAATTAGTACAAGTAACTACCAATTTATCAATCTGCAACACATCCCAGTTCTATTAAGGCTGCCAACCAAATCTTAAAGACACATCACTGCAGTTCTCAAACACTGAACAGTTCCTGGTCACTGATGCCCCTCTACCACCAACAGTGATAACGGCACAAATGCTGCTTGTGTCGTGTATGTTTCTGTGTAAGCTGCATGCTGTGGCCGAGAGCCCCGCGGTGGGAAAGGCAAGATGCTCCTGTCAGACGGAGACACGTAAGCAAGGATTTCATGTGAACTCTTGCAATTGTCACTACTACTTTTTGGCTCTGCTCCCTTACATGCAACCACATACTACAGGTTAAATACCCCTTACCTAAACTGTTTGGGACCAGATATGCTTCAGATTTGGGAGTTTTTTGAAATCTGGAATATTTGCCTAGACTTTACTGGTTGATCCTTAATCCAAAAACAAAATGCTTCAAACTTCAAAACTTTCTGGTGCTTGGAAAGTTTCCGATCTGGACATCTGGGTTAGGGATGCTCAATTTGTATCACTCCTTCTTATTTCTTGAGATTATCCACACAGGAACAGGAAAAGCACAAATGAGCCCCCCCGCCCTCAATTTGTAGCCATCATTCCAAGTACGCTTATTTGTGCCTGGTATACTGAAAACTGTCCTCATGATGCCTCACTCTGCTTACTTACCTGCTGGTTCTGATACCACTGGATAGCTTGGGTGAAGACCTCGATGGCACTATCAATGTCTTCCTCATGGCTGTACATGGTCACTAACGCAGACACCTACCCAGCCAAAGATATAAATAAGTAAGTAAAACTCTTCCTTCACTCCAAGAATACACTTATTGAAAATGAAAAACATGAAAAAAACAGCAAATGAGGATTTCTAGGCTTTCTGCCAGCACCAAGTTCATCAGAAAACTCTTCACAGAATGTAACTTTATTCCTAGATAGATTATGAACAGTGTTTTCCAAATATGAATGTAGTTACCTAAAAATACACTCTGTTCAGCAGTGCTAGTCCACCGTCTGACAAGCACAGAAGGTGAAAACAAGCACGTAGAAACGTCTACACAGCAAGACATTGCTCAACACTGAGGTGTGTGATCCGTGAGTAAATGCTAGTATAGTGGACTGCCTGTGAGGAGTCACATGGGACTTGAGCTACATACAGCCAGTTCAGAGCTTGCCTAGGGGACAAGCAAGGAGGGACGTATGTCTGATGGGGCTGGGGGATGGGGCTAAAGGAGGAAGAGGAGCAGTAGGAGATAAGGATAGAAAGGAAACAAAAAAAAAGTTGGATCTTTAAGAAAAAGCAGTAAACTAATAAACTTCTAGATAGACTGATCGGGAAAAAAAACAGACACAAATAACTAATATCAGCAATGACAGAGGTCTACAGATATCAAAAGGATATCAATTTAGGTTAAGAAATTCCCTACCCAGGTCTGAGATTATTTGAGGTTGGCATTTAGTGATAACATAAGACCTAAACAGTGCCTGACACATCTGAATACCAAGGGAATATCACAAACTTTCAAGCCAATAAATTCAATAACCTGCATGAAATGGATAAATTCCTTGAAATGTAACAGAAGTTCAGACGTTAAATATTACAAACATTTTATTACAGCCATGTGGTGGATTTGATAGTGACATCAAATAATTGCAGCATGATACCTTAAATACGAGTCTTCAAGAGAAGGCATCACCATAAGACTGTTGCACATTTACTGAGTGTCAAACACAAACACACTGTGTTCGAGGACACAAACATAAAGTAAACAGTTCCCATTCCAGACATCCCACTACACAATGACGGGAGACACATGCTTTCATGGCTGTATTAGTAATCTAAACTTTAATACTTGAATAATCAGAGAACAGTAGGCCGCTTTTACTACAGTGTTTAACTCAAAGAAATCACAATGACAACATAATAAACACAGTTTGGGTTCAGCAATTCCCTACACAGGTCTGAAGTGATGGGAGGCTGACCTTCAATGATATGGCCTAAATATTATAGTGCCTGGCGCTCTGACTGGGTAATAACAAACTGCAAACCAGCCCACAGCTGAGTACTGCATGAATTACAT